>NC_137689.1:12666796-12811796 GCF_963989245.1 Nansenia antarctica
CCGACAGGGACAGTTTTGGGGACATGCCATGGCTAGACAATGGCAGCCTCGTCTGACAATGGCAGCCTCGTATGAATTTCTCTCGACTGTGGGGGTCCATGGGAGAGTTGTTTATTAGCCATATAGACCAGTGGAGCTTTAACAAATGGGTTTTACATGCATATGGATCAAATACATACAGTCTGTCTGATACTTTCAAATACTGTATGTCAGCAGCGATTTAGTTTGCCTGAAACAATGGAGCCAAATAAATAGTCCCAAAAGTGCAAAATCAGCTAAACCAACATTCAAGTATTTGACCCAGGTTTGGGGTTTTGCCAACGTTGACAGCTCTCAGCGACCAATGACTCACTATTCTCCTCCTCATTGTTATAGGACCATCTTTGTAAATAATAATCTCACTAAAAGAGGCAAATACTGTACATTGTGGTTTTCCAGGAGCTGGTGTGTGCCTCTATTTCAGCTGCATTGTGTGCTTTCACTGCTTTGAAGTTATGGGGAGGGTAAAAGTTTAAATATTTGTTGTGGGATATATTGTATTACACAGTTAATTTGCTTTCTGAAGGATTGAGCTGTTGTTCTTGCAAAACTTATTTTTAAATGCAATAGAAAAGTGTTTTTTTGGAATGAAAAGGCTGCCTTGTGGTGAAAACCAAAGCTGGGTGTGGGCTCCATCACTGAGTAATAGGAGATAAGATTGTGTCACTTTTATCACGTTGCATTGCTGTGCTCATGCCCATAATGTGACACAGTGTGATCTGGTCTACATGTCGGAAACCAATCAAAATGTTCTAACTTCTCTTTTGAAACACGGAACTACGTTTCAACGTTGTTGAAAATCACAACACAAACTCGTTAGCCAAGCCAAAATACTGCAACGAAATGGATTCGGTGAGTAATCCCCACTGCTACCTAGTTAACTATAACACTACTTTACATTGTTAACAGGCTCACTAAACAAGCTGTGTTAGTTCACTAGCAATGTGTCTTTGATTTTCAACAACACATTCACAACGTATTCACATTTTTCGAAAGAAAAGTCGGATCATTACAGTCGGATCCCGACATGAGGACCAAAGCATTAGAATGTGTCACATATGTATGTGGAATTGCTAATGACTTTAACGTGTGGCTTGGGTTAAGCTGTAACATATACTGTATCTAAAGTCATCCCACTTCACCCCAAGGTAAAATCATATTGTTGAGTATGCCTTTAAACTCCTGATTGATAGAAGAAAGCCCCACCTTCACCGTCTCATTCAATTACCCTCCACGTATGTCCTGCCAAAGTCAGAGGATCTGCTACTTTACTCCTGTTATTACTCTGACATGATGGCATTTAAGCGCCGAAATTACCTATTTTTTTCTGCAGATTTACACCCTGCAGTTTAGTCTCTTTCACTTTTCCATTAGTCCTTAGTAAAAGGTCACAGTGAAATGTTGAATCATTGTGGCTCCATTAGCTTGCCGTACATTATTTAAGGCCTGTTGAGCCTCAAAGCATTGTGTTTTGTATTAGCTCTCATGATGAATGAACTGAGGCATAACGATAAGCTACAGTGATCCATGTCAGTAGACGAACAGAGAGAGAGAAAGTCATGACCCTCTTTAGTTAACATGAATCATGGAATGTTCTCAAAGGGAAATACATCAGGATATCACCCTCTGTATTTTTGACTGGGCTTTCTTGAATCTTGTTTCTGATTATGGACTTTCTGCCTGCCCACCCCTGCATCAAATATATATTTGCTGTCTTTCTCTTTCTCATTCTCTGTCTGAAGACGCAACAGGGGATCCTCCATCCAAAGTAACCATGAATAGATATTAAAATAAATAAAGAAGGGAAGCTAAAGTGATGCTATAGCCTTCATAAATACATCAGTGGCTGTCAGAACAGGGGGAGGGAGTGTTGGGACAGCTTAGCAGGAGAGGTATGCTGGTTATCTGTAGGGGGTCCCCTTTATCACAGTGTTATCCTAATTGGTGTCTGTATAGCAGCCAATGACAGGCCTGGCCTCTATCTCTCCTCACCTGAGACGTCCTACTCATGCAGGATCTCTCTGAAGTGACAAGCCATGGTGCCATCATGCTCGACCATCTCTCTTGCTATTTGCTGTTCATTTATTCTGTCCAGTATCATCTATTCTTTGATCTCATTGTGAATGTTACATTTATGCCCATGTTTTTTTGGAGAGAAGGGGGGATGGGAATTCACAACAGGAGAATATTTTGTTGTTGTGTTCGTTTTTTTGTCATACTGTCTGTTCCTTTGACAGGTCGTGCTGTGTCATGTGAATCACAGTGCACGGTGAGTTGCCACTTCACCCGACAAGGTAAACAAGCCCCGAAATCATGTGCATGACGGCTGTGAAGGGGTGCCTGCTGTGTAGGCCTGCACTGTGTGGACACTCCTCTGTTGTGGGCTCTGATGTGGCCCAGCAGGGGGTGATCTTCCAACAAGCCCCTTTTGGATGACAGCTGATTAGGTGTTCGCCACTCAGAAGCAGTACCACTGTGGCCCAACAGGCGGCTATCTTTCAGCAGGCCCCATTGGATGACAACTGATTTGTGAGAAGCAGTCCCACAGAGAATCCCCCTGAATCCCCCTACAACCATCCATCCAACCCCCTCATTGAAATAGTGTCTGTTTTCATGCTGAGAAGCCCGGGGGGATATTTGGTATTGGTAGCCCTTTTTCTCACTGGCTTCTGCTGAGAACCTTGCTATTTTCAGAGGACAAGCTAATCCAGTGTAATACTTCAATACGTAATTGCAACACAGACGTCCCCATTTCAGAGTATATAATTCACAGTCCCACATTAAAACAAATGCTTTATGAACTTCATACTGTACACTAATAAAATAAGGCCTACATAGATGTTTCATTTAAGTAAATATACCATATAATATATATATATATATATATATATATATATATATATATATATATATATATAGAGGTGGGACACGATTACATTTTTTAATCTAATTTATTAGCTTTGTAATTAATTAATTAATTAAGAATTTAAATATTAATTTTAATCGCATATCAATATTTGACACGAGAAGCAACAGTTTTCAATTCAAATGGATTTGGTATAAATTGTTGCCTGCAAGGGAGAAAAGTCTCTCACAAGGGACAGAAGTGGCAGGGCTGGCCAAATACCCCCCCCAAAAAAGTTAATGCGTTATTTTTTCTGTAATTAATTAATCAAAATAAATGCATTTAAGTCCCAGCCCTAATATATATATCATTACATCGGATCCCGACATGAGTAATGATCAGACTTTTCCTTTGAAAAATGTGAATACATTTCCGTGTTGTTGAAAATCAATGACACATCGCTAGTGAACTAACACAGCTTGTTTAGTGAGCCTGCTAACAATGTAAAGTAGTGTTATAGTTAACTAGGTAGCAGTGGGGATTACTCACCGAATCCATTTCATTGCAGTATTTTGGCTTGACTTTGGTTTGAGTTTGTGTTGTAATTCTCAACAACGTTGAAATGTAGTTCCGTGTTTCAAAAGAAAAGTCTGAACATTTTGATTGGTTGCCGACATGCAGACCAGACTGTGTCACATATAAAGATGAAAGGGTTTTGCTACATTTGGTGAAGCAAGTGGGAAACTCTGGATCTTCAAGCTCTGAGTTTCCAACCTGTAGTTCTCTGATGTCAACAAGAAAGCAACCTTGAGCATGGCAGGATGTTCAGAAGCTTACACTGAGTGAAGTGACAACAATGTTTTTCTAAACTATAGAATACACCCTGCACTTTGTTTTCATGCATGAGATGGGTTTTGGTGAGTTGTTAACTTTGTTATACTAAAATGGTTATATACAGTAACTTGACGTTGACTTAAAGTTGGCCATCATTTTCATATTGTTCATGTTGTTTGGAGTTTTCAACCTCGCATTTTTACTTGAATGCTCCAAACTCGGAAGTTCACAGGTGAGTGTCCGAGTTGGTCATGAATGCGCTTGTTAAGTCTGACGTCAAAAGTGACGTTTAGCCATTTCCGAGTCCAAACCAGAAATTCCCCGCACCAGAGTACCTGTGAACTACAGCGGTAGAATGACAGTTTAATCGTTTTTTGAATGAATGAATGAATGAATGAATGAATGAATGGTCTTTATTGTCATTGCTATAGTACAGGTACCAAACAACGAAATTTAGGAGGGGTGGCTCCCCTGGTGCTAGGAAAGGAAAAAAAAGAAAAAAAAGAAGAAGGGAAAGGAGCTGGTTTACATAAATAAAGGCTATGTACACTATCCACTATACTATACTGTACAGATAGACGACTAGGGTTGTCATATTGCACATAGTGTTATTGCACATTCATTTAAAGTGTCGCAGTTTGCAGGCTTGAAATTTACATATTTGTGCCTCAGCACTACACCTGGTTTTTTCAATCCAGCAGCTGCCATCAATCCGTCCAGACTGTCCAGGGCCCAGAACCTAGGTCTTTGCTGTGTTCAGGGCCTGGATGGCCCTGGGGTAGAAGCTGTGCTTCAGTCTGTTTGTCCTTGCGGCCATGGTCCTGTACCGCCTTTTCGAGGGCAGCCGGGCAAAGTGTTCGTACCCAGGGTGGGTTGGGTCTCTGGAGATCTTGGAGGCCTTCCTGAGACAGTGTGTGTTGTACAGCTCTTCCAGAGAGGGGAGGGGGGCGCCGGTGATCTTCTGGGCTGTTCTCACAACTCTCTGTAGCGCATTTCTCTCCGCGGTTGTGCAGCTGGAGAACCAGTTGCAGATGCCGTAGGTGAGGATGCTCTCCACTCCGCCGCGGTAGAAGGCCACCAGTATCTCCTGCTGGTTGTGTTCCTTCCTGAGGACTCTCAGGAAGTAGAGCCGCTGTTGTGCCTTCTTGATGGTGGCTGCTGTGTTGTTCTTCCAGGACAGGTCATCCTGTATGTGCACCCCCAGGAATCGGAGGGCTGAGACTCTCTCCACGCTCTCTCCGTCGATGAGCAGGGGCTGGACCTCAGACTTTTTCCTCCTGAAGTCCACGATGATTTCCTGGGTCTTTGACTTGTTCAGCAGCAGGTTGTTAACCTTGCACAGCTTGCTCAGCTGCTCTACCTCATCCCTGTACGCCGCCTCGTCCCCCCCCGAGATGCAGCCCACCACGGTGGTGTCGTCTGCAAACTTTACGATGGAGTTGCTGGGGTGGACGGGGGTGAAGTCGTAGGTGTAGAGGTTGTAGAGGATGGGGCTTAGCACGCAGCCCTGGGGGGACCCAGTGCTGAGTCTGAGGGCTGTGGAGGTGTGGGAGCCCACCCGCACCCTCTGGGGGCGGTCGGACAGGAAGTCCTTGATCCATGCACATATAGAGTGTGATAGTCCCAGGTCTAGTAGTTTGGTCACTAGCCTGTCTGGAAGGATGGTGTTGAAGGCAGAGCTGAAGTCCACAAAGAGCAGTCTCTTTTAGACTCGGATCTATTCATACAACAAGGGACACAGCACTTTCCCGTTTTCTCCATATTGTCAGGGTATTTGAGTATCGGAAAAGCTATATAAATATATAGCTTTTCTATATAAACATAATTTATTATTATTATTATTTCGGCATTTCGAAGACAGAGCCTCAGCCAACGTTGGACCCGGAAACACGTCACGACTTAACAAGCGGATTCTATTCTGCCGTTTGTGACGTACAGACTTTCATAGTGTATTGTAAGACCATAGATTGCAGTTGATGTTTGTAAAGGAGACCATAAGAACACTTGAGTGATTAAACAGGGATGACACATTTACTGCCACAGAAAAGGCTCATCTCCTTCAGAAAAAAAAACCCTTAAAGATTAAAGTGGCTGGATGGAGATGATGAGGGAGAGTTGAAAGCAGGTCTGGGCAGAAACCTTTATTTTTTTATTTTTTTTAAATCTGCTCATTGATCTCCCGCTCACAGACAAGATAATGCATTTCATCCCTTTGCATCATCCAAGCATAACTTACTCCCCCCCCCCCTATTTGGTGAGTAATTTGCTTTTAAATTATTCCCACTTTGAGTTGAAATTGATATGAGAGCTTGCAGCAATTAGCATTTTTTTGTATTATTATTGTACACAATGTATAATTGATGACTGGGCATATGAGAAGGCATTAGTGCCATGACTCAAAGACTGTTGAACAGGAAATTGTGTGTTTGTCTCAGACTGTAGCATGCTAGATTTAATGTCTGTCACTACCGTCACCAAGGTTCTGGTGGTGACCCACATTGGTGTGAGTACCCCTCCTACACACACACACACACACACACACACACACACACACACACACACACACACACACACACACACACACACACACACACACACACACACACACACACACACACACACACACACACACACACACACACACACACACACACACACACACACACACACACACACACACACACACACACACACACACACACACACACACACACACACACACACACACACACACACACACACACACACACACACACACACACACACACACACACACACACACACACACACACACACACACACACACACACACACACACACACACACACACACACACACACACACACACACACACACACACACACACACACACACACACACACACACACACACACACACACACACACACACACACACACACACACACACACACACACACACACACACACACACACACACACACACACACACACACACACACACACACACACACACACACACACACACACACACACACACACACACACACACACACACACACACACACACACACACACACACACACACACACACACACACACACACACACACACACACACACACACACACACACACACACACACACACACACACACACACACACACACACACACACACACACACACACACACACACACACACACACACACACACACACACACACACACACACACACACACACACACACACACACACACACACACACACACACACACACACACACACACACACACACAGTAATCTAAAGAGAACAGAATGCTGTTCCAACAGGGAATTGCAAACTAGAGCAAGACACTTGATTTGTATTTCTTTTTAATTTGACGACAGAAAAAACATCTTGTTAAATTAAAAGAAAAGCACAGAGCAGCACTTTGAACAAATGGAGAGCATTTGGATGAGAGTGAAACAAGAGAGTGTGCTTCTTTTTTTGGAGGCCAGTTCACAGTCTCTAAATGCATCATGCCACCGCAAGCTGAGGGCCTATTTGCAGGAACACTGGGCTTAATTGCATTTTAATGTGGGTTTCCTATTACAGCTCAAAGTCTCCCTCATTTCATCTTACAGCGTAGTTAAACCAGTAACCCTCATTAAGATCAATGGATACTGCACAGGGAGGCAGCTAAGTGCTCTGTTTTAGCCTCTTAAAAAACACAGCCTTGGGATCTTTGCAGACACAGTGGGAAGAAGGAGGAATCACCCCTGCAATCAGGTAGGAGTTATTAATCACAGCAAGTGATGATAGGTAGGCCAATCAGCAATGAACAACAGTCACCCCCCCCCCCCCCACACACACACACACACACACACACACACACACACACACACACAGAAACACACACACACACACACACACACACACACACACATACACACACAATCTTGGCTAGACCTATCATTCAGTGCCAATTACAATTGATGTCTGTAACTGTAATTTTTGTGAACATGAACAAGGCACTAGAGTACTCTCACCTGGTGGCTATAGAACAGCAGGTGACTTGATCTAAAGAGAAGCCTGTGACACTACACCATGATTATTGACAAGGTTGACTTACTTGAAGGTTTGTTTTTTGTCGTCCGCCCCTTTCTCTCCTCTTTCTAAAGACTTGCCGAGTTATCAAGGACACCAGCGACGGCCTGAAAGGGTGGTTAAAGATTTCATCTGGTGGTGTAATGTCTGCTGGGCGGAGAACGGGGGGAAGGCCGGCTCCATTAAGAAGCTATTGTCCACAGCCCAATGCCATTTCATTTGTCAGATTCACTGGGTAAGTGCCTGTGATATATCATCTCCCATTGCCTCCCTGATAACGAGAATGAAAACGAAGCACTCTAAATGCCCTCTTCCCAGAAGCCTTGGAGAAGTGCAGAATATTGAGCATATACAAACACATACACAACAAACATACACAACAAACAAGATCGCATAGCCCCTTATGGAGAAAATACCGTAAACCCCTTCACAGAGGAAATATCTTTAGGCTTAAAGGTGGAATCTGCCCCCCGCCACTTTTTTGGTAAACAGCTGAGGAATGGAGCTGGAGAAATGTAACCACTCTCAATTTCAAGGACAGGGCTATGAATGGAAGGACTTATCATCCATGTGCTAAAAAATTATGGGGCTATTACTCTGACAGCTATCTTAGCATAGTCATGCTGTCTAAACACAACAGAGGCGCCTGTACAGAATGTATACTGACAGCTGTTTAAATGTGATTGCTGTGACCTCAGGTCTGTTTAGAGCATGCTCACTATGCGTTTAACTTTGGTCTCTATTGCAATGTACTGCACAAGTCACCTCACTTTCCACTAGGGGTCAGTGCAATTACATGTCATCTTAAATGTGAAGATTCAACAGTTTAGGGCAAGATTATAAACCACTTTATTTTGATACACACAATACTGCGATGTTTGAAAACGTTAATTGTCTGCATTAATACAAACCTGTCATTGCAATTATTCTATGGCCTTTTGAGGACAAAAAGCAACTTAAAATCGAGATTATCACAATCGAGATTCAAGATCGAGATTAAGTGAGCCAATCAAGGTTGCGTTTGGGCCCACTTGTGGCATCTAAACAATGGTGCTCAAGGTGTGTTTTTGTTCTGTTTCTCGTGCCTGAATACAACCAGCTGTTTTAGGTTACCAAAAAGTCGTTGAGATGACGTCCTAGAAAAGACGTCATGAAAATCACCAAATCGACACGTGATCTGGCCTAGTCCTGGATGTCTCTGAAAGGCGCCATCATGTCTTTATAACGTCTTTGTGCTTGCTGGGCATTAGGATGACGGAGGCTAGCTACCTTTGAAGATCAGTTTCTGTGCAAGTGTTGGAACTCTAGTGACTTGTGTGAGGACATCTGACAAGTCCTTCAACACCGGTTCATTGTCATCCTGCCCCGTTAACGTGATACTGTGCTTCATAGAGCCTGAGGATACACAGGACGCGGCATACAGTAAATACATTTTACTTCAAAGATTGACACCTGATCGCACATAACTTATAGCTGATGTTCCCAAGACAAAGCAGAGTATGCACCCAGTGATTATGGGTCCGTCCATGCTGCTCTCTTTCAAGCTGAAGAAATAATTAATTTAATTTTCAGCTTGTAAATCAGTGCAAATTATGTTTCCGATGTTACACAATAAGTGCTGGTCGGAAAAATCTTTATTCACAACCATTTAGCTATTTCAGTGGCAGTTTTTCTCTGTAATATTCTGTGATATTCTGGGCCAGATACTAACTAGTCATGTTATTACTTGATCTGGCCATTATCTGGGTGGTCCGGGTCCGTTGGTGCTTGCTGGGCGAGGTTGCTTCACAAACTCCAATTATGATCAAGTCAATGGCCTGAGTGTCTAAAGGGCTTGTGGACAGCCTGTGGGCATTCATTTGTCTCTATGATGGCAGGTTCTCCAGGGCACAGAGCTAGTTTACCCTCTTGGGGACTGAGTCTGCTTTGCTCCAATGAGACAACAGCTAAGAGAGCTAAGAGCGAGTCTCCACAGGTTTTTAGTGGCAATGACAACTTGGACTGCAGCTATTGATTTTTTTCTGTCTTTTTAAAAAAATTTCCTTTAACCTGAGGACTGTCTCGAGGTGGCGACTGCCAATCGTCTGAAATGACTCTCCCTGGGCTCGGCGGTGGACTTCTCACCTCACGCCTTCTACTTCAGCGTTATTGCCCAGTACTCTTGAGTGAAATGAAAGGCTGGTGGCAAAGACCAGCCATGCAAGCAAATTACTATTGCAGCTTTCAAAGAAGGTAAAAGGAGACGCTCGCATAGTCCTTACTAGCAGCTTTTCTCTTTAACTGCACTGTATCAATGACATTCTAAAGCCTTCGATACACACACTCAACGTCCATAAGAAGGAGGTCTATTTGAGTATTGTTAGAATAATAGGTTCAAAATAAAGCTTATTATAATAAGGCTTCACTACCGAACCTACAAGACCTACTGTACATAGGCCTACACTCGGTGGCAGTGGGTGTGAGCGGTAGTAGGTTGAGTAAAGTGACTGTGAGCTTAAGGTTTAGGTTGTCTGTATACATGGGGTGTGCTTGGGGATGATAGTCAATTGTCTACAGTAGGCTTGTTTATGAGCCTGATCGCCTGGGGGAAGTAGCTGTTGGCTAGCCTCTGAGTTTTGGCCCTGAGGCTCCGGAAGAGGCTTCATCTTTTGGACGGCATCGGTTCAAACAGACTGTGGTTGGGGTGGCTGGGATCTTTGATGATCCTCCGGGCTTTCCTGACACACCGTTTGTTGTATATATCTGTGTTGGAGGGAAGCTCACATCCACTGGTTGCCCCCCAGACCCTTGCCCCCCAGACCCTGCTTACATTGTCCCACCCACATTTTCTAAGTCTCCTACGCCCATGCATAAAGCCTACATAGAGGCTTCACAAGTCATACGGCCTAGATAAAGGCTGGTTTAACCATCTGGCACTACAGTATGCAAAATGTGGCAAAAATCCCTTTTATAGCATAATATTTGGTTCTGATGGATTTCTGAAGCATCAATAGGTCTTACATAGGGTTTCTGGAGGCTTCATTCAATGCTTTTAAAATGAAATATCAATCAATTTACTGATTTATCTGAAAACAAACCAAGTGCAAAATGGATTTCTTCTCTTAGGGCAAGTGTTCTTTATCCTCTTCTCTTATTTATTTTGCAGATAATTTGAGCAACTGTAAGGGGAACTTTAAGAACTTAAATAGAACAGCTGACAGAGAACAGTGCAATGTCGAGATTCAGAGATCAAAGAGACATCAAGAAATAATTTCCACAACGAAAAAAGCTCGAGTAGCAGTTAAGTCAGAGACACAATAGCTGGTCTATTATTAGTCTTCTCAAGTGCTTTGAAACACAAGACGCTTAATTCTGCTTATTATTCGCATGAAATGTATCCCACTGAGACACATTGCTGTTCTGTAAATTCAGACTGTTTCTGTTTTTTTTCTACCTCAGCAAATAACCTCTTTTTGCTAATTAGGACCCTCGGTGACACATGGCAAACACTCTAAGGAGGTTTGCCCCTATGTCCCCGTGCCTTTATTGTGTTTAATGCACCTTGATTCCCATCAAAAGGCACTTCAGGCCTCCGTGTTCTCATGCCGAGGAGAGAGAGCTTTCATTAGTCCTATTAGAAAGTGGCAGTAAAATGGTTGCAATGAATTAACAAGCCCTGTGGGAGAAAGGGGGAGGCTAAGCTTGCTAATATGCAATTATATTAGCCGGCTTTGCGTCTCCATCACATGCTTGTCTGAAGGTGTGCTCCCAGGAATGGGGGGTGGCGAGTGGGTTGGACTGGGGGAGGGGGGGGGGGGTGTTTTTAAGCAGTTATACTGTATGTTGTTTTCTCTCTATATGTAGGCTAACCTCATACATAGTGCAAGCAATGCCGTTACAAAATAGACTCAGAAGCAATAGAACAAAGATCAAGTGATGACTCAGACGAAGGTGCCCCTCAAAACACACACTCAGAATTCCAGTGGCTCAAACTCTAATCCACTTTGTTGTGACTGTTGTACTCCCCCTCTGCTTAGATCAGGGGGGGTTTCAAACACAATTATAAGTCGTCAATTGTATGTCGTTCTACAGACAGCAGTTGTTTACCATTGTGTTCATTTGTCATACTGTATTGTCCACAACAATAGAGTTCATCTGTTTTTGCAGTGCCAAAACAGATCTGACAAATTCCAGGCATTGACATTGACAGAGATTTGAGCATACGCTTCCTACTGAAAAATGTCTGCAGTAACTACAACATGTCTCCGGTGCTTGTTTGTTATCTGTCTCTCTCTGTCCAAATGATAGGCTTTTCAGGCATGACTCCAACTGTTCTGAGCAGTAGTCCAATATCCTTGTGCATGGCAATGATGGACAGATACAATGCTCGGAGGCAACAGCCCAAAGCCTATGAGCCAGGCTTGTCCGTCTGTTTGTTTGCTAAACAGTTGGATAATGCGACATGGCTGCCACATCTTCAGAGAGTTGGTAGTATGCTCAATTAGCCGTGATATCACAAAAAAGATTGCTTGCAGAATAGGTTTTATTTGCAGATATTTATATATATATATATCGTAAGGTAACTGCTATCAACTTCAGTCGAGAGCCGAACCCCAGCAAGATCAAGATAGATAGCGTTAGGGTTAGGGTTTTGACTGGTAATGTACGTAGATAGGTACTCCCAAGGGGAAAATTAGGCGTTACAGCAGCTCATACCACAAACAACAACAACAAAATAAAGTGACAATTTAAAAGATAAAATAAAAATGAAAATAAAATCTAAATAGACATCTGATATGTCATACAGTAAGAACAGACCAGTATGTTTTACCATGCCCCAGCCTGACTCTGATCACCCCAATCAAGCCAGCCGGTTCGAGCCAGCAGGCAGAAAAGATCTCTTATAGCTACAGTGCATTCGGAAAGTATTCAGACCCCTTCACGTGTTCCACATGTTGTTGTGTTATAGCCTCAATTTAAAATGGATTAAACAAAAAAAATGGACATCAATCCACACAACATAACCCAGAATGCCTACAGGAAATACAGGAATACCTCATGAACAGAAGTATTCAGACCCTTTGCAATTACACTCTTAAAATGAGCTAAAATACCAAAATGTCATCAACAAATCACTCAATAAGTTGAATTGAGTCCATCTTAATGCAAGGAATGCAAGTTACGGTAATATCATTTTGGAATCAATATCTTTGTTTTTAGGCTCTGGGTCCCTCTAGGCGGTCTCACCGTGGTAACTCCAGAGAGGCTTGTTTCTATCTCTTGACCTCTATATACAATGAAAGCTTACTTTTGTATTCTCGTAGGAGGTCTGCTGGCGCTAGGCTTCATCTCTGCACTGACTGACCCAACTCTCCTATCTGTACTGCGGTCCGGTCCGACCGGGCCTCAATGTTCCTCATAAGCTGCATGCTTGGGTCACCCTCTCTCGGTTTCTCTGCCCCTTCCCCCATCTGGGGTGGTGGGTCTGCACCTTCATCTTCTACACTCAGCTCTTCTTCTCCCCTCTGGCCTATCCTGTGGGTTTGCCCTAAACAGGTTCTCCAATATCTTGATATCTCAGCAAATCATCCACCCCTTACCTAGGTGCTGCCCTAGTCGGTAAGCTGTTTCTCAACAGGGGCTTCACCTGGGAGGAATTTCCTATCATTTTTATCATGGGGCCCCACATCTCCTGAGGACTTAGCAGCACCATTAGAGGGTGTGTAGTGGTACCGGTAGTGGTGCGTCTCTAACACTCTCTTCCACCATTCCAACCACTCTTTTGATCCAGCCACCCCGATTGCAGTTGTAGGGCTATGGACTAGTATAAGTACCTCTGTATCTACGTATTCAATTGTATACGACCCCCCATTATGCAACACCTCACTTACTTCTCCAACCACTGCCATTTTCATCCCAATCCTCCGACCCCAAGGTTACGGGAAGTATTATACCATATGCCGTTTTTCGCCTCAGACACGGTGCTCACAGAATGATTACTCTTTTTCTCTAACAGCTCATCGAGATTCAACTCAACCCCTCCTGCGCCCCTCTTTATAGTCGGCTCGTGAGCCTGAACCTCTGATCTGTGACACCTTGATCTCTGATCTGAAGTTCCCCTTGATTCCTGTCAAGGCCTATTCTCTCCAGATTCCTGGTTCGAACACCTTGGGTTAATTTGTGGGGTTATGGATACTGCCTGGTCAGAGCACACTCGTCCTTATTCCCCACACACACACACACACACACACACACATACACACACACACAACAGACTGACGTATACTTTCAACCTGGTTCACACTTCTCCCAATCAGTTCCTCTGATCCGTACCTTTTATGGATATATATCGATATATTAACCAGGTAGGTAATATGTATGAAAATAAGAAACGAAATAAATGAAATAAAATAAAGCAAACAAAAAATAACTAGGAGAAATCCTATATGGCCTCGGTCAAACATTCTCTGTTCCCCTTTCAGCCTCAGCTGCAACCTCAGAGGCCAACTCCAGTCCCTCTTAGCCTCAGCCGAGGAGCTATCTTGGCTAATAGCTAAAGGCTAATGGGGAAGTCCCTTCCCTAACGTATGCAGGGCAATCCTCAGATGACCCTAGCTGCAGAGCAGTGGACTTACTTAACCTCTCTTGAGGCCTAGGGAAGCCATATTGGCTTTTTACATCTAGGGGAGATATTTTGTCAAATGGCTAAAGGTTAATGGAAAGTCCCTTCTCTGTAAGTGCTGTCCCTAGGTTCCGGTTACATTTCAACATAAAACATTGTAAATCATCATAAATCAAAAACAAGATAGAGCGGACAAGTCTCACATCTCAGGTCCTGTCATTCATAACACTTTCTTTCTGATTATTTAAATATTTGGTTGGTTATATGGGTACCTTCGTACTAGTTACATAACATTGCCTTATAAACCTTACAACACAATCAACCCGATCTAGTGGGCATTTTGAGTACATTGATTACTATTAGATTACATGTTTCTAGTGTTTCACTTTTTATTATATTTTATGTAAGCAGCAAACAGGGGTTATATTTGATAACATTCAATCTTGCATACCATCACAGTTACAGTCATCTCCACACAGACCAAACTTGCACAGGTCTGTTACAGGGGGAGTCGTTTTGGCGACTCTGTGGTGCCTCCTTCTGGTGGCTTGGAACTCTGCACTCTGTTTGGACTTAATTACTTGATTTGTGTCAGCTGAGATTGTTTGTATTCTGCTATTTATGTGTCCCACTTCCATGGGGGGTATTCCACGTACGTGGATTAGTATATCGGCGATTAAAATAAAAGCCGCGTTCAGGCTTCGGTTAATTGTAAAAAAAATAAACATTAAATTAAATCAAGTATCGAACCAGCAACCTTTGGACCTCTAGCTGGCTGCCTTAACCCCTGCGCCAAACACACCACTGTGGTGATGGCAATGCAAGTTGATAGACATACCTATTTTTATTTTTACACTTTTTTATTTATCTATCTATCTTTACGCTTCACACTTTCAAAATATCAAGTTATCTATCAATCAAACTATCTCTCTATCTATCTATCGATCTATCGATCACACTTTCAAAATATCAAATTATCTATCTATCACACAGTCAAACTATCTATCTATCTATCTCGTAAAAAGTGGGAACTAATATTTCCTAAAAGACACTTGACGGAACTGTCGTTCGGGATGTAGCTTCCGTCTGTGAGACATTTTTGACGCACGTATTACCTAAACTAGCCTGTAAACCTGCTCGCTACCAGGTTTGTTCAGAAGGATTGGTTGCATAGCAGGTTGCATAGCAACCAAGCAGCAAATTATTTGAGCCACATTGATGGAACGGAACGCAAGCTGAAATGAGCGCCCGGATCTGATTTAAACCTGGATCAGATTTAATCATGGTATGTGGAATAGCCCCCTGTTCTCCTTGTTGGTTGATCATTTTACTATGTCTGTGTGAGAGAATCCTGATACTGCCTGTTGTGACCTTCCTGGTACTTTAAGATACTTTATTTGTTTGTTCATTGAGATGCACATGAACTAGAAAAATGAGGAACTGCGACTCCCATGGCGGAAGGATAAAACTTGAGAAACGCTTTGAAATGTATACCATTGTGTAAAATGAATTTAAATATTACCTTATGTATTATTCCCTGGAGTGCACACAAAACCTCCCACAAAAAATATGATTTAGGATAATAAATACAAACAGAGAAATCTATTCTTTGAGTAAGCCCTCAAATATGGTTAATATAATATTGTAGGAGTGACGGCAATAACAGGACGATGTAGTCGGTTTGCCGGTAGAAAAACAATCATGTGCTTTATTCTCACTCTCTGCATGCGTACTGACAACAACAAACATTCATTCATTTCTGTCCCACTTATATCCCGTCATATCACCCGCTAAGCAGACTGGGTGATTGAGTAAACACAAACATATCAACAGTGCTTTGTACAAGGCTGGAACGCCGTGAATTACGAATACTCTGCTCGCTAACGAGCGGTCACTACACAATGCTGAATTATTATTCATTATGATTATTTATTATGAATAATCTATAATATAGTCTACAGTTTAATTGGGAATCATACTCTTTGACTGCCAGCCATGTTCAGAGCGGAGAGCTCCACACTGCCAGACTTTTGGGGCATTTTCGCTGAACTTTGAAGACCCACCAAATATTGACTTTTCGGACTACATAAACATTGAACATATCTACCAAAACTTTAGACTCTCTTCTTTCATCAGAAAAATAAAGTTTGTTTCTAGCCTCTTTGAGTGTTTAGAAATCGGCCGTAGAACATAGGGTGGTTTCAGCAAAAACACCTGATTTTGACCAATAAACAGAGAAAACGAGCTTTTTCTGCAGATTTTTTTTTTTTTTTTTTCCTGCACTTTTTCTGTATCATCCGACTCTGAACTGTTTGAAGAGTCGCGCGATGGCCGCGATGCTCCGCAATGCTCCGCGCCGCAATGCTCCGCAATGCTCCGCGCCGAGTTTGGCACATACCCTGATCCGTTTCGCCATTACTACAACCCACAGCAAGCCACTTCCTTCTCCAGGCTTTTATCGAACTACTGCCCCCATCTGGGACCGAAATACATTACACCCAAGTCTGAAATTCACTCGCTAGGTGTAGAACATGTCAATAACGCGATCCCCGCGAAAAAGAAAAAAAAAATCTATAACGTTCAGTCAACGTTACTATTCTATAAGACGCCAATTGGCGTCTTTGGCAGTCAATGAGTTAATTAACAATCATAACAAATTCGATGCCTCAGTGGGGATGATGCACAGTTTCATATATTGTTATCACATGTTCGTTGAGCAGAATTTCACTGGGTGAAATACATTTTTTTGCCTTTCTGTCGGGATTTGCTTCAATGTCATCATGAAGTCAGTATGGATGAATATTAATTAGGGGTGTTTCATTGACTATTTATAGCTAACTATGGGCGTTAAAAACGTGGGACAAGGGGCTTGCTCACGTGCGCCAGATTTCGAGTTGATTGTGATTTATGAAGGGAAACCGGCTTGGGACGTGAGTGCGCACTGTGTTATAAATCTGAATATTTGTGTGCGTAAGCTCTTTCTGTGTTTCCACCTTTCCATGTGAATACTCTGCACAGTTTTATAAACGAGGCCTTTGAGCCTTCTCAGGAGATTAAGCCGACTGGCCCCTCTTGTACCATCTGTGTTACCAGTCCAGTCCAGTTCATTGTTCAGGTGTACCCCCAGGTACTTGTAGCTCTGGACCACTATCACATCCTCTCCCTTGATGGAAACAGGTGACAGGGGGACGGACCTTAGTGCTCAGAAAGTCCACCGCCATCTTCTTTGTCTTGCTGATGTCGAGTAACAGGTGGTTCCGCTCATACCACTCAAGAAAACTATCCATCAGTTCTCTGTACTCGGTCTCCTGGCCTCCACTGACACATGCCACAATAGCAGAGTCGTCCGAGAACTTCTGCAGATGGCAAGTATCTGTGTTGTGTGTGAAGTCCGAGGTATAGAGGGTGAAGAGGAAGGGAACCAGAACTGCCCCTGGGGGGCGCCAGTGCTACTCACCAACGAGTCTCACACACATCCCTGCAGCCATGCAAACTGTGGCCTGTTGGTCAGGTATCCAGGAAACAAAGGGGGACTCCATCTGCAACCTCAGCAGCTTATCCACAAGTATTAAGGGCTGTATGGTGTTAAATGCACTGGAGAAGTCAAAGAACATTACCCTCACAATGCTGCCAGCCTTATTTAAATGTGAGTGAGCGATCAACATTTTATTGCATTAGAAACACAATTAGCATGAGCGGGTTATGATTATATACATGGAATATGTGTCACTGGGCTGGTTTCACAGACAAGGCTCAAGCCTAATCCTAGACTAAAAACTGTGTGTGTCTGTGTGTGTGTGTGTGTGTGTGTGTGTGTGTGTGTGTGTGTGTGTGTGTGTGTGTGTGTGTGTGAGAGTGAGAGTGAGAGTGAGAGTGTGAGTGTGTGTGTGTAGGTGTGTGTGTGTGTGTGTGTGTGTGTGTGTGTGTGAGAGTGAGAGTGAGAGTGAGAGTGTGAGTGTGAGTGTGTGTGTGTGTGTGTGTGTGTGTGTGTGTGTGTGTGTGTGTGTGTTAAAAGGGATTGCGCCTCCCCCTCACCCCAGCTGTATAGATCCACCCAGGCCTATACCAGAGAGAGGTTCCTTTCCTGGTTGCTTCCAGTAGAGAGAGCAAGCATGCACATGAGCTGGCAGATGGAGCCAGCCTTTATGAATTCAATGAGTTTTTGTTTTGTTTTCCAATTACTCTCACAGAATCAGAAGCTACTGTAAAAAAATAACTACTATATCCTGTACTTGTTTGTTTTGTTATTACGTATTGTTATTACGTTCTTCGTTCAATAATGTTTTGATTATTAGTCTAGGAGCAACATTACAATGGTCAGATTTATCGGTGCACTCTCACTGCTGTCAACATTTTGAATGCAGAGAATTAATGATATTGGAGTGGCAAAGGAATCCACAAGATGGCGACTGTGAGCTTTGTACAATTTCAGAACCTCATGCAACCTCATAACAATGAATATGTTTCCCATTAGTTTCTCTCTTTTTCTATTTCTCCAGTCTTCAAACAATCAAACAGGTTTGGTTCTGTAATGACTGCATCTTCTAATAAGCACAGCTAGTGATGTGAGGCTCATGTAATGATTTATGCCGGCATTCATGCGAAACAAAGATTAGTAACAACCACAGGGGATCCAACAATTACACTCCTTGAAATATGATCGTCATCATCTATTATTCATAGTCAGTCTGATAACTCTCAGAAAGAGAACTTAAAAGGACCCTATTACAAAAGACCAAAACTTGACAGCTCACAGAGTAACCTTGATATAACCTCGTAAAGCAACTAACCACCTCCCCTCCCTCCCACCCAAATACACACACAGACACACACACACATTTATGTTTCATTCCTCCTTTGTCCATTGCACTGTGAACATCTATGCATGTGCACAAGAGCAAGGGAGATTGTCGCCTCTGTGCCATGTAAGGGTGTGTGTGTGCCATGTAAGGGTGTGGGGGGGGGGGATGGAACAAAGAAAATCACTTAGCCACTCTTTGTGCAGCAGTTCACCAGATCCCCTCCTCAATGGGATTATGGGGCTAACTTAATCTGGAATAAAAGAGATAAACAGGTCAGAAGGTGTGGACACTGGCAAGTGTGGAGAAGTGGCTTTGGCCAAGCAATCAAGAGATGAGAAAAAGATAAAGGGATTATATATCTGATGATAATCTTCCACTTTGCATTGCCTGTTTTTTTTGTGTGTGTTTAAATGTTTCATTTCTCCCATGCCTGTTGTTATTGTTGTTGAGATTAGGGTGGCAAATTGAACTTGTGCAAATGAAGTCGTTATGCAAGAAAAAAACCATAAAATAATATCAGTGCCATCTTCAACTAGAACTTTGGCTGACGGCCTGCTAGTCTCGGTATACATGGTGCATTTAAGAAAATGCTAATATGAAATAAATTAGAAATACGTGATCTGAAAGTTGGATTACTCCTGGGGGGTATTCCATCAACGTCGCCAAAGGACAATCCAGGCTTATTTGGATAAATCCTGTGAGATTTATACATTTAATTGGTACATCCACATTTTTTTACTTTTAAATGAATAATGTATAGTTATTGATTTGAAAGCATCAAATGTCTTACTCCGTCAGAACCCAAAATATAAGTTTGTTTTAACTCCATTGTTTGTAAACAAACACTGTATAGCTTTGCATGATTTAAACTATCATTTTGATCTCCTGGATGGTCTTTATATCCATAGCTCTGTCTATGAATTTGATAGTGATTACATTTCTCCAGTCCTATCCATCAGCTGTTCATCAAGAAAATGAGTGGGCCATGTGTTGTTGTTGTTTGAATAACAGATTAGACCTTTGTACCTTTAAGAAGAAAAAAAAGAAGATTTTTTTTTAGCTATGGGTCAATGAACTAGCATCATATTTCGCGGTGCAATGAGGCATATTTCAGTTCCTGTTTCTGTTTCACTCCTAATGACTTAAGCACTAAGGAAGGCAATGCGATGTGACCCCAGAATCGCTACACTGTATGGCCAGACCACATAGTCACCAGGGAGACTCAGTCCTTTACGCTTGACGAACATTTGTATATATTTCCACGTGGCAGACTAAACAGAATGCTTATTGCTATTTTCTCATTAATTTGAATACTAGTATAAGCCCTTCAAGAACAGGTCCTTTCTTTAAGCAGGCCACAAAACTCCACAGCAGGGAAAGGAGGTGGCTGCACCAGTCTGGACCTCTTCATCCTATCTTCCCCCCTGTACAGTATCTCTACTGTTAATAAAAATAAAAAATAAAAGATTACTTATTTGTTGTAAGTCGCTTTTGATAAAGGCGTCTGCTAAATTCCAAAAATGTAAATGCAATATTACAAGGTAAACTTTTATTATCTTAATGTATTATCTTTTACTGACTTCAGAAGTGTTTTCATGCCACATTTTAATCGAGGAGCCTGTTAAGTTATTGATGTACTTCTGACACTCCCTCCAAGCTTAAACACAATTTTATGCTTGGAATCGGGGACACAACAAGGCAGAGGGGGTGGGTTTAATTTTATTCTTATGTTTAGCATTCATTATGCATGAGTTTGTGTTTTGCATGGCTGTAACTTTATGGTGAGTGGGTAAATTGAAGTGGAGTGCCTCTCTCTCTCTCTCTCTCTCTCTCTCTCTCTCTCTCTCTCTCTCTCTCTCTCTCTCTCTCTCTCTCTCTCTCTCTCTCTCTCTCTCTCTCTCTCTCTCTCTCTCTCTCTCTGAGGGTAGTGTATCTGTTGCCAACCCTGAGAGGGACAAACAGAGATGATGCATTATCCTCTCTGAAACAGCTTCTTTCTCCTGGCAAAGGCATTTGATTACTTTCTATCCATGGGTTTAGCTTTTGGCATGGAAACAATATGGGTGCACAAGATGGCAAGAACAATGTCATTGTGGCTATTAACAATTCACCATTATTGGAAAGCAAAGCGAAGCAAAGTTTGGAATGACAATGACTCTCTAATGAAAGCAATCAGTCCATGCTTTCAAGAATTCCCTCCATCAAACACCAACAAGAGGCAGGTCAAGGGCTCTAACTTGAAGTAGGAATATAAAGACATTCATATGCAGGATTAATTAGGTTTATTTATAGAGATAATCCACAATCAGTGGGAGGTTGGGTTTATTTATTAATCGTGCTTCGATTAAGAGTGCGGCCTGAGGCAACTGTGTGTCGGAGTCTGATCAACGACAGGCAGGGCGACCTCCCTCCCTAAGCTCCTGGAGACATTCACAGAAATATCATCTCTCATGATGTTTGTGTTTTCTCTCTCTGTGTGTCTCTCTCTCTCTCTCTCTCTCTCTCTCTCTCTCTCTCTCTCTCTCTCTCTCTCTCTCTCTCTCTCTCTCTCTCTCTGTGTCTCATGTGGCCCATAAGCAACTAGATTAGCCCCTTGAGTTAAACGTACTGTCTGAAGAGGGGCCAAAGAGTGCTGCTGTGAATCCATAGATTCAAAGAGGCTTAACAAAATAATATAAATATACAATATTGCTTACGAAATTGTACAATATTTCGGGGGTTGGGGGGGGCTCAAAATCGGCCCAAAATGATTTTTCAGTTATCAGTCTTAGGATTTCTCCTCTAATAACAGGCTTAAAAATCTTGTCTAATGGATAGCATGGATGATCCCAACCCTCTTTAAACAATACCAGAATCCATCCCGGTCAAATTACTCCCCCTGAACAAGAGACGCCAGCTGCTGTTGTGTCACTGGGATGAAATAAATCTCAAATCCTAACGGCTCTGTTCACTGTATGTAGTGCACAATGTATGTGTCTCTCTTTGAGTGAAACAACATTTCAAGATGCAGGCAATATATTTCACATGTGCTGAGCTTTTTCCACATCTGTTCAGAATTGTTTTGAATTGGGCACCACAGCCAGGTAAAACATGGCAAGTCATCATTGCAAATAAGAATGAGTTTTTACTGACTGGATAGTCAAATAAATATATTTCAATATACAAAAGCAAGTAAAACCTGAGAAATGACAATACATATTCAAATAGTACTAGACTGAAGGTGATATTCTCATTCTTTTGATGTAACAGGCGCACTGTTGCAAACATTTCAAGCTCACACAAGTCTCAAATCTGGATCCTCTGTATTGTTCTATCTGTATACATTGAGATGAGGGGACGAACAACAAAGATGGTTTATCACTGTTAAAAGTGAGGCAGGATGTGTGCGTTTGTATTTGGAATGGCTAGGCCACGAAACTAAGTTGAAGAGAGCGAGGACAAAAAAAACTGGTGTGAGCCTTTCAATCTTGATTCGATCTTCTTTAATAGTGTGATAATCCTACTGCTTGTTATATCATGTTCGCACGAGTGGCCATCATTTGCATTTTGTGAGCCATTTTAAAGCAGATGATTTTTATTTATTTTTAAGAAATCACATTTAGTACCTTAACCTGTTAAGGAACTCTGAAACTCATTATGTGCGATTGAATATTTACATAGATGACAAACTCAGGACATTGAAGAAGTGATTCACAATCTGACTAAATAATGTTATATTAGAGACAATGACTAACTGCCAAGACACTGCATACTCAGCAATGATAAAGATAGTGGAAAAAGGTACTTTCCTATTGTGTGGGGGGTAAAAAAAATCTATCAGAAATCAATATGGTGCAAAACAGTTTCAATATTGGTGTACAGACAAGAGCATTCAGAAAAAAAAGACATACATTGTAGAGGTAACATCTGTCCAGTAGTGCAGGAATGTTGTTGCTGTGCTAGGTCAGTCCCACTTCCTCCTATTGAAACAGTAGCAACATCCCTTTAACCTTTTATCTTCCTGTTGAGAAAATGGAAATCCCTTGGATGGTGCAAAACTGGTCAGCTGAGAACTTTTGTTCCCACAGAGACCAAGACGATTACACCAGTGATAGAGATTGTGACCTAGAATATGTGTTTGTCTGTGGTTAATGTGTGTTTTTCTCTGTAGTTTCTGTGGTTTAATGTATGTGTGTTAGTGCGTGTGTGTGTGTGTGTGTGCGTGTGTCTGTGTGTCTGTGTCTATGTGTGTCTGTGTGTGTGTGTGTGTGTGTGTGTGTGTGTGTGTGTGTGTGTGTGTGTGTGTGTGTGTGTGTGTGTGTGTGTAATTGGAAAGCTAAATGTATGCAATTCAGAGGACACTACTTTCCAAAAACGGACAGACACATGACACATGCAGATTAGCAAGGAGACACTCTACCCCCTCTATAATGACTGGGGTTTATTTTCTAATCAAAACAAAAAAAAGAGTGCTTGGTGGGGCCCCATTGGCCATAGGTTATGTACAAGTAATCATCTTTGAGAGTGCAAATCTTCTCCCTGATTAAACATAGAGAGCAGCAAACCCTGCTTTGCTGTGGTTGTTTCCAGAAGATTCAAACACAGGACATGAGCTCCCGATTAGTTTGGGCCTGGGAGGAAGCAGAGGCCGACTCTACGGAAATTACTGGGAGGGCTGGAGCACCTTGATTAGGACTGAACAGACGAGATTACAAGAGACCAAATCAAGACCTACTGATTTTCCAAATGTATAAAACTAAAAAGATCCCTTTGAAAAGCCTTAAAGACACACGCTGCAACTTCCATTACGACTTGACAGTGTGGCTCTGACACTTGTTTGTTATGGTTTTGGAGGACTTAAGCGTGAGGGTCTATGCAACTGCAAAATTAAAGGGGGAGAGTATCAGATTTCATGATTGGAATCAATTGTGCATTGTTTGTTTTTATGGGTGTTTGTGTGTTTGTTTTGGTTCAGTATCTTGCATTTATAATGTTTCCATGCCAGCCCAGGAAAGAAGAGATATGGGGTACGTACACCCGCTAGGCATTCATATGTTAAAATCATATTCATATTCAGTTAAAAGGGACATTCTTTCAATATCATGACAAACAACCTGCTCAGTGGCGAGTACAGGCCCGGCCCTAGGACTTAAGTGGCCCTAAGCAAGATATTTTTTGTTTGGTTTTGTTTGGTTTTATTGTGGGGGGGTGGTAGCAGAGTTTCTGATTGACGGGTGGTAGCTTGCGCTAAATCGACGGCAAAAGTGTGGCCGCCTCAAGTGGTTGTGGCGCTAAACAACCGCATAGACTGTTTATGCCAGCGGCCGGCCCTGGGTGAGTGTACCGTGTTTGAAGTACAGTAGGCCAACAAAGATACTGTACTGTAGCAGGAGTCAAAACTGGGTGTGCTGGAAAACCATCTTAGTGCATAGGATATACATTTCTGAGTCTTAATGTGGTTTGCATTTAGTAATAAGTATCAATCAATTGACTTACAGTACTATTATTGAAATATCGCCCATTATTGAAATATCCCACGTATTCTCTCCTGTGATGTACCCATAATGCTGTGTGCTTGTGCAGTTTGTTATTGAGAGAAGGTATGAAGGGCAAAGTAGAGCTCTATGATGAAACTCCATGGCAATTGTAACTCTCTCAAGTCTAAAAACCTGAAGGGAATATATTCTGGGAATTAATGGTTTCAACATGTGAGTCTAAGGAAAGCAACATGAAAGCATTGCCTAAGTCTATTTTCTCAAACAACTAGTGTGGCGTTCTCTTTCATTTTTTTCACAGCATTGCTTCAGGTTTCTGAAACTTCACATAGTGTCTTATTTGCATTGTTGTTCCTGTTGACAGTTGATTGTCAGAGAAAAATAACATTTTGTTGAAAAGAAACCTATTTTTAGGTTTCACAGTTTGTGAGTGGTTGCACTTTTCACCATCCACCGACACAAATCATTTGTCACCAAGCTTTCCTGCCAGAAACATCTCATGATGGGTAGAGGCAAAGAGCTCTTCCATGACCTTTGCAACAAGACTGTTGAGCACTGGTTACCAACAGATTTCTCAACTTCTAAACGTTCCCATAAGCACCATTGGGGTCATTATCTGCAAGGGGAAGGAACATTACTCAACCATCAACCGGTCACGCCCAGGAGGTCATCACAAAATGTCTAACTGGACAGTCAGAAAGTTAGTCAGAAGAGAAGCCCAAGAGCCAAGGACCACTCCAGCAGAGCTCCAGAAAGAACTGGAAGCAGCAGGTACAGTTGTTAAAAAGTTGTTAGGCAATGCAATCCACCTCCACGGTCTCCACCTCCGCGATCACCCCCAAAAGACTCCATTACTGAAGAAAATGCATGTTGAAGCTCATTTGAAGTTTGCTACAAAACATTTGGAGAAGCCTATAGATTACTGGGAAAATGTAGTCTGGTCAAACGAGACAAAAAACTAACTTTACGGCAACAATATGTGTCACATTCTAATGCTTTGGTCCGCATATCGGGATCTGATGTAATGATCTGACTTTTCTTTTGAAAAATATGAATACATTTCCACGTTGTTGAAAATCAATGACACATCGCTTCGCTAGTCAACTAACACAGGTTGTTTTGTAAGCCTGCTAACAATGTAAAGTAGTGTTATATAGTTAACTAGGTAGCAGTGGGTGTTACTCACCGAATCCTCAAGATTCACCAGAATGGGCCAAAATCCCACCTGATCGCTGTGAGATTCGTTTTTTCTTACAGGAAGTGTCTTGAAGCTGCCATTGGAAACATTGGGTGCTTCTCCACCCAGTATTAAATACATTTCAGTTAGCGTGTTCAATACTTCTTTCCTGTGTCATTACCCTTTACTGCACATGACCTTTTTTATGGATTGGAGTGTTACAATTTCTAAAGCTGTGTAGTTTCATTGAGTCAATACCAATGCCTGGTCTAAATGTGTCTAAATGTGTATAGCTGCAATGGAAATACTGTATGTGGAATAAAAAAATGTTTGATGTGTTGAATACGTATTTCCCCCACTGTGTGTGTGTGTGTGTGTGTGTGTGTGTGTGTGTGTGTTTGTGTGTGTGTGTGTGTGTGTGTGTGTGTGTGTGTGTGTGTGTGTGTGTGTGTGTGTGAGTCAGTGCGTGTGTGTGAGTGAGGGGTGGTGGGGAAGTGTGAAGTCAGTCCCCTCCCAATCCTGCCCGTGGGCTGAATGCCACATTCACATTAAGATTAGTCCGATGGGCTCTTGTAAACTGTACGTCAACACACCCTCTGAGGGACCCAAGCAGTGTGCTGCTTACCCTCGGCAAATGAAATACGACAAGAACCCTGCTATTTTTAAAGAGAGCACTTCACAAGGCATTGGCTCCCCCTCACTGTCTGGGGTGATCATCTAGGAGAACATACTGAGGTCAGGGTTAAATACTGCTAAAAGCAGCACGTGACTTCAGAATATGAGAATTATGGCCAAAAGGACAATAATAAGATCTTCCAGCAATGTGTGTTGAAGTGTCCTGAATCCTGAGTGACTTTAGTGAGTTACTAAAGTGACTTAATACATTTCCCAGGTACCCCCTTGTAAAGGAATGTCATACACAATATGAGGCATTCTCTTTCGTTCCAAGAATGGACTCCAAGAGTGTGCATGAAGAAGTGTCTCAACAGCTGTTCTCTCTCGGCTATGGGGCTTTTGGATTGAGATTCAATCCATTGCTGATAGCAGTTGTTCAGAGTTCAGAATTGGTCGAAAGATTGGCTGGATGGCTGTCATTGAACGGGTCACGCCATAGAACCACAGGTTCCTCAATCCCTCCAGGACCCTGCTATACAAATGAAATGCACATCTGCAATGGATTGATTAAATCCTAGCCAAAAAGTGAGGTCAAGGAAGAGACATTCTGTAACAGCAGACCAGTCCAAGTGAGGGGAGGGAGTTGTGATGTTCTTACTGGAGTGTTCTAGCTTACACTAGAAAACTGCTTGCCCGTCTATCTGAGCCATAATGATGTTGAGAAGTCACGGTTGCCAAGCAAACAAATAAACAAACAAAACAAAACAAAAACACATCTCTCTCTCTCTCTCTCTCTCTCTCTCTCTCTCTCTCTCTCTCTCTCTCTCTCTCTCTCGTTCTCTCTCTCTCTCTCTCTCTGTCTGTTTGCCCTGAGATATTATCTTGGGTCTCCTGTCAAACAGGCTTGCCCTCTCTTTAAGACTAATCTTACTAAACTGACTGCCATCTCTTCGAATCAAACAGAGTGCGTCGCTGACGGGGCTTTGACAGAAAAACACACATCCCAGCTCCAGTCCAATTCCCCAAATTACAGATGATACTCCTGGGACACGCCAGACAGAGTAGTAGCTAGGAGAGAAAACCCACTCATCTCACTTACCGGCTTAGACAAGATCTGTGAGGCTGATACACCCCCTCCATAGTGCCCGGAAAAATTTAATACCACTACTGTATGTGGGGGAATCGCATGGGATTAATTTCTATAACCTGTTTATCATAATCTTTATCCCATAGGTATGAATAATGAATCCCTTTGCTTTCTTTCCTACATTTTCTGTTTTCATCACGGAGGAGGCGAGAGAGGCAGGGATGTAATGCTTCTCACATCGTTCTTCGCTCTGTGAGAATACTACTGCCCCCCCCCCCCCCCTCTTTCCCCCCCACTCGCTCACGATCACCACATTCTGTCTGCCTCCTCCTAACAACATGTGGCTGGTGCTCTCTACACACAGAGCCTCTTCACTTCAACAGCATTGCATGGTGCCATGAAACACACACACATGTAAGCCTGCCCCCTATCTCGCCTCTTTCAAGTTGCAATTAGACGCTGCCGTTATTTTATCTGATTCCAGCACTGGTCAGAAGCCTGTGGACCAACCACAGGAGAAGAAGAACAAGAACAAGAACAAGAACAAGAACAAGAACAAGAAGAAGAAGAAGAAGAAGAAAAAGAAGAAGAAGAAGAAGAAGAAGAAAAAGGAGGAGGAGGAGGAGGAGAAAAAGAAGAAGACGACAAAGAAGAACACCTTTCAAAAAGAAGAACAAGAAAAAGAAAAAAAACAGAGGGACAATAACAGGAAGTGTGACCGGGGCCACTGGGCTGGCCTGGATGTCCTGAGTGCCTACCTCTGAGCTCAGATTGGACTCTCAGCACTACAGTCACACACTCCAACTGCTCTTTTACAGCACTTGACCAGGATCTACTACCTTGGATTGCTATTCACCTCACTGGTTACTGGGGGAAACTGAACAGGCGAAGAAGATCTGAATATCTCACTAGTAAGTCATTGTTATTTACTGTATTCCTTTGGGTATAGTTAGTAGGCTACAGAATAAAATAATATAAGCACTTGTTATAGAGTATATTGTATCTTGTTGAATCCCCCCCAACATTTCTGTACATGCTTTCTTGTTGCTTCACATTGATGTGAGAAAGATATCAACGTTTCGGTCAACAGACCTTCACTGGAGTGATAGCCACAATGACTCTAACATTTATAACAGGCTGTACTAATACCTTGTAGTCAGAATGGAGAGAGAAAGAAAGCAAAAACAAATCCTTAAACCATCTGTGCGTCTTGAGTTACACAATAGCAAACAGTTTCTTAAAGCCATTGTGATGTTATAGTGCGGTTGAGGTACACAACCTGTTCCATGACGCAACTGTACTTATACTGTACATACAATCATTCAATTTAGAATGATTTTAACTAAACTAAACTGTGTACCGATATTGTGATTGATAACCATGTCATTTAATTGTTAATTTATTTAATTGTTCAGCCAAAGTAAAACCAAAACATAGCTGTTATAAACTATACTGAAAAAATAGGTGTGCCAAATAATTGCAAAATGATGATTGCAAAATGTATGTTTATTCATACAAGTAAACACCCTCCATTTCCATCTCATACTGTTGTCCATGTATCAAATTATTTTGACCTTGGGCATTTCTTAAAAAATAATTTCAAAGCCTTAATTTTTTGAAAATTGTGTGACGTGTGTGTGTGTGTATGTATGTGTGTGTGTGCGTGTTTGTGCGTGCGTGCATGTGTGTGCGTGTGCGTGTGTGTGTGTGTGTGTGTGTGTGCGTGTGCGTGCGTGCGTGCGCGCGCGTGTGTGTGTGTGTGTGTTTGTGTGTGTATGTGCGTGCGTGCGTGGAACTGCAATGGCTCATCAGTAACAGACGGAGTTTCCTAGAGGAGTGAGTAACAGATTGTTGGAAGCTGCTCTGTGATTAAACCTTAAATCTTAATCTGCAAACACACACACACACACACGCACACACACACACACACACACACACACACACACACACGTCACACAATCTTCACAATATTAAGGCTTTTGACCTTATAATTATAAGGTCAAAATAATTTGATACATGGACAACAGTATGAGATGGAAATGGAGGGTGTTTACTTGTATGAATAAACATACAGTATACAGATTAATCTATATCATGTAAGGGGGAATCTTGCTTTACAGTATTTGCTACTTTACTGGAACTACTCGTCACAAAAGTACACTTACAAGTGAATTACATGAGTAATTAAACTGTACACAGTCAAATGGATTGACATGAAAGATCAGCATATTCTTTTTGAGGACAACACATAGTAAGTCTCTCAAATTCTGCAGAAATTAACCAACTTATTTGTCTACCCTAAACGATTATTCTTTTCTATTGTCTCCTCAACCTTTAGGCTACTGCTGCTTGAAGACATTGTATGAGAAGGAGAGAGAGAGAGAGAGAGAGAGAGAGAGAGAGAGAGAGGGAGAGAGTCAGGGGGGAGATGGGGGGAGGAATTGAATGGCAGGAAGGGTGTTAGGGCACAGTAGCATTTAGCGTAATGATGACCCTTCATTAGTAATTTCCCGAGGGCATTGTGTTTACACTTCCTCTGCGGACATAGGGCCGTATTGAACGTCATGACCTCACTAGGAGGACTAACTATGTACACATTCAGAGGACAGAGGGCCATTTTTTAAATAAAATGCCTTTTTAGAACCGGAGGTGGAGCCAGATCATTTTCAGGGGGGAGCATGGTTCTAGCATGGATCCCTCAAATGTGTCTGTCAGAGAGAGATTGTGACAAAGATGTGCACTGAAGGCAGGATGTTTACAATATCCTTAAACTTTAATAACTCAATTTCAAGGGAGAAAATAAAAGAAACATATGGATGTTCTATACAATCAAGCAAAGTATATTAACAATTTAACGCACAAATATGTATAATTTAGTATCACTATACAGGCTGTATACTGTGTCATTTCAACGTTCTCATTAGAGATACTGTAGAAAAGGCTCTGACGTTCAACATGCACTGCACTATAACCTATTATAGTTTAGTTTCACCTATTAGTCATGTTATTAACATCCTTATGTGATTCAGTTTGTGACATTCTATCTTCAAGAGTCACTGACGGAATTCCTGTCATTCCTTTGTCCTGACCAATGCACCATCCTGTTTATTGTCTTAACCTAAAACAAACTAGCCCTACTTAATTACCTCAGCAACAGGTACAGACACAGCAACAGGTACAGTATTTTGTGATTTCCATGTCGGCTACTAAACAACCTAATGAACTCATCCATATCCAAGGCAAGGGTAAGCCAGGTAACAGGTTGTCTGTAAAAGAGAGAGCTAGCAGCTAAATTGCTTGTAACAGTAGTTTGAAAAACATGATTGTGACTCATCCATCATGCAATTCTCATTAACATGAGACATTAAGATCTCAAAACGTTAACGTATTTACTGATTGACAGCACTCAACACCCAATGGCATTGGGGGGGGGGGGGGGGGGGGGGCACATGGGGGGGGCAATCAGATCACAGGGGTGCCATCCCGTGCCCCCACCTCAAGCCGCCACTGTTTAGAACTGTTCAGCAATTTTTCACATCTGTCATTGAGACATTAATTAAAGTCATCGATTCTCATTTTTGGATGTCAGAAGAATATGAGATTTAGCTAGAAACATTAACGAATCATAGGATTAGGGCTAATTTTAATATCCACTGCTAATGGCTGGTAATAATACAAATTGAATAATCCAGATCAAAGCTTTAATGCCTTGCTATCCCCTTGATCACAAAGACATGGACCATTTCAGTTCTACTTTTCTCAGCAAAGTCACTGTTTTCGTTTGAAACTAACCCATTGCATGCTAAGGGTGAGGCCGTTGAAAACTAAACACTGTAGAAAACTAAATTAAATTCAAATTCAAATTGTCAACTGTGTCAATGCTTGGTCAAAAATATTACATTGAAAGGTGATTATTTAATTTCACAGTCCACTATCAACCTGGTATTTTCTCAGAAATGCAATTACACTAAAACAGTAATGACCAAATACTGTTTGGTTCATTATAAACTACAGGGTTATGGAGTAATTCATAAGAAAAAGTAAAGTAAGTAGCGTTGAGAACTCTCGAGCCTAATGGCCCTTAGTAATTATGTATACTTAACCTTATCTTTCAGCTATACTTCAGATCCACTAGGCACACAAAGTCTTCTGTCATATTAATGTCATACTTTCCTGCCATGCCTGAAGCCTGGATCAAAGTCTCTGCTTCTTCCTACTCACTTAGATGATGACACAGTCTGCGCGGAGGCAGATGCCTGGGACAAAGCCATGGACAGGACTACTTGCATTGGGCCTTACCCTTAGTCTAGCCATGGCGGAGCATGGTGACAGACACCAAGCACTCCAAGCCAATCAAGTTCTGCACAGGCATAAGAGAGAATGGCTGTGGAACTCCCGTTTTGTGGAGGAGGAGAAGCCAGCACCATTCCCATACAAAATTGGAAAGGTATGTGGTTGCTTTACCATATTGCACATGCATTACAGTTGCAAATACACTAATACAACTAATATGTAATCAATAGGCCAAAATATTCTGATAGTTCAGAGGTTCAGCTTCAGATGATGATTATTACTTTGATTATTACTTTGACATAATATGTCATATATGTCATATTATATCTGTCAATATATGTCATATTATGACACAGATGCACAGATAACATGCATTATCTTCCACAGGTGTTTGGGGACAGTATTCTAGTCTTATTCAATTAATCATGTGTGTAACTAAAGTAATAATGATGAATGGAATTTAGTCAAATAATTGCAATTACATGTTTTGTATAGTTGAGTGTATGATAAGAAGAACAATTACTAATAGTTAACCATTACAGTACTGTAAGTGTTATTATAAAGGGACATTTTACTTGAAAAAACATGATATTTGATATTTACTCCTTATAAAAGGTTCATGAAGATGCATTTACAGGAAGTAAATATGACATTACAGCTATGACGCAGCTATGAGGCACATGAGACCTTATTAATGGTCAACTGACAACAAATATACTAACAATGGTTTTCCAGTAAAATGACATTGTGCTCTGTTATTTACAGCTTAAGTCAACCAAATCTGACATTAAGACACGATATGTCATCGAAGGCGAAGGTGCCAATACCATTTTCACCGTAGATGAGAAAGGTGACCTCTACGTCACTGAGACACTGGATAGAGAGGTGAAGAGTGAATACCATCTCAGAGCCAAACTATTTGATGTTAACAACAACATGGTGGAGAGCGTGGGGGATTTTGTGGTCCAGGTCACAGATCTCAATGACAACAGTCCAGTTTTTTCTCAATCATTCAACGCATCTATCATTGAGAGATCCAAAAGAGGTACAGATGGAGATCAAATCTTTAATGCACTGAAGTTTGGTTAAGCTTTATTTTACAGTTTAAGGATAGGCACTACACACTAGTCTTTCTGCAGTTTAAAAAACTTAAAATAATGATCTAAACCATTTACGTTTCAGCCATGCTGTTGATTACTTTGGGAACACCTTCAAGTTTTTTTAATCACATTTTTACATTGTCTGCGCAGGAACTAAAGTGATAGAGGTCAAAGCCACTGATGCAGATGACCCAACGACTGCAAACGGAGAGCTTCGTTACACATTGTTAAAAGGGGGCGATATCTTTGATATAGACAGCGCAACAGGTAGGCTGTATGTTCATATGAACTGCACGAAGAATAGATCTTTTTTAATATTAAGTATTTCTACTTCTCATGTATTTATTGATGTGGTCACATCTCAAATGTGCATGAGTTGTGAATGAAGCCTAAATAAATCTACACAATTCAGGGATGATAACCTCCAAGTATGAAAACCTGGACCGTGAAAGCCAGAGTTTCTACGTGGTTGTGGTCCAAGCACAGGACATGCGAGGGATGATAACAGGGGGCACTGCCACCACCTCTGTCACCATCACAGTGAGCGACATCAATGACAACATGGCTACCTTTAAACAAAGTAAGGGCAATCGGTCTTACTAGGACAAAGCTTACTGGGATAACATGTATAGATGTTTTGGAATTACTGTTTAAAAGTGTTTTAAATTATAGTTTATACTTTGTTAAGTACGACTACTGTTGCCTTTCAGAAGTTGCACACTCTTGTATTGTAGATGGTTCCAAAACTATAAAAATGCATTTTTGACAGATATATTTAAACCAGGTCTTGTCTCTTGCCCGCAGAATCCTATGAATTTATGGTGCCCGAGAACCAGAAGAGGGAAGATAAAGTTGGCACCCTGGAGCTTGAGGACAAAGATGAGTTGCAGAATAAAAACCCCATCTTCACCATCGCTCCTCCATTCAACAACATGTTTGATATGGAGCGGAGCCCAACAAAAGATGGCACCCTGATGCTCAAACAGGTATTTCGCTAAATGTCATCTTTTCATTGAAACTCATGCACATTCTCCTCAATAGCTTTTCTTAAAGTCGCCTCACAGCACTAAACGAGACCCCGATTACCACAGTATACAAGTGTCAGAGCAGAGACCGAAAAACCTAAACCACACTCCTTGAAGGAAATCACAAAGTCATGAAAATGTTAATATTGTACTATTATTATTATTCTGTTTAAGTGTATCAGTAGAGTCACTACAATATTGATGCAAACAGCCTATGAGAGTGAAGAATATACTGCAATGTGCATGCACGTATTGAGTCTCTTTCTGTTTCATTAACAATCTTTACAGGGGCTTGATTATGAAACCAAGAGCAGCTACACATTCTTCGTGCACGTGAGGGAGAACAACCCTCAGCAGTCCTCTGCGGATAACAAGGACAGCGCCGTGACTAAAGCCCAGATCACCATCAAAGTGCTCGATGTTGATGAGCCACCAGTCTTTGGCAAGAGCATTTACAACTTCAACGTGATGGAGGAAGTCATCGTCAATAATATTGGAGTTGTTACGGCCAGGGATCCTGATCTAGTCAACAAAACCATACGGTATACAACTTTTTGTGCCACATTTTGGCAAAGCAAGAACATGCTTGTAAATCATCTATGTCTGCCTTGTATCAGGTTGTGGAGACTTCATTAAGCCATAGAATATCCTTTGTTTAAAGTGGGACCTTTCCTTATAAGGTGTACTTCAGATGCATCACATTATTTACGTCTGCTACATAAAAAGCATTATAACAGGTCCTTACAGTGCATCACGTGCTTGTAACACTTTTGTCACACTTGCAAAAGGCATTTCTGAAGGCCTTCAAAGTGATCCTATTTAAAGTGGTGCCACTCTCAATCCAGGTACTCCATTGAGGATAAAGACTGCCCTATCGGTATAAACCCCATCACTGGACAACTGTTCACAGACAGGAAGTTGGATCGGGAGCTGGAGGCCACTCACATGTTTCAGGTTAAAGCAAAAGAGGAACCAAATGGTAATATTACCTTCACCATAGATCAAAGTTATAACACCACTGGTTTTTATTCTTCCCTTTTACATGATTTAGACCTGGAAATCAGATGTGATCTCCTCCAAATTCAATCAGTTACTTTCAGTGATCAATCAAGTACCGTATAAGGGAGAAGCGCAAAAATCCACTGACACTGTGACCCTCAAGGAGGGTCTCTTAATTAAGGAAGAGTGTTTACAAAGTATGCTTCAAGTGTTTGTCAAACTGTGAGAGCATGCTTCTTTTCTCCTTCTTAGGACTGGAATCATACGTCAATGTCAACCTGCTGGTCCTTGATATCAACGACAATGAACCAGAGCTGTCCATTGAAGAGATTTTCGTCTGTGAAAATGATATGATTTCCACGGTAGGCTGTTACTAAGAGATTTCATCAAGCATCCATATAATCAGTCTTTTAACTTATCTAGATGCTTGGAACACCACTGGAAGTTGAAAGCATTATGCCCCATTTCTTTCTCTCAACTAGACCATTGGGACAGTAAGAGCCACGGACAAAGATGATCAAATGCCTTCGTTCAGCTTCACATTGGTGAAGGACAGTGCCAACTTTTCACTCATCGATAACAAAGGTGAGAGCAAATGATGATTTGTACTGCATGCAAGAATGGCAAAGTGGCACCCAGTTATAGTTTGGTCATTGGAAGCCTTCAGATTGACAGACGGATGCACTCTACCATGGTGGAAAGGGTGGTTGGGGTATAACTGGGACATGTGTGGGTGGATGACAGGTTCAAATACAGCTCAGGATAAAGCTCCTGTCCCCAGTGGCTGAGAGCTCGTCTGGGCAATGCTCTGGCTCTAAAGCAATCTGACAGCTGAACACTCCCCACCTAGTCAGGTGGAAATAAGAACAGCAACAAACCACGGAGAACCTCTGCAATATTCATCAAGTACAAGCTCTTTAAAAAGCTGCAGCCTTTCATTACATATTTGGAGAGAAACGGTGATGCCCTCCCTCTTTGCTCTCTGGCTAGGGAAGGATTCAGCAGTGCAGCACTGCGGTGCACTGCCTCATTGGCTGCTCTGCATAGCAAAACTCAATGTGACATTTTACCATGTTATGATCAGCCAGCAACATGACACACTGGGAGTGCTGCACATTAGCCCATGCACAATAAGAGAAATGTCACAGAACAGAAGAACAGTGCAAAGTGTAGAGATGTGTGCATATGAAGGCCATATCGATCTGAAGTATTACATCCACGATACTGTATCTTATATGTGTCTGAATAGGTATAATTTCACTCAAAATGAAAGGGAAAATTCACCCAAATTACAAAATGACTCGTGTGACAAGCTCCAATCCATGCTTTGGTTTTGTTTATATAGCCACCAACCACTAAAAGTAGCTTTGTTTGTACCAAACAATAGAAGTCAATATACCATAAATCGTAATGTAATGCCTAAATCACCAATCAAAATGGTTTCAAACAAGTCATTGAGCTCGACAATCCCTTTCAAAGTCACGGAGAGATTAGTTGAGCTAGAAATGACCAATGAAATGTAAGAAACCAGCACCATAATCTTTCAAAAGGACCTTCAAATCCAAGCACAGGAAACCTCTGATGACTAAGAAAGTGATTAACATTGGTAATGTTTCATCTCCTTCTAGATAACACAGCTAGCATTGTGTTGAAACACGGGACCTTCAGTGTGGATGACCCCAGGGATTACGTGCTGGAGATTGGGATCAATGATGGAGGCAGGCCTCCCAAGAGTAGCATCACCCCCTTGCCAATCAAAGTGTGCCGATGTGACAGCAAGAGGATCCACACCCAGTGCAAAGCAGCCCAACTTAAGATGGGTGTCAGTGTCCACGCCCTCATAGCCATCCTGCTGTGTATCCTCACCATCCTGGGTGAGTACAGTCAATGGGTCAATCAATGCATTTCAACACATCAACACAGTCAATCAATGCATTTCAACTGTCTCAACTGTTAGCATGAAGATTAGCTTAATCTCAACGGTCTATGTGGCTCAGCCGGTAGAGCCGTTGTCTAATGATCGCAAGGTTGGCAGCTCAGGCAGTCCTTGAGCGAGGCACTGAACCCTTAATTGCTCCAGGGTCGTCTTCTATGGCTCTGACCCCTTGCCTGAGCATAAATAAATCTTGTTGTACTCTGTGCAATATTCAAGTTCAGGCCAGCGGCGATTGGCAGTCGGTGACGATTTTTTTTGTAGACAATGGAGACACAGTACATAGGGGGTAGTAGAAATATTAGGAGAAACAGTATGGGGGGGAAGCAGTTGCCTCTGGAGACACAGTGCAGGGGGGGTAGTAGATGTCAGTAGATGTCTGTTAACAACACTAGAACAGCCATTCGACCAGTCATTTGACCCTGTGAGTAAAACATTTTTTATATCTTTGTACTCGATCAAATTTCAGGACCCTCCTTTCATGACTTTTCCTATATACAGTATGTGCGTTCTACCACCCAGTATACTTACATTTTCAAAATCACATCAGGATAAGCTAGTATAAAGCTATTTTGCAGTTTTTCTGTGTAGGAGGCAGGCTAATTTACAAGGCGGCCAACTAGTGGTTGTTGTGTGTAAATAGCAGCTTTCCATTGTAAAGACTATGGTCATTCGACCCCAGAGGCGGCTCTTATAGTAGGTAAAAAAGGCATGACTGTTCTGAGAGAATTTGGGGAGGTTGAACACCAGACTGGCGGTAGCATTCTGGATGAGCAGCGGAGGTCTGATGGCGGAGGCAGGTAGGGGGTTACAAGAGAGTTTTCCAACGTGATGGAGACGTCTTGGAGAGGGCAGGCTTTCCCAAGGATGAAGAGTAGCTCAGTCTTGTTAAGGTTGAGCTTGAGATGCTGGGCTGACATCGATGTAGAGATGTCACCGAGACGCAGAGACACGTGTTGCCACATGAAAGTCAGAGGGGGGGGAAAGACAGGTAGAGTTGAGTGTCATCTGCGTAGCTGTGGTAGGAGAACGATGTGTGAGGAGATTACCGAGCCAAGAGACTTGGTATAGAGGGAGAACAGTAAAGGCCCTAGGACGGAGCCCTGTGGTGAGGGTACGTGGGGAAGACAACATACCTCTCCAAGTCACCTGGTAGGAGCAACCCGCCAAGTAGGAAGCAAACCAGGAGTGTGCAGTGCCAGAGATGCCCAGTTCTGAGAGGATGGAGAGAAGGATCTGGTGGTTTACTGTGTCGAAGGCAGCAGACAGGTCCAGGAGAATGAGAACAGAGGAGAGGGAGGAAGCTTGAGCAGAGTAGAGGGCCTCCGTGACAACAAGGAGAGCAGTCTCAGTGGAGTGCCCAACCTGAGATCAGTCAGTCAGTCAGTTGTTTAGATGCAGTGCGTTCAAGGGTTTTAGAAGGGAAGGAGAGGTCTGATACCGGTCTGTAGTTGTGGACAGAGGACGGGTCAAGGGTTGGTTTCTTGAGGAGAGGCTTGACTCTGGCCATCTTGAAGGCAGCCGGGACAGATCCTGTGGATAAGGAGTTGATTACGGTGGTAAAGAAAGAAAGGAAGGATGTCAGGGGAAATGGATTGGAGAAGAGGGGAGGGGATGGGATCAAAAGGCAGGTGGTTGCCCGCTTAGATGTGATCAGTGCAAGAATCTCATCAGGGGAGATGGAGGGAAAAGATGATATGGCAGAGACCGAGTGTAGTGCAGAGGGTCTGGAAGGGGTGTTGGTGGGAGGAGGGGAAAAGGTGCTTCTAATGTCATCAACCTTTTTTTCCGAAGTAGGTGACAAAGTCATCGGTAGACAGGGAGGAAGGAGGAGGGGGAGGTGGGTTGAAGAGTGTGGAGAATGTGGAAAACTGTTTCCTAGGATTTCCTAGGATAGAGGCAGAAGAATGTAGTGCAGATGTTGGGAAGGAGACAAAGAGAGGAAGCCATTTTAGACCATTGAAATTGGTCTACTCTCTCTCCTACATCCCTCCTCCATTTTAACTGGCATCCCACTATACCGTATCATTGTTTCTCATTTAGACCTACAGTACTCTACAGGGATTGAATTTCAAGAAAGATACAACAGAGCTGATTGAAGAAGACAGATATTCATCTTATGAGGCGAAGGCTAGAGGATATCAATGATAAATGTGAGGAATTCAAATCCTGGATGATGGCAGGCGACTCATTTCACATATTTTGTTGTTTTGTTTTATTTTAAGAGTTTGTGAGGGATTTTACCTCTGTGTTGTTGATAGTATGAATAATGCACAATCACACACTACGAGCTATGTAAATAATGGCAAGAATGGGAAGTATTGAGCTGAATATTCTCTTTGATACTTTCTCGGCTCTGCTTTCTTGGGAGGAAGCCATTTGTCATATTAGATGAGCAATGTGCCAATGATGTTTTGTGGAAAAACTCCTAACTGAAGCAGAGAGAGAGAAGTAGCACTGCAGCAGACATCTAACAAAAGCAGATATGTGGGAAAAACAGGAGAAGAATGAGAAGACTAATGAGAAGATGATCAGTTATGCAGCGGTCGTGTTATCAAAGACAGAATGAAGCCGAGATTAACTATTAAACAAGGAGGTCATTATCCTATGACTTCTCAAAGCAATTTACTGCAGATCCATTCAAGGAAGTATTTTCTCACAGATCTCATTTACCATATGAAAGAAAAGCTTTTTGAGCCTATATCTTCCTTGGTACTTATTAAAACCACAACGCTTGTGACACAGATATCAGTATCAATTGACTTACCACTGACATGTATTAATAGGCGTCCTTACTTGTTATAAGTGAGTCTTAGTCTATGTTATGTCTTTTCACTGATCCAAAATAGCTCATGATAATACTAAGCATGATAATGCATTATAACCGTATCATAATGCACTACACCTGTTGCCATTAAGAGGTGTTGCAAAGATATCAAACATTTCCTTTTCTCCTTTCAGTCATAGTCATCCTCATCGTTATGAGAAAGCGTTACCAGAAAGATGCTCTAGTCACACTGGGAAAGAACTCAGGGGAGATCCACGAGCAGTTGGTGACCTACGACGAAGAGGGTGGCGGTGAGATGGACACCAACGGCTACGACGTGTCGATCTTGACTTCGGCATGCCACGACGGCACCATGAGGCAGGGGCCCAGCCTCTATGCCATGGTGCAGAAACCCTCTGCCTGCAAGGGGGACATGGCCATGATGATCGAGGTGAAGAAAGACGAGGCAGACCATGACAGGGACGGTATCCCCTACGACACCCTGCACATCTATGGCTATGAGGGGCCTGAGTCCCTGGCGGGAAGTCTCAGTTCCCTGGATAGCTCCTCAACCGGCTCCAACCTGGACTATGACTTTCTAAATGACTGGGGTCCACGCTTTAGGACCCTGGCTGAGCTCTATGGGGTGGATGGATCTGGGAGTTATAGCCCATACTAAGAATACTGAGCCAAAAGACGCTGCTCAGCCCATCATCCTTGTTTGACCCAATGTCACACTGGGATTAATTTCCACCACATGTCCGTGCAAACACAGGACAGTATGAGTCTGTTCAAGCCCGTGCCAATTTAGGTCATTCTCTTTTGTGAGAATTTGACCACTTGATGGTGTTGAAATTATTATTATTATTATTATTATTATTAATAATATTATTATCATTATTATTAGTATTATTATTATTATTATTATTATTATTAGGGGGCTACGTCCGTAGAGCATAGAACCCTATTGTTATTGTTAGGTTTTCAATTATTGTTAAGATGTCGTCGCTCAATTTCCTAGGAGATGCTTCATGCTAGAGACTTGAAACCTGGCAGTATGATAGGAAGTGGCGACCACTATCCCCAAACGTAATATTACATATTGGCCTTATGGGAGCACTATAACAAGTGTTTGAAATTGCTGACTTTGAAAGGCCATGTATAGATTTTCCGCCATTTAGAATGTTGTGAAAAACACCTAAAAACACCTAGGCTATACTAAGGCTTTTACAGATATTGACCTATCAGCACCAAACGTGGTATGCAGCATCAATGGACAGAGGTGATTGCAAGATCCAGGTGTTGCCTCTCGCATAAAGGTTATAAGTCATCATTACTCGTATGAAACTTGGTTCACAGTTCTATTAGGCTCTCAGGGCCATACCCTAAAGCGACATGCATATCAACCAAAACGGGGGAACCATAATAGCCATATTTCTCTTGATGTGGTTAACCAAATTAAATCTGGTTCACATGCCCTGGGTACAGCCTGTGATGTCTTTTCAATATTTAAAAAAAATGTTTCTCTGTCAACGATTAGGGGGAAACCGCTTTGATGTAAAACAGTTCATTCATGATACACACCAGAACACGTTGATTCACACCAGAACGTTTCCAACTGAGTTTCACTATTTATATATCTGATTACTCATCATATAAAAATAAGTCTACACTTTACTACTGTTTTTTGTTGTTACTGTAGTGAATGGTGAGTAGAGTCATTGTGTTGGTCTGAATTGTCTTTCAGACAGACTGAGATATCTCACCCGGAAGACTATTGCCCAGGGAGATTGGCAGGAAATGTCGTTAACTGAGCTTAGAAAGAATTAAAGTCCTTTGCCAGTATATTTGACAGGAATCATCAACACATCAATTGTTGTGGATGAAGCTCCAGTCTCTAAGGTCCACTATAACAACAGTATTACAACCTACTCAGGAAACATACAGTAGCACAGTAGCCAATTTGATCTGAATTACTTTAACCTTTCATCTCTGAGTAACGGCTTACATATTTTATATCTGTCATTATTTATTTATTTTTTTACATCAACTCAAACTACTAAAATAATAATCTGGCTATTTAAAAGGTTCAAGTTTAGCTTCATTGCCATTGTGATTCTCTGCTGAAGACAGAAAGTCAAGAGCAAAGCTTTAGTCTTACTTTTCATTATAACTTGTATTTAGACTGTTTCCCCTTGTACTAAAACTTTGCCTACTTGGAACTGCATCTCTTAAACCATGGATACAATATGTGGAAGCCATCTTACCACTTTCCTGTTGGGATCATATACACTGAGAACTGAGCTTCCATCAACCTCTCTCAAACAGTGGACTCCACCTCTCCAATCGCCCAAACAAAACACTGGAATCTCGCTTCCTGCACATATGCGAACGAGGAAGCCCTCTTCCTGGCCTGTTATCTTTTAAGTAAAACAACACATTGTGGCCCTTTTCCTGTTTTCCTGCCTGGGAAAAAACCTTGGAAGAGGGAAAAATAGATAAAGAACAATGTCGAAGGCATGATGGCTTTACCACAAGGCAACTTTTAATTGTATGTGTCGCCCATCTACCAAAGATCTGTATGGTGTAACTTGCAGGGGTTACAAGTTGCTACTATAGTAAGCTGTGCAATGATTTAACTTCAGTACTCTAGTTCTATCCAACATAACCAATCTATGTTGCTGGTGGTTCTATGTTCTGATGGGAATCACTGCAAATCACAAACTCAATTGGGAGGGAACACTCATTGTTAATAGTGCTCTGTATAAAACGTGTGGAATCATTTTCTAAAGGCAATATGACTTGGCAATACGTTATCTATGTTAATTCAATTGTGAGTACTGGAATTAGTTTTGTCTACACTGTATAGGAAATGTGCCTAAAGATTAATTAATGTTGGCCTCACATCCTTTTGCATTATTTCAACATGACTTTTCTTGATACTGGTCTTGCTGTAAAGTGTACTTTTTTTTTTGTTCTTCATATTTCCTTTTTACACCTGAGTGATAGTGTATGTGTACTGTATGCATTATATGACAGTCTACTTGTGTACTGTAAATACACACCAATGGGTGTCAGTATTAGGTATCAAATGAGAGGGGGAAAACATTTCTGTTGTATGCAGACACTATTTAATAAGGGAGCAATATGTGCCTTGGTTTATGAAAGTCTGTTAATGGTGCACACAACCCTTTCTACAGTTAGTTTTGTGAAAATCAACTGCTTTTTCTTAAAAAAATAATAAAACAATTTTGTATGTGTAGAATAAACATATCACTCAAATAACGAGCAACATGTTTGTACTTTATTATTCCAAAATGCCTGGGGAAAATAAAACGTCATTTCATTTAGTAAATTGTCAAAATATAATTTGTAGTAATTGACCAACACAGTGGTTTATTTTAGAGGACCATAATTGATATTTCTATAAAGTAAGAAATGTGAAATATATGATAATAATGTCTAAACTAAACTGGTTTGTAAAGTCGTTACAGTGTCAGAGTGTTGTCTTCAGCTTTCTTCAAAACCAGTGAGATGGGATCCCTGAGGTCCAAAGGAGCATAGGAGGTGCCCATGTGCATACTGTATACGATCATAGAGATATCCATAATACTTTGGTCACAGACAAGAGGAAATTCCATCGTGATGTCAAACTCCCAGCACTACTCAGTTAACACCCAGTGGGGATTTCCTGATTCTTCACACACACACACACACACACACACACACACACACACACACACACACACACACACACACACACACACACACACACACACACACATACTTTTTCTTTCGGAAATTTGAAAAGTACAAGGAAAGTGTTTGGCCTCTCATATCTCTGATATGATAGCCCGTGTGTTGGACATTGGAAATTGTGAGTCACTGTTAATGAGTGGGACAGTGGGACGAATAGTAATTGATTCAAATACAGTAGGTGAAGTATAATAGTAGCAATGGAATAGTCTCAAAAGTGCAAAACCTGCCCACTCAGCATGCTAATATGAATCACATCTTAAATTATTGAGGAAGAAAACCCTACATGTTGACCTAGGTGTGTTACAGAGAATGTTATTGTGTATATGAAATACTAGGATGAGTTGGGGTTGAAGAGGAAAGTTGGGAGTTGGGAGGACCAGAGGACTCCCGTGATATGTTCTAACCATCGTCAGCCAGGTGTCTCCTGGTATCCTCAGTTGCTCTGTGAACGGATGACTTAAACCCCAGACAAATCCCAGAAGATATATCTGAGGAAATAATTAAAGCAATTTTTTTTATAAATTATTTATTTATCCCTCTTTTCATTCTAAATGTTGATTATTTCATATTGTATGATGTGTAAGGATGGAGGTAAAACAGCTATACTGTAGTGAACAGTGAAATGTGACAATCCAGTACATTGATATTTTTTTTATAGAGATTTTGTCATATCAAAACGTATTATGCAGGATGTAGTTCTAAATTGATCTCTTGAAGTGGAGTCTGTTCTGAAGAACTGGTGCAGTGCTGTAGTTTGCCTAAATGAACACTGGGAGACAGTACAATGTTACAAAAGCAGAGCCCAGGCAAGAATATAACATTGAAACCTGTGCCTTTGCAGAGAATAGATTTTCTCCTGCTTAACTTTCAGACAGAGTGGTCATAAGGTCAAAGACATTTAGTTTATAGTGTATGTGAACATACTTAGGTTTGATAGCATCAAATCAAATGTGCTCAATACAATCTACAATTACTCTTTAATAGTCTATAAACATATCGTCCATTTCAACAAGGAAACATTTTCTCTTAACAGCACCATTAAAAACGTTACTATTTTACTGTTTTGGTATTGTCACCCAACATAAATAACCTACAAATCTAGACTAAATATCAAACAAAAACCAATACAAAAGCAAAACTTTGACATGGCTATAATATATATATATATATATATATATATATATATATATATATATATATATATATATATATATATATATATGTAGAACAATGATGAGCTACCACTTCCAACGGGTAAATATTGAGAGCCAGAATGTGGTAAGCATTCCTTGGGGATATCCCTTTTCCTGTCTGGTCTACACAGCTATGACAAACTACAATATAGAGTTTAAAGGTCTCCTATGTCTGGCCACCCTGGTCTTTTATATCCACAGACTATCTGACTAATCCACCTGTTTCCTACATCTCGGACGACCTTTCTGTGTTTTCTGCCTGGCAGACATGGAGAGAAATACAACAGGCAGGGAATGGCCTGTTCCTGGGAGCTGCAGGGCATACACAGACATGCACACAGACACACACACAGACAGACAGACACACACACACACACACACACACACACACACACACACACAAAATCATGCATGTCCACACTCAGGAACGCACACCCCCACCCACACACATATGCACACACAGGGACTGAAACACAATTCCATTGTCTTCCTTTATCCATGGTGTTAATTGTTAAGCAAGTAATCATGCTTTCTCATTTCATTGAGTTTTTGATTGAAGTGCCACAGTGGAACCACGAAACGGAACCAAGACCCTCATGTTGTTATTACAACTGCACAAATTAACACAGCGGAGATATCCAATAATCCATTTGTACGTGTCTGCATTGTTTTAAATAGACAGCTGGAGATGCCTTAAATTATCTCTCCACTAATTACCCCTGCAAGACAAATTCCTCACTGTGGAGCGCATGCAACATGAACATACTGACACTGGGTTGTGGTTCCTGTCGGATTAATGAGACAGCGGGATCAATTATTTACCATCAGGCCCTGATGCTCCTTTAAATACGTTGTCACATTAGCAATGTCCCTGAGCAACCGCACATGCACCATGGTATACCACACCCCAGCCCGGAGGATTGACAGATCAAAAATGCACAGCGTGGACTTATGTCAGATCAGAATCTGGAGATAAAACACTTGAGGGGAGAAGTTGTAATGCTGCCACACACTGTTGTTTCAGCCTCAGTCAACTACAGGGGGGAAAGGCTGAGACAAGGGACCAGGAGTAATGGAGAGTTCCCATACAGACCACCAGGGGCCCATGGGGTCCATGCATATTCAAGACCACCTGGCAGACTAAAGTTTATACCGAATTCACTGTCTACACCACAAGGTCCATAATTGAAAATGTTGTGAAAACTGCCACTTAATTGTCCAGTCCATCTGAGAGTAAGGCCCAATCCCATTTCACCCCTTGCCCCTACCACTTAGCCCTACCTCTGTTTTGTGCGTTCACGTGTAGGGGTATGTTGTCCCGATTCTTGTTGGGATGGAGGGGTAGGGCAAAGTGGTAGGGCTACTTGGCCCTCCAAACTGAGTTTTTTCAGAGGCACACTCCAACCCGAGGGTTAAACTCGAGTGTTAAAATCTCCCAGAATGCCTTCTGAATCATTGGCAAAATAGCGGCGAACACACAAACATCAAAAGAAAACCACAAATGTAATTATTTTCATTGTTAATAAAGATTTCAAGACCTTTTCTTTATAACAAGCATAACAAAACAATTACTAGTATGCTGATGTCTCTAGCTAGCTAGCTAACATTGCAACAATGTTTTAAGGCTGATTTGTGCATGACAGTCCCACATTTTGACATATTTCCATGTCGCATTTCCCCCATTTGATGGCATATGACGACAGAAATTTAACTTAAGTCCAGCCGTGAAGTTGTTACACTTGTTACCGCTCTTCTAATATCAGTGCAGACTGGCAGCGTAGGAGCACTGGCTGCTAGCCTACAGAGCATCACTATTCTGTCATGAACTGGCCTGGTAATGAAGGAATGTTCTTTTTTATTTGATGATTTGTTTGATCAATTGATAGCGTGAAACTTAAGTTGTGTATGAATCGCGAGAGTCCATGCTTTTCTATGATACTACTGAAGACGTATCAGGGTCTTGAAGGGTTATCCCATTTAATAGGGGAGGATTTCAACCACTACCCCTTGTAAAGTGAGTGGCACTCCAAAACGAGGGGTAGGGGTAAAAATAAAAATGGGATTGGGCCAAATGCTTATGTGCTTATTATTATACATACAAATACAATTGCATTAAACATAATACATAATCAGTGCAGATTACCTCTCCACAGTTGAGATGTGGTGAGCTTGTTGGCATATAATGACTGCCGTGAAATCACCTGAGTGGGTGCTACACACTATACTACACACTACACTCTATATAAAAGCAATTAATTAATTAGAGCTTTCCAGTCCAAGTGCAGGTTGAATTGCCTAGTGGGAACATACTCTATGAAGCTTGGCTTGGGTCTGAAATAACTGTATACAGTGCTGTATGTGCATAGATAGGCCATCTGCCCCTATTTACTTAAGGACAAGCACTCCCATAAAAAATATTAGATGCTTGCAAAGGGATTCTTACCTAGAGTAATTGATTTGATTTAATCTCCCCAAGGTGGAGTCCAAGACAGTGACTGGAGTCTGAACAAGTGAAGGTCATGCAAACAAATGAATGTTTTTTCTTGCTATAAGGTCTATTTGTTTCATTTTGTTATCTCCCAAGTGTATATTTTAGATTTTGCCTCCATAAAACATTTACATTTAAATGTTTGGCATTTAGCAGACGCCTTTATCCAAAGCGACTTACAACAAATACATTTGTCTCAGTAAGTGAATAATCAATCCATCAGTCATCATAAGAAAAATAAATCTATGCTGGTACTATAGATTTTTGATACTGCCATTGGCAGTCACAATGCTAGAAGAATTTAAAAAATATTATTATTTTTATTTTTTTACAGTAGAGAACCTGTGCAGTGGGCTAGTGGGGGTGAAGAGGTGTTTAGGAGGGACAGTTAAGATGTAGACTGAAGATATGACCTTTGTAGGGGTAGTGGTGGTCTAGTGGATAGTGAGTTGGACTTATGATCGGAAGGTTGTGACTTCAAATCCCGCCTGAAACCACACCACTACTAGTGTGCCCTTGAGTAAGGCACTTAGCCCTCAGTTACTCCAGGGGGAATGTCCCTGTAATTCGTAATTGTAAGTAGCTTTGGATTAAAAGTGTCTGCTAAATGGCTAAATTAAAATTAAACATATTACGCAACCCTCAACACAACTGGGCTGGATACTGTAGATAGTGCTATTCATTTTTACAATAATGGTGTGTTTATTTATCAGATGCCAGTCCTGCATTGGGGGCGGGACGTTACGTAAACCAACAGGCAGATATACTGCACACTCCATCCCTCGCTCCATCACTCCATCCCTCCTTCCCCTCTCTCGCCAAACGGAATCTGTTTTCCTCTTCAGGGCTTTCTCAGAGTGCAATCAGATGGACTCATGGTTTTTAAGTCTCTCTCTTTCTCTTCACTCACAGTCTCATATTGGGAGATAATCATCATCATCATCATACACACACACACACACACACACACACACACACACACACACATCCATATCAAATGTATCATATATTACTACTTCAAAATAAATTATTCATATCTAAACTTGTTCCTGTGTTTGTCTGTATAATGATCAACAGGTAAATCCATACAGTACATCAAAGAAAACATTGTTTGTGGTGTCTGTACTGAGATTGTAGATCAGATGGAGCTGTGTGTGTGCATGCGTGCGTGCATGCGTGCGTGTGTGTGCGTGTGTGGTGTACCTTGGCCTCTCATGTGGCTCTCCACATGGCCACCACAGCAGCAGCAGGTCAGCTCTCATGAGGGCAGGGCATGTCATTGCAGTGAGGTGTCCTCCCTTAACTTCAAAAGTTCATCCTAATCAGTGTCCATATCAGTCAAGTAAACATAAGAAAATATACAGTATATAGCTTTTCTCCTCTGTCCTTACTTAGGAAACAATACAGTCCTCAGACAACACTACGACACAATTATCTGGGGTTACTGAAATACTGTGGTCCTATTGCCACACTGTACAGTCTGATTTTAGGTAAAATTGTTGTTTAAAGGAATAGTTGTTGTTTTTTGCACTGACTTACTTATTACCTCACCCATAAAAAGGTTTATTCAAAAAGCAGTGAGGATTTATTTGCAATAGATAGTTATTTACAGGAAAACTAAATAGAATAATCAACACTTCCCTTTCATCAGGAATTCCCCCAGAAACCCTGAAAACTGCAGTTATCAAGACTTTACTAAAAAAGAACGGCCTAGGCCCATTTGTACTAAACAACTATAGACCCATATCAAACCTTTCCTGTACAGGAAAGATAATTGAAATAGTTGCCCACAAACAACTTTGCAATTATTTGACCCTAAATATTCTCTTCAATGACTGTCGATCACGCTTTCGCCCCTACATAGCACTGAAACGTTCCTTAATGACATTTGTGTAAACACTGACTCCGGAAAAATCACAGATCTTAATGATGCTTTTGAGACCACAAAATGTTAATAGATAGACCAAAAACCTGGGTAGGACCTTCAGGCACTGCCCTAAACGTTTAGATCCTACCTACAGGACAGAAGCTACTATGTCTCATTGGCAACTTTGTGTCCAAATTAAAATGTGGGGTTCCCCAAGGATCAATCCTTGGTCCCCTTCTATTCAATCTCGACAGGCTTCCATTGGGACACAGCATAATAAAGAACAAAATTGCCTACCACAACAATGCGTTGTGCACGATGTTATGTTGCACTGTTCATGACCGTTCATGAATGTTTTCTTGAATCAGGAAAATCCATATATGCTGTGATGTGTAGAATTGTGGTAGGATTTACCTCATTATGGTATTTGAGAGATCTATGGATTGCACCTATATGTTCAGTTGATAGTTGTGTTATGTGGTGATTGTTCAAGATAATTCATAGGACTTTCTATTAAGGATGTCAATAGCAGCCATGTTATCATTGCCATGTTTGCAAGCCGTGCAGTCTGAATTGCACTTCATTGTCCAAATTGAGACTGCACACACAGCCCCCTCCTGCTCTCGTCTCGCCTGAATTCTAGACTGATTACATTTTTCAAGTGAAACAAGCCCACTGAGTAGAGCATTAACAGCTGCTGGAGCCTGTTCAGAAGGCTGGAACATTCAAATAGAAATGTACTGTATAGAACAGGCATGGGTGTCTGACAGATGGACAAGCTCTATTGCAGAATGTTTCATGGAATGTTGGTTAGAGAACACAACTATGTGGTTCCTTGATGATAAACCCCTGCATCCCAATTCTCCACCCTTTTCCCTGAAGTGTACACTTATCCAATTGGCTCTTACACCAATCATAAGCATACTTTAGGGGAAAGTGTGGGAATGTAATAGGAAAATAGGGCTCTTGAACCACAGTGACAGATAAAAGTGAAGATGTGATGTCTTCTTCACAAAACGCTATTACTACTTAAAAAGTTCTAAATGCTTTAGCCGACTAGCTACAGTAGCTGACAAGCTACAATATGATCACTGTTGCCATGCCATACATACAATACATACAGTACAGTACAATCTCAATTTTGACTTGTGGCCACAGGGAAACCAGGTTTAATGTCTCGCTCCTATGAAGCTTAGTGAATTAAGTCTATCTGGCTCCCCTGCAGCAAAAATCAACTGTAGTAAACCTGCCAAGCTGTGTCCTGTATCCTCATTGATGTTGCTGACAGAGGATAAAATCGAAAATACACATTTCAGTGTCCATAGATGAGGACTAATGCCTTTAGCTAATATTGTAGGCTTTAACTCAGGGGGGGAACACTGTCTTGTGCCAGAGAGGAGAACTAGGTCAGTCACATAAACACACATAAGGAAAAGATGATATTATAATCAGGTACAGTAGCATCAACAGCAAACTATGGCATACCCCATACCTGAACATACATTACTTTTTCCTAGCCCCATCTATCCTTTCTTCACTTATGAACATATCAACTCAACAGTAATATCCAATAATCCATGGTGGCCTTATAAATGCCAAGCGCAAACACAGTCAGTCAATGATTTCACTGTTTCCCTCTGGATTGGCATGTTTTGCTGAAAGTATCCTTTCAGGCTTAGTAAGAGAGTCTCTTGAGGGCCGCTAGCAGTCGTTTCATAGGCTGACATGTACAGCGGTGTGAGCTGCAGCAACAGTATAGAATAAATAGGGCCCACTTTGACTGACCAACAGGCCAGTCACATCACGACTCAGTCATAGCCTTATCACAGACTGTTGTTTCACTTATGTACAGTACACCGCCACAGCCAAGACAACCCTGCAAGGTGACAGTCACAAACTAAATGCCAGATCATGACTGTGACCTCGTATCGATCCTATCTCTCTGGCTCTGAATTTGTCAACATTAATTAAAGCGGCTCCGCTGAGAAACACTGTGACATCCCACACAAAGACAACCCCTAGTTAGCCGAACAAACTCAAAGAGAGAAGGATACAGACATTTATGGAAAGTGACATTGAGATAAGCTATGGGACCACAGCAGAAAACCGTGCCTCTCGAATACATAATGAGTAGTAAATAACAAAATAACTGCAATGTGTTTATGATGCTAAATTATGTCTGTATTCAAAGAACAGGTGTTATGCTCCTGTGTGTTTTTGCTATAAGGAGTCAAAATAAAAACAAATCTGGCTTTCGATTTCCCTTCTTCTCAAGGTTACAATCAGAGTCACTTTGTCACAGAGGGAGGTTATTGATCCAAACACATACGATTCACAGAGGCTTTGATATGCTCCGGCTTGTTATTGATTACAGCCTACATGTTTTGCCTGGGCATGAGTAAATGTGTCAATCATCACTTACAAGATAATATCTCATGCTGAGGTATTTATTATCAGCTCATCAATTCGACCAGTTCCTCTGCTTTTTGCTTAATACATCATATTACCAGTAGAGGTCGCTAAAAGTCCTACAATTTAATCATTCTGATGCATCCCACAATGTCCACTGCTTTATATTTAGGCTGCAGTGTATGCTTAATGGAAAATGATATGTTGTAAGGTGTGCTAAATGATTACAACGACTGTATGAATTAGCGTATAGCTTATGCTATAGTATAGGCCTACATAGTCTTTTTTAATAGCCCGTCGTCGACGTTTTCAGCTGAAGGAATGACATTACAGTAGCATACTTTATTCTTATTTGAAGCTGTAGCCTACATAAATTACATTCTGAGTCTCCTACAGGTATGACCACAAAAGAAACAACGGACTGGAGTAATATAGGTCCTGAGGTTATAATTTACAATCGTTCTACTCTCAAGTCGTATAGCCTATTCATCATGGTATTTCATTTATTTGATAAAGACTTATAGTGGCTTTATGCAGGCCTATCAGTTGCAAATGATGTGGATACTACCAGTGGATAGATAATAGCCTACTGATACTGGATTATTATGGAAGAATGCATGCAAAAGTGGAACATGCAATTGCAATCTCATATTGCATTAGCATTTGAATTAAGTCAGCTATATGCTTCCATAGGCAAGACTGCCGTTGCTTGCCTTTTCCAAACGAAATAGCCCTAATGTGTGTCATCTTAATGCCAGATAACTGAGCTGAACACTGAATACGCTCTATAATAGTACCACCGGGACAGAGTCAGGCAGTGTTTGAATGTAGGGCTATGGGAGGCATGGTGATCAAAACCCGATGTCGACAATGACATCAGAGATATTTAGAGAACTCTAACTGCTGTCTTCACCGGGAGTTCAGTGACTGATATTCTTATTATGGTGTGTGGGGCTATATTATAACGGGACGCGCTTTTGAAAGAGAATTTGAGCCACGATAGGTGAGGGTGATCGCTGCATACATTTAGCCTGTACAGTTGATTAATGCCGTGTCTTTTTAAAAAACGATGATGGTGTTCGTTTCATTCATGTGAGATGCTGTTTCTCTGCCGGCTTTTGAGTATCCGAAACCGAAGGATTCAAAAATACTGAGCGACTGTACCTGAATCGCATGGGGATCCTTTTCTACCTGGTGGGTACGTAACGTATCAGCTTTCTCTCGGTGTATTTAAACTGTTGAATTCGATTTATTAACTGTGAAACTGCGTAACGGTCCCAGTGTATATATGCACGTTTTTGTATATCTCATTAGAAGACAGATGATAATATTTCAAACATTATTCTACAAAGGGGATGGGTTTTTTCCCCCTGTGTTCTGTTGTGGGTAATACATGTTTTTAAGATCGTTTCCTAAAAATGTCTTAGTCAATATTCATTAACTTGTTAATTGCTGTCGTTATTATTGCCGGGTTATGTGTTGGTTCTGGTCCAAGGAGTGCCATGAATTGATGACTGACCCAAAAGAGGCCACATTGGGCTGTCAGAGCCAGGGAGCTTGCCCCAGATTGATGAGTATAGTGTGTAAGGTACCAAGTGTTCTGCACCTGCCTAGGAGGAGAGTCAACAGAATCCAAGCAAAGCATTTACATCTCTCTCCCAAACAACCCCTGAATTCGGCATAATTATTATAGCCTACATGGAACCAGTTGCCCCAGTTTAAAGGGGGCAATCTGGCATTAGTTGATCAATTTCAGACTTCTAAATTAATTATATCTATATTGATCTTGAAGAATATAACTTGCCTCATGAGTTTTTAGTTCAACTGTCTTACCCCATCAGAACCAAAAATAGCCTATAAGCTTGTTTTATTCAATTGTTTGAAAACAGTGTAATTGTAAACAACAACATATTTGGTTAAAATGTATAATACCAACACCTTTGGTTCAAACCCTAATTTTGATGTCATGGATGGTCAGTCCTTGCGTCCACAGCTCCATCTATGAATTCAAAAGTGGTTACCAATTTTTTTTCGGGGTGACCGTTTGTTGTTGTTTGAATCCCAGATTGCCCTTTTAAAGGGACTAATCAGCATTTGGGTTTCCCATGGTATTGAACAGCGTGACAGCAGGTCATAATGAGCCACCTGGTTTGATATCTATTATAGTGCTCAAAATCAATGGGCCTATGACGATGCTCAACTACAGACCACACATTACATCATATTGACAAGAGTTTATTACAATTCCATCAATAGTTTGCCTGAATTTTCCTTTGATATATGAAATAATCAAATAAACTTTTTAGAGTTTTCTGTGGGGATAACAAATCCCAATCATGAGCTCCATTTTGTCTTTAGTTTGTCCATGTTTTTACATCCAAATCATTGTAAAGTTATTTACAGTGTTGCGTGGTTACTACCATGACAGTCATGTGTAGACACCTCTGGTGTTTTCCAGAGTTCACAGACTCTGGTCGTGGAGAGCTACTTGCAGGCAGTGTGCAGTGTTTGAGGTGGGCTGGGAGGAAAAACCTGCACACACTCTACAGTAGCTCACCAGGACGGGAGTTGGCGATCTTTAGGCAGTAAATAAGTAAAGCCACTATGCATCTAGTGTTGCCGCTTGGCACAGTCCCACATTTTCCCTCTGACCTGAGATGCCAAGCCGTGGCATCAGTCAGGCACGGGCACAAATGCCACAGAGGCCAGGGTGATGTGATGCCAGTAGCCAAGAGGGGGGGGGGGGAAACACCCCAGTCACCATAAAACAAAGTTGACAGGACTCTAAAATGAGATTAATGCTGCCCCTCTCTGTTTCACTCTTCCTCCACTCCCCCCATTCCTCTCTCCAGCTCAAGCACTGCACACTGCCCTGATCTGTGGAACCTCGAACACAATTGAAGTTGGCAGGAGCTACTCCACCGCCTGTGAGTTTTCTCTCTGGGTTTACATGACGCTTCAGTTGTTTTTCACCCTACTGGTACAGGGAAATGTACAGGCTCTAGCATGTATGTACTATACGTGGGGAGTCGAATGTATGTTATGTGTCGTTAACACTTTATTTACATTCTGTTTCATTCAATAGCCTCTGCGGATGTCGAAAATCAAAACTAATAAAACTTAATAATAACAACAAAAAGAACAACTTTTCTTCCTTTCTCTAGCACTGTGACTGCAGGTAGCATACTTATGATGATTGTTGTATAGTTGATTCATTTACTTACAAATGTACCTATTGTAAGTCGCTTTGGACAACAGCGTCTGCTAAATAAATTACACGTACATGTTAAGCTGATATTTACTAGGATTTCGCTAGGTAACTATAGTAACAATTCAATGTTCTTTCTTTCAAGAATTCAATACACTGTCTTCACTTACAGTAACCATCTGGTTCAACAGTGTGGTGTTTGTTAATAAATCCAAAAGATTAAAAATTACAATGAATAAAAGCAAATATATCCATTAATGGAGCTTTTACTGTACATCAGGACTGGGTGCCTAGGACTAGGGTTTAAGCACTGATGTTATTTTGGGGAAGTTTTGATTCTTGGGACTTGGGGTGAGCAGGAATCAGCAAACTATTAAATCACCCTTGGCGCCCCCAAGTCAAGGTAGGTCCACTGTGCATGCCGCACCTCACAAACGCATACACACGCACGCACACACACACACACACACACACACACACACACACACGCACACACACACACGCGCACACACACACACACACGCACACACGCACATACACACACACACACACACGCACACACACACACGCACACACACACACGCACACACACACACACACACACACACGCACACACACGCACACACGCACACACGCACATACACACACACACACACACACACACCAATTCACTAAGTAATTCACCTACAGTATAGGGCTACTGTATTACTCTATAACAAATGCAATACAATTTCAGCATTTACTTTTAGTTAGAAATCCAGTGTAGCACCCAAAACATGTGAATGAAAGGGATTAAAGTGCAGCGTGACGAGAAAGAGGTCTCGGTATCGACCCTGTAAAGACTGATGAACACGGTGCCGCGTAGGCGGCCCCTGGGTGGCACCACACACACACACACACACACACACACACACACACACACACACACACACACACACACACTAAAAACACTAACCCTAACCCTCTCTCTCTCTCTCTTTCTCTCTCTCTCACACACACACACCGCACTACACACACACACACACACACACACACACACACGTGTCTGCCAAGGGCTATATAAACAACAGGGAAGCTGTCACTTTCACATCACTCACTTCTCTATCCTCTATCCTCCTCTGTCTATCCTCTTCTCTCTCTCCCTTTCCTCTATCTCTTCTCTTTGCCCTTCCAGATCAGGACATCGCCCGTCTGTGCAGAAAAGAGGAGCTCAAGTTCAGCACCTGCCTCATTAACTGGCTGAAATGTTACTATAAGAAGGACTGTGGAAGGGAGTACATGTTGATGAAATTGATCTGCTCAAGTAAGGGAAACATCCATTCATTTTTCTAATCTGTTATTTTTCTGAGTCGTTTATATTGTCATTCTGTCCCGCTGCTTGGTTATCCACAGTTTTTCAGTTTGATCAAAGACCAGTTAGGTTGATCGGGGTACTGAGAATAATAATAATCTGTGTGTGTGTGTGTGCGTATGTGTGTGCAAGTGTGAAAGTGTGCGCATGCATGCATGTGTGCGTGCATGTGTGTTATCTATGGTTTTGAGAGCAAAGCAGAAAAAACAAATATCTATTCTAACAGATGGACGAATACAGTTGTATTGTATTAGAATAATAACCACAGCAACATATCTCTGTCTTTAGGATGTCATCTACTGTAGAACATCTGCCTCTGTCCTTAGTTGATGAAGTAGTGTAGCTTTAAGCTGCCTGGCACTTTACCCTGGATCATCCATTTAACTGACAGAAATGCATTACCCAAGATGCGATGTCCAAGGACCTGTTAACGATGTGAATAACCTCAGGAGTCTGAAATGTCTCGTGAATGAGAACATCTTCATGAACTTTGTAATGTTGCAGCCGTAAGCATCGTTGATTGACATTACCTCCTGTAATCACAGCAGAGCTGTAAGGGGAAAACACATTCCACCATGTCAACATTAAACAAACAAACCACCAGTTCCTTCATGAAATCGATATTACCACTTGGTTGCCCCCTGTTCTCTCTCAAGTCTTGTCATCACATTGGTTTTTAAGCTAAAACTGGTTACCTCATTGCTTGGTCAGTTTGAAATAGGTTCTGTTTTCCAATCATCGCCATGTACGTTGTTAGAACATTGAAGTGATGCCTTCTCATCACATAGGCTACGGATCTGCCTCAGGGGGAAAAGACTGCCATTTATGTAACACTTCCATCGGTGAAATATGATCTTATTGGCAGAGTGGCTCTTTAAGCACCTTTTGCAGTGAACAGTTTGTCCCCTCATGATGTGTTTATATGTGCCCCTAATGCAGGCTGACCTTTCACAAAACTGTTTGCGGAGGGAGAAAATTGTGCCCGCAAATGGCGTGAGACCGCCGTACGTCACAGGGTCCCTTCTCAGAATCCATCTCATGACTTAGGGGGAGCAGGGATTAACTGTAGCTATCACAGAGGAAGGACATTATTGCACCCACAAAGAGAGACCAAGACAGACCAAGACAGAAAAGAGATGTTATAATGACCAATTCTCTCTAGAATATTGTGGTTTAGGACATACAGTAGTAGGCACTTTAACATTGGACCTGATATTTAGTAAGCAATCAGATGCAAGTGGTGCTCAGTGTTAACTTTCTTAACCAAAGCTATGGCTGCAAACTGTAGCTTCCCTGACCACCAAGGTTCTCTATAAGTCATATTCATCATCCCAGCTCTCACTCTGATCTATAATTCATAGTCCATCCCCTCACACCTGAAATGTCACCAACACCCCAGGCTATGGTATGACTTCTTGCTGGACGGACTCCCCACTCTCGGCCCAGCTGTAAAAAATTAACAAAGTGAATAAATAGATAAAGAAGATGAAGGGGCAGGATCTTTGTAGGTTTCCATGAATGTGTGTGTATGCACATGTGTCAGACTGGGTTTAAACTTTGGTGTTCTGCTTGCCATAAGTCTGTGTTAGCCTGCTAAAGCCTGGTTTATTAGTATTGGGAACATCTGGTTAACCAAAATGGGGTTTGCTGATCCTATCTCAGTAACTTACTTATTACTACTAAGAATTTGTTCTTACATGTTTGCCTGGTTAAATAAAGGTTAAATAAAAATAAAAAATAAAACTACTTACTAGAGTATTCATGTTTTACGCTTATATCTTCTCTGTTGTACCAGCTGTTTTTGCTCTTTTCATCGTCATTTATAGTGGACTTACTTAGTGGAAAGCGCATGGCTACAGTTTATCTTCTCATACTGTAGTTGTGTTGAATAGAGAATATTGTTCCTACCGTATTTGCTTTGAGAGTATTTCTGAACTGCGAACTCTATGCAATAATATGCACAAGTGCTTATCTGACTAATATAGAGTCAACTCCTGAGAAGTGCACTTTGGATAAGTGCCAACTCTGGTTAAGGCCAATGCAGTTGCATTTATGAGGCATCAACTGTGGTTGATACAGTAGTTAAACTAATACATGTTGATGTTTGAAGACAGATCTATTGAACAGGTTGTGTATAAAGTCAATCCCTTATTTGGACTTTTTCTAAATGTATTTTACCTGACCGTCTCTGGTTTCATGTACACATAATATGCAATTGTGGACTATTTGACACACCGCATTGTGCATTGTTTGCAGAGAATAATCAACAGTCAGCACCCTGGATCTGCTGCTGTTTAGCATCCCATTAGCCACAGTGCAGATACAGTATCTGCTGCAGCTCAGAAAGGAAGGCAGTAGGCTACGAGCTCCCATGTGAAATCTAATAATGGAGTTATTTTCATGGCTCCGCCTCTGTCTTCTGTCCTTCACTATAGCACTCCTCAATTGCCTGTATACAGTTAAAGCTGCAGTCAGTCAATTTAAACTAATGCAGTTAGAAATGTAAACTAATCAAATATACCTCTTGATTTGTAAGTATAACACTTGAGAATATCTTAATAAGATTAGTACAACTGTCTTACCTTAAAATAACCTAAAAGACCTATTAATCGATTGTTCGTTTGTTGTCACATCATGTTCAATAAGTGATGTTGTTGTCAGAGAAAGTCATCCGTTGAGCAAGAACCGATTTAGAAGTGTGATTTGCATGTGAAAATCTCATGGGATGCATTTGTGTAATGCATTATCTGAGGGCATATCTTACAGAACATGACTTGAAAGACAGTTTATCCTTTATCGTAGTGATCAAACTCCCAAGAACCTCACACACTGCTGTAGTGCCACACGGTATTTCCTCCCCCTTTATTTCACTTATTGTGATTGAGAAGGGAGCTGTATTGATAGGTTTGTAGTGAAGGATTAAGGCTACAGATGGGACGTTGATGCTCTATCCTTGAGAAGGGCACTTAGCCTAAACTGTTTGTATAAATATCCAGCTGTATATGTGGATGATATGTAAATCCTTCGGTCTCCCCCTGGATCAGGGCATCTGCTGAGCAGATAAATAATGGAAAGAGCAGCAAGTGTCTGACTAATTGGCTGCTGTGTTGCCACTTTGTCACAGCCCCTCTCCTGATATGACCTTCTGTCTCTCTGTTACTGACGCCAGTCACACCTTTCTAGCTATCAGTCCCACGATAGAGGTGGTGGGCTCGGTACTTCCCTGGTGTGGCCCCATGCTGTGCCTCTGTCAGAGTAGGGGACAGGCGCTCCTCCACGCTGCTCTCCCTCCAGACCACCACTGTCAACACTGTTACATCAACATTCATTACTCACCTTAGTGACTTACTGATACCACTCTGCCATCCTGGTGATCTGATAGTTTGTAGCCTGCTGATAATATCACCACAGTAGTCAATGTTAATTTATTTTTAAATGAACATAAAACAATAAGCAGGGGCTAGTATGACCTACGCATTAAATTTGTCAGCAATTTCTTGCCAAACCATTTCCTCGCCTTGTTGATTGCAGCAATATTGCACTTTTTTAAAATCTTATTTTTCGTCTTAAGATCAATAAGTAGGAGCGCTGCGCTGTCATTTTACAGTCTAGTATCTTAATTTCGACAATCGTCTCTTCTGGGCTGCTTCTAACTCTAATTTCTAACGGCCGCGCGCCCAAAGGGAGACTTTCCAATCCAGACTTGTGTCAACATCGATGACATAAGGCTGATTCTCATTCGAGGAATCACTTAAGGCTTGAATCCCAATCCAGACATGCTTGAACGAGGCTTTCCTTTTAATCGCGAATATACTAATCAACGTAGGCCTACGTGGAATAACCGCTGGTTTCACAAACCCGAAGGTAGTGGCAAACAGAAGGGAGTCCACACATGTATTTAACGTAGAAAACGTACGTTTATTTATACAAAACATTTAAAGAAACTAGGGTGCCCGACAAAGCGCATCCGCTATCACATTCCGACCCCTTGATGTGACCAATATCTAAATTATAAGGTTGCAAAAACAAAACCTGATCGCCAGCCTTAAACTGCTTAGGCTCTGCCCATCGGTCATAGAGAGATTTCATTTTACCCTGCGATTTCTCCAACTTCTCCTTTGCACATTCCACGGCCAAAAACAACCTACGTCTGAAACCATTTACATAGACTAAAATTGTTCAGGTAGAATAACATTAACTGCGGCAATTTCCCCATCTGCCCCCTGAGGGTTATAGGCTGGATACGCAATGCCAGCCATGTCAGCCATGTCTAACCGAATGGGACTCTGCGATTCTTCAGTGACTACATTTGGAAGAGGCCCATCTGCCCACACTCGCACCCCAGCAATACTGTTGCCCAAAATGTTGGCCACGCCGTCAACAGCCAACTCTGCGCGCACCCCCATTTGGACGTCTCCATTCCCCAAGCCTGAAACGACAGATGCACGGGCACAGGGAACACAGCCATGCCCATCCCCACGGATCAAAATAACATCCCCCGTGTTTTGTTTCAGTTTCAGATGAAAAAGGTAACACTGAGGCACGCACAAACGAATCGATTGAACCAGTGTTTTGCAGTATCTTCACCGGCAGCCGATGGCCACTGCCCTGCGAAGACAAAACCATCAGAAATAAAAGGACGATACTTTTCCAAACACAGTACCGACGGCAACGCGACTGGGTTGAATGAATTAGCCAGGGCAGCCGGTTTCACCGGTGCATTGGGCAATCTATTTGTTTTACGAGCCCTCTCTTTACTTGGCCCACTAAAATTACATTTGTGAATGGACACATACTCATCGGCCACAAGGTTTATATAAGGTCACAAGGTTTGTCAAATGTATCAACCCCAGATGCTGAACACCAATGGGTAAACAGGGTAATCAGATCAGGCGCTAACTCCACATGAGACTATTTGTCTCCCTTTCTCCGCGTTCGGAACCGCAGTCTGTACGCCTCGGGCACAAGCTCATACGCTCTAAGCACTGCAGATTCAATTTGGTCGTAAAACTTAGTCAGCGGGACTCAAAGCGGAGTATGCCTCCTGGGCTTTACCGGTAAGAACGCACTGTAACGTCACGGCACGGTCGTCATCAGGCTAGTTTCTAGCATCCGCCAAACGCTCAAATAATGAAAATAACGTATCTGGGTCCCTCTCACTGAATTGTGGAAGCAGACGCAAATGTCTTGTTATGTCGAATGCTGTAGCCGCCCCCAACAGGTCGACACTATCATCAATATTACAGGAACTGGGCAACCTAACCTCCCTGATCAGACTTTGTTTTTCATGCTGCAACTCTAATTTAGCAAGCTCAGTCTTTTGTTTTAGTTCTTTCAAAGCCTTTTCTTTCAAGCTTTTCTTTCAAACAGAAAAGTACGAGCGCCCAATTTGTCACAAACAAAACCTGGTACAGTAAAAGACATGCTCTGACCTGGTACAGTAAGACCTGCTCTGACCTGGTACAGTAAGACCTGCTCTGACCTGGTACAGTAAGACCTGCTCTGACCTGGTACAGTAAGACCTGCTCTGACCTGGTACAGTAAGACCTGCTCTGACCTGGTACAGTAAGACCTGCTCTGACCTGGTACATTAAGACCTGCTCTGACCTGGTACAGTAAGACCTGCTCTGACCTGGTACAGTAAGACCTGCTCTGACCTGGTACATTAAGACCTGCTCTGACCTGGTACAGTAAGACCTGCTCTGACCTGGTACATTAAGACCTGCTCTGACCTGGTACAGTAAGACCTGCTCTGACCTGGTACAGTAAGACCTGCTCTGACCTGGTACAGTAAGACCTGCTCTGACCTGGTACAGTGAGACCTGCTCTGACCTGGTACAGTGAGACCTGCTCTGACCTGGTACAGTGAGACCTGCTCTGACCTGGTACAGTGAGACCTGCTCTGACCTGGTACAGTGAGACCTGCTCTGACCTGATACAGTAAGACCTGCTCTGACCTGGTGCATTAAGACCTGCTCTGACCTGGTGCATTAAGACCTGCTCTGACCTGGTACAGTACATGCTCTGACCTGGTACTGTAAGACATGCTCTGACCTGGTACATTAAGACCTGCTCTGACCTGGTACATTAAGACCTGCTCTGACCTGGTACATTAAGACCTGCTCTGACCTGGAACATTAAGACCTGCTCTGACCTGGTACAGTAAGACCTGCTCTGACCTGGTACAGTGAGACCTGCTCTGACCTGGTACATTAAGACATGCTCTGACCTGGTACAGTAAGACCTGCTCTGACCTGGTACATTAAGACCTGCTCTGACCTGGTACATTAAGACCTGCTCTGACCTGGTACATTAAGACCTGCTCTGACCTGGTACATTAAGACCTGCTCTGACCTGGTACATTAAGACCTGCTCTGACCTGGTACAGTAAGACCTGCTCTGACCTGGTACAGTAAGACCTGCTCTGACCTGGTACAGTAAGACCTGCTCTGACCTGGTACAGTGACCTGCTCTGACCTGGTACAGTAAGACATGCTCTGACCTGGTACAGAGACCTGCTCTGACCTGGTACAGTGAGACCTGCTCTGACCTGGTACAGTAAGACCTGCTCTGACCTGGTACAGTAAGACCTGCTCTGACCTGGTACAGTAAGACCTGCTCTGACCTGGTACAGTGACCTGCTCTGACCTGGTACAGTGAGACCTGCTCTAACCTGGTACAGTAAGCTGGTACACCTGGTGCAGTAAGCTCACAATACTACAAACTTGTATTTGAGGGGGTGTTACCCCGTTACCAAAACATGGTCTACAGGGCCAGGCAGAGAACTCATCTTGATGATGTAATGCTGCTCTGAATATAAATAATAATAAATAATTTTAAAACCACAATAGTTTTATATTGATGTACTTGATACTGAATACAAAGAAAAATGACTGGAACAATTTTGACTGGAGGGGGTCTTTAAAGATGCCTGCATTTCGATCATATTTCTTATGATAAGGTAGACTAGAGGATTGATGTTTCTATACCACATGACCTAACCGGGACAATCTCTCATTGTTCCTTAGACTTTCTTGGTCATGTTATATATGGCAATATAACTGAAAAATCATTCCCTTATCATAAAAAGGGAAAAAGTGAAATCTATGTCATTATTGTATTCTGTAAACCATCCCAACTAGAACATCAGGGCTTTGGATCATCTACATTTCCCCCTGGTGTTTCCCAGTACCCAAACGGACTTACTGTGTCCACAGCACCTAATGTTTGTCCTCCTCATCAACCCCCACTCCTGATTCTATTATTTGTCAGAATTCATTTAGGTGGAATATAAAACCTTTCAAACCTTTCAAACATTGAACTAGGTATTACAAAATGTAATGCCTATGGGGTTCCCCCCAATTCCATCACTGGTCAAATGTAAATATACATACAACCATAAAAATATTGTCTCTTCTTGTCCATAATAAATATTTCAGACCGTAATACGTAGGCTACATATATACATAGTAGGAATGAGGAATAGTAATACCATTTGCAATATTGCAGGCAGGTTACCTAATTTACCACCGAGATAACGTTTTCAGTCTATCTATAGTCATTAATTTGATTTCATGCAATATGCTCAATTAGAATAGTGTATTCAGAAATTACATTATGGTAAATAATTTTCACCATATTTACAGATCAACTTGCCAACTATTCCACTTGCATCTCAAGAGGTGTGATTGAACTCTAAGCAATTCAGGTCATGAGAACAAGCGTGCACCTCTTTCTGTAAAAATGTCCAGAATTTAAATTATTATTTTCTGCTCCAGTGCACGATCTACCATTACAATACCACCCATGAAAATGCTTTGCGAAAAATACTCCCCCCCCCCCTCCCAGATATTTTTATGAATTATGAAAATGTCAGAAAAGGCCAATTTGACACAATTCAGTTGCATTATGCCTTCGCTCATCCATCCATCCAAGTATGACCATCTCGATGCATACTTATGTGTTGAGATTTAGCATAGGGGAAAGTTACCAAGACGGTTCCACCTCAGTTCCCTCATTACTGAGAGAGAGAAAAAAGAAAGGAAATAAAAAACAATTAAAGGCATTGCAGGTGGCCAGATAGCAGTGACAGATGTCAGGTGAATTCTCCCTGTGCCTTTTGGAAGAAAAGCTATTTTCTTTGCAATTAGTGGCCAAGCTTTTCTAATAGGATTTTTTAATTGCCATGGCAAACTGCTGTGGGGTGGAGTAAGTGAGGAGGAGGAAGAGTGAGGTATGAAGAGGAAGAGTGAGGTATGAAGGGAAAATGTCCTCGATGAGTGCCTTCGTTCAAATCCATCAGCAAATGTTCCCAGAGCTTCAGATTAGCATTTTGAAGTAAAAAAAAAAAAAAAAAAAAAAAACTCTCACAACTGTTGTAAAACATAATTTTGTTCGTTTTTGACTGTTGCATAACTGTGACATAATATAAAACAGGTGTCATACCACTGTTTCACAGCTGTGGAAACAGTACACTAAGGTCAGCAATACGCGATACAGCGATACTCCAGGGCCCAGGTTTCCCTTGTACTACTGTAGCACCCCCCGGGGTTCAGCTGCAGGCATTTGTGTTGGGTATCCATATGCTTTTTAGTGGTGGTGTTATAGGACCTCAGAGGACTGGAGGGTAGTGTGGCATCGTCGTAACTAGACTACTGTAAGAGCAGGCGCTGCCATCTCCTCAGCATCTTGTAGGCTCGGCAAGATAGAGCCAGTCACAGTGAGAACGGGATAAAAGCTGGCAAATCCAGCTGCAGTGGGGTCCTGCTTTTGTGACCGCTCCTGACCCACTAAAACCTCAGAGGTCCGGATGATGATGCAGGGCTAGGTGTAATCCCCTGTGATCTGGGTTAAATTACACAGGGAGTGTTCTCTTGAAAATGGTTTGGCCACTCCTAAAGTACAGAATTGTATGAGGAAAAGTGTTGCAGTGTTAATGATGGTCTGCTGCTCAGCCAGTTTGCTCATGTTGTAAAACTGAGGTTATCAATTGTGAAAAAGCTGAATGCACATTTTAGCAACCTAAATGATGCTCTGATCTTTATGATATGATATGATAGATACATTAAGTGTCTAGTAGGCTATGAGCATTTGAAGTGTACTAGATTGTAAAAGTCATGATGTATCATGTAGGCATTAATACTAGCATTGGAGGGCATGACTTTATGAAAGATATCCACAGTTGCGTTTGCCCCATGGAGTAAGAATGATTTGTTTTGCACAGCTCTCAATCATTTATCTGGTCATGATGATGACCCCAAAACCTGGTCCAAATCCTGCTCTGCCTCCTTTGTTTCTTGTAGGGATGTACCCAAATACAAATACGTTATTCGGAAAAGCACAAATAATGCGATGGGAACAGATTTAATTACATTAAATAGAATACACTTTGTCACATCTTTCACCATTTATCTTTATCTGTGTGTGGAATGCACCTTAAACTCAATCTAACTTGAATCTCTTGTCATCATCTCTTAATATCTCAGAATGGATCATCAGTAGCCAAGAGAAGATGATCATTTCCATCAGAAACCGGAATTCCCCCCACCTCCGCCCTACATGGTAGTCTAGATCGCTGCCCATTACAGACCAATTCCATTGAGGAATTTGGTATAACCAGCTAAATGTTTTAATTGGTTCCATGTTTTAACTAAAAGTCCAGATTTACTGGTGATATAACAGCCTAGCTGTTCTCTATTAGGCCTATTAGGAACCCTCTGCTCTCGGTCCCTCTCTCCTTGGTGTGTAGCATAGGGATGTACCTCAATACGAATATGTTATTATTATTATATAATATATATTATTATAAGTTATTATTCTGGGAAATAAGTCAGCCATGATGTTTCTTCAAATCGATTCATATAAGTGTGGATGGCCACAAGATAAAAATGCCCATTCTGTTTGCAACATAGGAGTTTGATTTTTACTAACTAGTCGTTTCATTTACTACACATTTTTGAAAAGTGAGTCAGCGAGCTGAGAGCTGACTCGATGCGAAACTCTAGTACGGTAATGAATGTTTACCTAGTGAACTGCAAGAAACACGAACGCAGCATCATTGTAATTTATTCCCTCCGACTGAGGATACTTTTCTATATAGGTTACCTGTAAATAGTTTCCAATGCAACACAGAATCTTTGTGAAAATGTATAAAACATTTGTTTCAGTTTCTGATTGGTCAATGTCCCCCAGTTAAAGGGGGGGTGGGGCGGGGTTGGAGTTCAGACACTTCATAAAACTTAGTTTAGTTAAAAAATAAAAATAAAAATAAAAAAGAGAGAGTTGAACCATACAGTATGAGGATGTGGAAATATATTTCATATTTAATTATATGCCAATATAATCTTGTATTATGACTAATTTAACGATTTAACGTGACTTCCAGTATGACACACACGCCCATTTCAAGTCTTCTATCCGAATACAGATACAGATACAGATACAGATGTTTAGGTTGAACAGATACAGATACAGATACAGATAATGACATCTCTGTAAATCCCTAATTTTGAGTATGACATCATGCACACCTGGTCCCTATGGGGAGCTCAATGAAGAAGGTGGATGCCGCCACAGGCAGTAGTAAACCCCAAACTTCATCAGTGCAGCTCAAGTATTCACTCCCTGGCCTTTGGGATGCAGTTCTCTAATTGTCCTTTTCATGGATCCTGTGAAAGGATCTACTCTCCTTGTGAAGTGTCCCAACGGCCCAAGCTCTGGCAGAGCCTGGATATGGATGGGATGCCTGTGCTCTCAGCCTCCTCAAAGTCTTCACTGATTAGGGCGTAGAACAAATTGAGTTTGACAGACATTTGCACTTTTTCACAATTTCAAATCTTCCATGGACAGGTTTCTACTAGAATTCAGCTGTTAAGCTTTGAGCGAAGCAGCTTCCTTTGCCTCAATCCACAGAGACTAATGGGACAACATCAAATCTGGGTGTTTTCAAATGCTGGAGTGCCAGACAAGCTGAGTTTCCTCTTTTGGGACTATTCCATTGGTTCCATCGTGCCAGGCAAACTCAATCAAGTACTGCTAAGTATTTGTGAATCCAGGCCTGGAAACATGTACGGTATGCTTAAGACGGGATATGAATTAAAAATAAAGTCAATAAATATAATTCTCTATAATTCTCTCTCTATAATTTCTTCTTTTTTTTTTAAGGCAGGCACGCAGAAAGCAAAGTTGGTCAATGATTTTAATCTTACAGTATCTTAAATATGTAGAATGATATACTACAATGTCAGTTCACCGACGAGAAGTATGGTTTCAAAATATCATTATTTTGTGCATACAAGCCTCAAAGATACAGTATGCTAATAGCAAGCTTATGCTTTTAGTTTGAGTTTGAGTAAATGCCCCTTTAAAGCTCTCCATTTGATATTATGATCAAGCCTACATCTTACTTAAGAGTTTGAATCATTTTCCCTTCACTGCATCTCTGGTTACTATGACTGTGGCAAGTATGGACAGACCCAGGCTGGATTGGCCATAGATTAGAGGAGGAAATTAGTCATGTTGTCCCTAAACCCGCGGTGAGCCTCTCTGGAGTCCTGAGTGATGGAGTCTGTGTTGTAGCTGACCCTTTTAGAGACCAGGACTGTCACACCTCCACCTCGCTGGGGACAAACTAATCACAGTTAATTTTCAGTTTTCACCATGGTGGCCTGGAGAGAAAGGGTCAGATGCGTTATTTTCCACACCGTTAGACTCTGGATTGGTGAGCCTTGGCATACACAGGATCGAAAGGCTTTTGTGGTGCCAGAACTCAGCTTCCAAGGTGCCCAGTATTAAACCTGTGGTTGATCTGTCTATTATAGTGTGTTTAAGTGGGGATTTTCCCAGTTTCAGTAAAACTAGGAAACGGTGAAATGGCGGAAACGGTGAAATGGATTTTAAAGTAATCTCAAACTGCTGCCAGGCAGATGAGGGAAATAATTTCTATTTTAGGTCATAAAAGTCTGTGAAATATGCAAAAATCCTAACTCCTCTGACTACAAATCCCCACAGTGATGGTGAATTTTGGGATTGGGCAGAGTGGATGTAGTCTTGAAAAACCATGACATCATAACAAACCTAGTAAACAAAGGAGGGTTGGATGTAGAACAACATGGGCTATATAGTCCTAATCTGTGCCATCCCTTCTGCAGTTTATTAATACTGTAGGTGAGCCTGAATGTACAAAGATTTAAGCCTGTACAATCCAGTTTGACCTAGATATTCATTCCCCTTTTACACAGCACTGTGACCCACATCCAATCAGATCCAACTTCTCTCAAGATATTGTCTTTTTGTAAATGATTATTCATGTTATTTATCCATATATTTAATGCATGTGAATATAGATCTGGTAATGCTTTATGTGAGAGAAATACTATACTGTATATAAAAATACGATATTGTAACAACCCTAGCCTTAGCAGTGCACTATGATCACTGTTAAGGGAGTGAACTCAAAGAACACTGGATAGGGCACTGGTTTGATCCCAGCTTGAGTCACCCCCCATTCGCAGTATGCAGTCGCTACTTTGCAGTACAACCAAGGTGAATGAAGGGAGGAGGAGACTGGATATGAAAGAGGTATTGTGAAAACCGACAGGTTTCAGCTTTACAGCCTGCATCCGGATGCTTTTTTTGTGATGGTAGGAGAGGTTTGAGAGAGACTGGGGATTTTAGCTTGTCTGTTGTTCTTTCTGTGTGAACTGACTGCCTGTTCTCTTTTTCACACTGGCCTCTGGAGTGTGGAATCAAATCTCTACTATTTTGTCTCATGGCCAGAAAAGCAGCAAGGCCCCTGCAGTATGCAGAAAATGGGTCACACACAATATATTGAAACGCACAGTTTTCTATGTTTGTCATATTGAATTAAGGGGCTGAGTGGCAGTATGACAATAAGAGAGTAATGTGTGTGTGGTTGTGTGTGTGTGTGTGTGTGTGTGTGTGTGTGTGTGTGTGTGTGTGTGTGTGGTTGTGTGTGTGTGTGTGTGTGAGTGTGCTTTCATGCAGTGTGCATATTAGCGTGTGGGTGTGTATGTGTATGTGGTATGTGTGTTTGCATGAGACATGCGTGTTCCCACTCATGTGTGTGTGTTGTCCCCTGGAGCTGTGTTGCTGTTGTGTGCTCTGGTCAGCAGCTGCCATATCCGGCCTGAATCACCACAGCAATGCAGGGTGACCTTGAGCTAGAGCTGAATCAGTGCATGCTAAATTAATTTAGGAGGGTTGCTGTGTGGAGATGGCTGACTGGCTGACAGAGAGACAGACATACAGACAGACAGACCGACAGAGACAGACAGACAGTATGTCTGTGTCTATCGGTCAGTCAGTCAGTCAGTCAGTCTGTCTGTCTGTCTGACTGCCCAGTTCACAGGACCACTCCAGTTCCATCAGGGACCAACAGTGACATCTCCGCCCTGGAGGCTCTGTCATGCCAGATTATGTCCGCCTCCCAAATACTGACCGCCTGATATAATCAATGTCATTCGAACGTCGTTGCTATGCCGACGCTTGCATCTTCTTGCACTTGAATAGCATTAAGGTTGATGCAGGCTCACTAGTCAGCTATAGCTTTTATATTGGCATGGCCATTTTATATTAAAACACCTGGGGCCTCATTCATAAAAAAGTACTTGAACGTCATCTGTGACTTTGACGTAAGCACATTTTTCTAAACCGTCGTAAGCATCATTTATAAAACGAGCTGAGATTATTTCAATTTGCGTACGTGCTTCCTTCTATAAATACCAAACATACTTGGAATTGAACGCAGGTGAATGAGGTTTGTATTAACGCCCTGTGATAGCGGCTCAATTATAGCGGCTGAATGAAGCCAAGTGCTATAATATAATATAATACAGACAGTACATAATATACTATTATATATTATGTACTGTCTGTATTATATTATATTATAGCACTTGGCTTCATTCAGCCGCTATTTGAACCGCTATCACAGGGCGTTAATACTATATTATAGGGTAGGCGTGCGTCTGGAAGCGGGAGAGGGCAGTAATACCACGTTCATTGATAAAAATGACATAAGGGATGGAAAGGGGGGATGGCAGTTTTAGACGGGGGATGATTTGGACTGTTTTTATTTCGGGGGGGGGTGCCATTCCCCTCATCCCAACTCAACTCGAAATCCAGTATCATTTAGCGCGTGGCCGGGCAAGGTCCGTTCTGGAGCGCGTATATATAGGCATGTTGAAGAGAGATAGACAGCTCCGGAGGGATATAAAGAAAGACTGAAATACAATCATAAACATTAGTTCCCTTTCAATCTTGAATTAAACTCATTTTCTCGGCTGATAACAACATCGTTAATTTTATTACGAGCCACTTGCATGAATGACAGTAGGCAGAGCGTCTCACATGGCTGTAATAACTGCATAACCAGTAGGTGATTTGCGTACGCAAGTCGAAAACACGACGTAGAGATTTGATCGTTTCCACGTTCAAATCGACTCACGTTGAAATTGTATAAATCACTACGTTGACGTGGATTTCTGCGTACGACACGGGTAAGATCAAAATTTGATCTAAGCACGTTCTATAAATGAGGCCCCTGCTAGCCTGCTAATTTCACACGTAATTCGCTCCGCTAATGTTATGGAGTTAGCTAGTTAACTGTTACATTCTTGTTCTCTAGGGTGAAGAAGAGGTAACAAATTACAGTTGGTTTGAGTAAAGTAAAGATATTTATTTGGCCATGACAGTTTAAAAGTCTTAGGGTAATGAATAAAACAGAATTAGAAACAACAAACAAATGCCTCAAAAAACAAAAGAAACAACAACAGCTGCTGCTGGTTATCCCTCAGTGTCTTTTGAATGGTGTGGCCTCTGATGATTGGTTGGTGTTCTGATGATTGGCTGGTGTTGATTGGCTGGATGATTTCCCAATTATCAAGGGGGGTGGATCCCCTGGACTAGGACTCATCTCCTATTTAGGTTTTAAAGAGACACACACAAACACACAGACAAACAGAACAGACACTACTACAGACACAAACATATAGACAGACAACCAGGCTACTGATAGCCGTCACATTAACCCACAACAGTAGTGATAAATATAATTCCATAACTGGATACTACTTTGTTTCCAATTATAGCAGGGTTGCCAACTTTGGGTACCTGGCTGGAGTGAGATTTTGATGCCATGGGTTTAATCATGTGTACGCACACACACCCTTAATCACGTGCACATTTTGGACTCAATTTACCATCAGGGTTTAAAAAGAGTGTGCTGCTTACACATGTGACGGGAGCGGGAGCCTAGGTCTAAGATGTCCACACACAAACCCCAGAATGACAAGGCGAAAACACATTTGTTTTAATTTCTGTTAATTTATTAAAATTGAAATACAAGAAATACCTCATGTACATACGTATTCAGACCCTTTGATAATCTCCTGAGACCAAGAAGCCTTTTTTTTTTTACATTCAGATTATTATTTTTTTTATTTTTATAATTGAAGTATTGGGGTTGAAAGAAACATGTTGCAGCAACATATATATATATATATATATATATTTAATATATATACATGTATATATTTTTATCATAATCGATGATGTAGTGTGTAGTAGACATCAGCTCTTGGTTTGATCACATCCTTATAAAATGGCTTCTTGGTCTCAGGAGATTATCAAAGGGTCTGAATACTTATGTACATGAGGTATTTCTTGTATTTCAATTTTAATAAATGTGCACGTGATTAAGGGTGTGTGTGTGCGTACACGTGATTAAACCCATGGCATCAAAATCTCAAATGATTGCATTCATTTTCACGTGGATTTCTGTTAAACTTATTTTCATTTCAAAGGGCATCATTCTTTGTTGGACTGCATAATCTTGAAGAATCTGTCTTGACCTCATTGAATTGGTTAGAACTGGGACTGGATTTTTTTTTTAAACGGTACCCCTACAGAGGACATTGAATAAACGTTGTGTTTACCTCCCTTGTTGGCATAAAATATGGAACATGGGACACAAGCCATTTTGAAAAGCCACTCTGTTAGCCACACCCCCACAAGTGTGGCATCACTAGAAAGCCCAGGATGTCCTCTTTACAGGACAGTAGGACTCAATTAGATGCATAAATGATGCTTGACTTAGAGGTCTCAGACTCATGTCCCCCACAGAGGACAAAAATGAATTGCCGGGTCTTAGGAGGATAATGATACTCTTAAAATGAGCTAATGCTCAAATGTTATCAACAAATGACTCAATAAGTTGAATTGAGTCCATCTTAATGCAAGAACAATAGTTAATGTAATTTTGGAATGAATATCTTTGTTTTTATAGGGTCTCGGATTTGTATAGGAATCAACCATAGACGTGTGCAGCTCCTTGTGGGAGAGAAGAACAGTTCAGGCTCATGCACACACACACACACACACACACACACACACACACACACACACACACACACACACGCCAATGTGCTGTGTCAGCTCAGGTGTCAGCCAACATCTCCAGCCTCAGTATTAACGCTCCATGGAGTCCATCCTGCTTTTCAGGTGTCAAAGCCTGCGGCGAACTGCTCATACATTTCCCACCAGTCCCGTGCGAGTAGAAGGCTCACACAGCCCACCCACCTCATGGCTGGCTATAGGGTGGGCAGGAGGTTATGTGTCAGGGCCTGGGAACCCGGACATCCTCCCTCGCTCCACCATTGATTTGACATGACTGCTTAATGACTACTTCAGCGGCGAGTGCAGAATCAGACCTGACATTTGCTCGATATACCACAGGAAGCCGCTGAACGGGGCCGGCAGGCTAAAGGCCAGAGAGAGACGGTATACTGTAGCTTTACCTTTATCAACAACACAACCACATCCTAAGACAAAATAGGAAAACAATACTCTTACCATCCATGTGTGAAGTAAGGTGTGTTTGAACCTACCTGTGCTGGTGTTGTAAGGCTGTAAATCAAATAGTTCTGGAGGACAATTTTTACGTTTTCCATTTCCCTCATGAGCCAATTAGGGACTCCTTGTATCTCCTCTCTCTCATGATAATTTTCCTGTGTCTCACCTCCTTCCCATTTTCACCTTTCTCAAGGACTCTAACCTGCGTGACGGATTTGCTCTATTTTTTGTTATACCATATCTGACACGGTCTAGTGATTTAGTCTGCATGTTGGGAATTGTGAAACCTCGCAAACGAGCCAAACAAGTCTTGTTGTAAAAAAAAAATGTTTTCTGTTTTTTTGCATATTACAAAAATGTAAGTGTTGCAGAACCCACTCAATACAATAAGCAACAGTTTTACATTCACTTAATACCTAGAATTTGTTAGCCAAATTGGGTGGGGGGTATAGTATTCGTATTAGTGTGGGGGCGTATCCCCTTAGTTTCAGCCACCCCCATAAATAGCTGTGTGTTTGTGTGTGTATCTGGGGCGGCTGTGGCGCAGGAGGTAAAGCCGCCATCTAATGATCGCAAGGTTGGCAGATCGGCGGTTCGAGCCCCGGCTGGCCACATGTCGATGTGTCCTTGGGCAAGACACTGAACCCCAAATTGCTCCCAATGAGCGGGCCAGCGCCTTGCATGGTAGCTTGCTGCCATTGGTGTGTGAATGTGTGTGTGAATGGGTGAATGAGAGGCCGTTGTAAAGCGCATTGGATAAAGGCGCTATATAAGTGCAGTCCATTTACCATTTGTATGTTTGTTTACAAGACGGACGCTGCCATCAATAACTGTATCCATAAAGAAAGTTTCGTTGATCAACATACTATTCATGGGACTGTGGTCTGTCGACATACCTTCTGCTTTGTTTTTGGGTAAGTGTGAGTTACATACAATAGCCAACCGTGTTCGTTTGTTAAGTGTAGTTGCCAGTTTGTTGTTAGTGTACTGAGTTACATGCGTTATTTACTAAGCTGTGTGAGTGTTTACATACTAGGCTAGCCCCACAGGTGTTAGCTTGTTAGCTAGCTAGCTAGTTTTATTAAAGAGCTGACTTGGCGTGGTTTTGTTTGTTGTGTATGAACGTTCACAAGTTATTGTGTGTGTGTGTGTGTGTGTGTGTGTGTTTACTTCACTAGCCAAACAAGTGTTAGCTTGTTAGCTAGCTAGCTAGCTTTGTTAGAGAGATAATAGATTATAGAAAAGGTAAATGCTTTTGTGGAATAACAAATTATGATTAATTCATAAATCACTCATATTTAGCAGCTTGATGTATGTATGCTGTATGCTGGGGAATGTTGCTGATTTGTAGATCTGCTGTACAATAATACTGTGGATTGAAATTATTTCACTAGCCTACTTCTTTCCGTGCAGTATGTGTATTCAGGATGACTTCAACAAGTACAGTACACTATGTTCATGACAGTATGTGTGTGGAAAGCATGCAAGCCCACACTATTGAAGTGTCCACACCTCTGACCTGAAATGTGTTTTACAGAATGATGAGGTGAGAGGTTCTGTGAGATGAGACCTTGATGTGAGTCACCAGCACTTGGGATATTTGTAATTGTATTAGCAATTCTATTGAACATAGTAGTATTTCGTAAAAAAAAGGTGTGTTGGTAATAATGGGCAATCATTTTGAATGTACTGTCTTCTATTTTTATTACAGCTTTGATACCCAGATGGGATGGGAAGGGACTCCACCAAAGTCCCACTAGATGCATTATGGACTAATGATGAATGCATATACACGGACACAACATATTTTTTTACTATTATATTATTGTATTTCCCAATTGTATCTTGCCTTATTTTTTCCATTGCCATTTAGTTTTCTCTTGCTGCTGCAATGTTGACTGAAACTGAAGCCATACACATTTTACGCTCTTGTACTTGGGATGTATATTAATGGTATAATGTAATAAACTTTTGGCACACATGGCAATAAAAAAAGAATGAATCTTGAATTATTATTATTATTTACCAATGTAAACATGTCAGACCTGCACGTTTGTTTCCTGACGCCTAAATTACACATCCGACCTTACCTCAGCCGCTCGTGAGCGTGGCAGAACGTTTGCTGGACTTTTGACAGCGTCGTCCTCACTGGACGCGTGCTTTTCTTACGGCTCTTGCGTGTGTCTACAGCAGAGCTGCTACAGTCAGCTCTATCTTTGTATATTGATGGCCATCAATAATATAATGTTTCATTTCACTTCATTATAAATTGTTCTGGGTTCAGTCTGCTGTCATTCATCCTTAATGAGTGATTAGAAAAGTGAAACGAAGCAGAACGCAGTCGCGAGCGTGCACGTTTGCACGCACACACACACACACACACACACACACACACACACACACACACACACACACACACACACACACACACACACACACGATACATGGAAACGAGTACCTCGTCTTTGAAAGTCGAGTTTCACAGTCATATTTTGGGTTAATTAAAATCTCTCCCTCAAACTGATTTGATGTACAGCCGCAGTTTTGTTAGTTGTGCACTCTACCTCTCTTTCTCCTTCTCATGCTGTCCCTATTTCCCCCTGTTCACCTTCTCTGTCTCTTAACCACTTTCATTAACTTAATTAAGATATCACCGGGGGGGAAATGACTACCGTTCTTTAATACAGAGCTGCCACTACCAGCCCATTGAGTTTGTCTGAAGGACTGGTTGCATAGCAACGCAACAGCGAATTATTTCAGCCACATTCAGGGGACGGACGGAACTCGATCTGAAATTATTGCGAATTATGAAAACAAGCCCGAATTACCTGTAATCGAGTTTCATGGAATACCCCCCGGCAAGATAAAATAAATAAAAGTCAAAAAGTCAATTTAGCGCTATGTGTGAAGGAAGAGAGAGGGGGGTTGTGGTTGTGTGTGTATGTGTGTGTGTGTGTGTGGGGGGGGGGGGGGGGGGGGGGGATCAACAGGAACAACAGTCAACAGTGATCTATGAAGTTTCTGTTTGAAAATACTAAGTGATGTGAGTGCTGTGAGTTTGAGTGTGTCTTGTTGTTTGCAATCATTTGCTGTAGCAAAACGGAAGGAGTTGCAGCCAAAAACAGTGCGGGCTTTTGGGACGATGAGCCTGATGAGATCCCTAGACGTTGAGTGGTAACCATTGTGAGAGACGTGCAGGAGAGATGAGAGGTAGAGAGGTGTTTTTCCCAGGATTGTCTTATAAATGAATTGAAGCCAGTGAAGAAGCCGCCTGGTATGAAGGGAGGGCCAGTCCACCAGTTTATAGAGATCGCAGTGGTGAGTAGTGAAGGGTGTACCAGTGGTGAGTAGTGAAGGGTGCACCAGTGGTGAGTAGTGAAGGGTGCACCAGTGGTGAGTAGTGAAGGGTGTACCAGTGGTGAGTAGTGAAGGGTGTACCAGTGGTGAGTAGTGAAGGGTGTACCAGTGGTGAGTAGTGAAGGGTGTACCAGTGGTGAGTAGTGAAGGGTGCACCAGTGGTGAGTAGTGAAGGGTGTACCAGTGGTGAGTAGTGAAGGGTGCACCAGTGGTGAGTAGTGAAGGGTGTACCAGTGGTGAGTAGTGAAGGGTGCACCAGTGGTGAGTAGTGAAGGGTGCACCAGTGGTGAGTAGTGAAGGGTGCACCAGTGGTGAGTAGTGAAGGGTGCACCAGTGGTGAGTAGTGAAGGGTGCACCAGTGGTGAGTAGTGAAGGTTGCACCAGTGGCAAAGCGAATGTCTGAGTGGTGGAGTGTGTCAAGTTTCGTAAGGGCACTCTTTGATGCCATTTTATAGATTGTGTCGCCGTAGTCCAGCATAGGAAGTATGGTCATCTTCACAAGGGTGTGTTTGGCAAGTAGCCTATACAACCTGATGCAGGAGGAGTCAGACCTACCTCATCCACAAAGCTGCAACCTTGCTTCGCTGGTTGTACACTGAATGCCCTCTCTTGTTCAGTTAATAATTCCACTGGCATGTCCATATCCAGCTTTCAAGCTCACAATTGTTCTGCGACGGGCCTCTGACTGGTCAGGGTATGACTCTTAGAAAGCTGCATGCCTTGTGTCGCCGAAGATTGTAATTTTTTTTGCAACAGCTACCGTTTCATTGCAAAAGAGGCATAGGCTACAGGTTTAGCATTACTGAAAGTGTACTTGTCAGTCCATTCTTCATCAAACTGGACTTGGACTTGGACTGACTTGAACTTGGACTGACTCACCACCGCCTGAAAACACCACCACTAGTGTGCCCTTGAGTAAGGCATTAGGCCTAAATTACTCCAGGGAGAACTGCCCTGTCATCTCTAATTGTAAATCGTTTTGATGGATATATACGTATATATATATATATATATATATATATATATATATATATATATATATAGATACAGATATAGATATAGAGTGTATAGCGTGTATGCTTAAAATTCTGGCCTTTGAACAAATGTAATTGGTGACCCCTGACCTAGGGTGTTGTCAGTTCATCCAGACATTTCAAACTAATTTATTAGTTATTTAGCAATGTACAACATCTCCCAGTAAGCATCTTTAGCAATGCTGGCAGAAACAGTAGACAGCAGTTAGCCCACTATTTCCTCTTACAACATAAATTACTGTAATTGAAGTGTTAGGTGTCTACATTGGAAACATACACATATTAATGGGTTGTTTAATGCAACAGTTTTAATTGGTCCATTACAATGCAAGTGAACATTGTATCCTTATTCCTCTATTTCTGAATGTATGTTATGAATAATAGACCTGGATCTTTTACTGACCGTGATCTGACCATGAAAAAACAGGAAGTCAGAGTTTAATTAGGGCTTAAAGTGTTTACTGACCACATGAGGTCACATTATCAAGAAAAACTCCTGACCCTTATGTTATGAGATACATTACATCACAGAGCCTTTGGGGGTTTGGGCAGTAAAGGCACTGTCTGTACAGTACAGTAAGTAGAGTTCATGTTGGATTTTAGAGAGGAAAGACACCACAGTGCTTTGTAGCTATGATCGATTTCTGCTCAATGAAGCAATAAGCTTCTCTACCTTGCATCAAAACTGCGGGGGATTTATAAAAGTATCAGGTGCTTTGCCTCATCCAGCGTCATCATACAGGGCCATTTCCTCCTTGTGTCTGTGTTTATGAGGCCTAACCTTGCCCTCTTACGGCTTTGAAGGAAGACATTTGTGATGAGAGGAGAAAGGCTGTCGCCTAACTGAGACAGGGCAATCATTTCACTCATCTCCTCCATAGTCCTCTCACTCTTATTTATTTACGCCCCTCTTTATTTGTCTCTTCACCATTATCTCACATGCAGCCTTCTTTCAGGAATCGCGAATTGTGGACTTCCGACACCTCTTTTTTAAATATATATTAGAGGAGATGATGGATGTGTCTGTGCTTGTCCCATCTGTTATCCTTACCCCTGTGTACTGTACATACACCACCGAGAGCTCTCTCTGGCAAATAAGCAACGAGTTCTGTCACCTATTAATGCAAGTGAAAACTCTGTGTGTTTGTGTGTGTGTGTGTGTGCGTGCGTGCGTGCGTGCGTGCGTGCGTGCGTGTGTGTGTGTGTGTGTGCAATGAGACACAGAGCTGCCCTCCTCTAGGTTTATGAGAGGCCATTCTCAATCCCCCAAAACATGACTGATGTGAGAAATATGGTGGAAACTGGTCCATGCTAACACCAAACCAATGATTTTCAACGCCATTAGGGAGGGTGAAAGAGTTCCTACTTTGGGGTGATTGTTGAAGTTGTGAATATATCTATCTAGTGGTGTTGTGAACATTTCACTCACTGAACTGAGTGTCACTGAATACACCCCAGTTGTTCTGCTTTAATTGGAATTGCTAGATATTGTCACAAGGGAATTGTATACTATAAACTATACACATGCATAGTACATAATACATACGGCACTCATTATCTTTTCCTCACACTCTATTTTCCCTACTGGCTTAGTGACCACCATCCTCTTTTATCAGTAAGTGTCACATCATGCAAATGATGCACTATGGGATGGATGTAGCTTATACATATTCGTATGTATTCATATACAAGGCATTGTGATCATAAATAATGTTGACAGTCTGTCATGGTAGACCAGCAGGATTTTGATGACGGGTATTCATGGTGGTATGTACTATATTGGGTATATGATGGGTATACAAAATGGTGGACTATAGCTCGTCGAAGGCATACCCTCTCCATCAGTGTCATAATCATTACATTAGTCCCAGCAAGGTCTTACAGTAATCACATGTATGCAATCAATGGATGCACTGCATGTGACCTTTTCATGTACGGTATGTATTGTCATGTCCCTATGAATCTGTCCAGTGTCTACACAACGTTTGCAGGAAAAGTGCTATATAAATAAAAGTTATTATTATTATTATTATTATTATTACACCAGAATACATTCCCTGAGAGAGCAAAATAGATCTAATCGTCATGGGATTGTACACACCAATGTGAAAAAAAGGACTACAGGATTAAATATGAATTGAAAAACAGATCAAACAGTTCCTCCTACCGCCCTAATCACTTTCCCCACCTACAGTACCTTGGTTGGTGTTGAGGAAGTGTTAATGAGGCATCTCTAATATGTGTCATTGGCTGATGATACTGAAGTCATTATGAAGTGAAGATAACCATTGGGATTTTTACAGTATTAGCATTAATAAGTATAATGCATATTTCATGCATTAAAATGCATTTTTATAGCTATTACGGCATTATAAATGTGCTTATAATGCATTAACGGTGTAATGCAAGAGGGTATTCATAGGAAATTCACAAGACATTTTACCAGGTTGTTTAGTTTTCCATCAGTATTCAACACACACAATAGGCTGCATGTAAACTCAAAAGTGCCCAGGCCAAGAAAGGTGTAAAAAAACAACAACAGTAAAAATGTTATCATTTGATAAAAATGTGCTTCATATTACCAGGAAGATACGTTTGTTTCAGTTGTCTGGGAGAGAGAGAAGGGGGGTCAGATAGAAGGAGAAAGAAATAGAGATAGCGAGGGGTGATGGCAATGAATTGTGTCTGTGTGATGTTTGGGAGCCCTTTGGGGGTAGCAGGGTTGGGCCCAGCTGCAGAGAGAGTGGGAGAGGACAACAAAGAGGGAGGGTATCTCTCTTGGCACATTACTCTGGTGAGACAGAGGGGACGAGGCTGTACCCTGGAGATGACAGAGCAAAGAAGCTGCTAGGAGTGTTAATATAAAAAGACAACACTGGGATATGAAACCAGACATTATCGTATGGCAGTTTACCAGCATCTCTCTCTCTTTCATTCTCTGTCACTCCCTCACTCTCCTTCTCTCTCTCTCTCTCTCTCTCTCTCTGTCTCTCTCTCTCTCTCTCTTTCTGTCTCTCTATCTATATATATATATATCTCTCCTTCTCTCTCTGTGTGTGTGTGTGTGTGTGTGTGTGTGTGTGTGTGTGTGTGTGTGTGTTTGTGTGTGTGTGTCCACTTTATGTAGGATGTTATGCTTCTAATCTTCTCAATATCAATGAGGGACTCAATAACTACCATAAATGCAAAACAATCAAACTGTTCATGGTCACTTTTCTGTGTGAGGACTAAATGTGGGCTATTGTAATCTGTGACAGAGAAGTGGAATGAGCCCTGAGGGAAAAGAGTGGGGGGATGGTGGAAGATAGAATGGAGAGAGAGCAGGTTATTGAAGCAATGTTTGAACGGATACAGAAAACCACCTGCATATATAAAATCATGGAGAATGACAAAATTAAGTGGCACAGTTCTTCCCATACGGGTAAGGTGATGCACAAATAAAGCTTCGTCAGAATGTATTTGTTAAGACAGTTTAGGCATGGTAGTAGCAGCTTTACAGAAGATACAGAAACAGTCGGCAATCACATAGAAACAGATACTGTACAGTGAGGAACTGAAGGGGAACATGTAAAAATAACTTTTAGATTACATTTCTGTCATTTAGCAGACACTTCTATAGAGAGGTCTGAGGAAAAGGAGCCCAGGTGTACAGGTGTAGGGAGATGGGTCTGTGGAAGATAGTATTGACCTGACTATTGACCTGATAGTATTGACCTGAAGCTCATTCCACAACTGGGGCAAGAAGAGAGAGAAGGGCTGTGACAGATGTGTGACCAATAGGTCCTCATAGAAATGGCGGTGCCAAGTGACCAGCAGAGGTGGCAGTACATGTTTGTGCTGAGGTTCGGGGACTGACCATTTCTTGCAGATTGGGAGAGGCTGTTCCCTTTACTGACCTGTAGGCTTGCACCAAAGTTGTGTGTTGTGCGTTTTTCTGATGCAAGCTGCTACTGCTAACATGAAATGTTGTCCCATAAAAGTAAGGTTCACACACTCATTACAGTACCATAGGCAGACTGGTCTTATCACACACACACACATGCATGCACGCACACCCACACACACACACACACACACACACACACACACACACACACACACACGCACACACACACACACACACACACACACACACACACACACACACACTTGCAAGAACAAAGATACAGTGGGAGGCTGAAGGAGAGAGGGCACAGTGATTATGTAATGCTGGCTCACTGGCCTGGCGTACCCTCTGTGCCAGGCGGACTCAAACTGTTCTTAGTGGGACCTTGTCCTTGTTTAACAGCAAGGACACCAAGGGCCTACGAGCAGGTGGGGAGAAGGTCAGGTGGTAGGCCTTCCCTCTGCATGGAGGATCAGGTCTGACACGATGACACTGCTCCTCCATTATAGACCCAGGACCTGACAGCACATCATTCACGGAACTGCACAAGAGATTCAAACACGTACACACACACATAGACACACACACACACACACATATGTGTTTGTTATATCCCTGTGCTCCGGTCTACCTCTCCACAACAACATGTCCTGCAGGGAACAGCAACATGCCCTGTCCTGTAAGCAGATAGCACTGTGGCCCCCATGTGAGGCTTCCGCTGCCCAGTCAGCCAGCTGGATGGATAGAGGCTTCTCTGGTGCCTTGGCTAGCTAGCTACAGCACCGGGCCCTGCCTGGAGTCAAGTACATGTGGCGCTGCATCACTGCAGAAGCTTGGAGAGATGGCCTTATCTTACAGCAGCATCTTCTCCAAATACATCACTGACTGAAGATAATAAGTTTTTTAATTTTTATTTAAGACAGTGTGTAATTGCAGTGCAATGGTGTTTGAGTTTGATGTCTCTCTCTACTCTGGGATCGTTTATTTTCCCTGCCATCTACAGTACTTTGAGGCTGAATTCAGCATCAAGCCTGATCAATATAATCACCAACTGACCAAGTATATGTGGTGTCAATTACATGAATGAGATAAAATCCTTGCAGATACTGGAATCATACATCCTCATACACTGCCTATGTGAAGGACATTAGTTTCTGCAGCAGTCATTTCCAGTAATAATAATAATAATAATAATAATAATAATAACTGCAAATGTTGCAGCTCAAAGTGCTCCAATCATTATATAATCATAATTTAATTATTTAGTCATTTAAAGGCAATATTAAAAAGATGGGTTTTTAGTCTTGACTTGAACATATTTGCTGAGGTTGCATCCCTAATGTAAACTGGCAGTGCATTTCACAATCTGGGTGCATAAAATGAGAATGCAGCCTCACCAAATCTCTTCTTTTGTACATCTGTGATACACAGAGAAAACCAGTGTCAAAAGACCTGAGAGCTCTATTGGGCTGATAATGATGCTTCTAAAAGGCTTGTTCCTGACAGAAGAACAGGGTCTACGGTAATCACCATCTCTATTTTGTGCATTTATGTATAACCGTGCCAAGACATTCCCAGTCACAGGATTTGCAAGAGTGTCTCTCTTCCGTCCGAGTAGACTGTATGACTTACACTATATGGACAAAAGTATGTGGACACAATTATCGTCTGGGGCTGTTTTCATGGTTTGGGCTAGGCCCCTTAGTTCCAGTGAAGGGAAATCTTAATGCTCCAGCATACAATGCGATTCTAGAGAATTGTATGCTTCCAACTTTGTGGCAACAGTTTGGGGAAGGCCCTTTCCAGTTTCAGCTTCATGACAATGCCCCCATACACAAAGTGAGCTCCATAATGACATGGTTTGCAGAGTTTGGTCTGGGAGAACTTGACTGGCCTGCACACAGAGCTCTGACCTCAACCCCATCGAACACCTTTGGGATGAATTGGAACGCCGGCTGCGAGCCAGTCCTTCTCGCCCAACATCAGTGCCTGACCTCATTAATGCTCTTGTGGCTGAATGGGAGCAAATCCCCGCAACCATATTCTAAGATCTAGTAGAAAGTCTTCCCAGAAGAATGGAAGCTGTTATAGCAGCAAAGGTGGGACCAACTCCATATTAATGCCCATGGTTTTGGAATGAGAAGTTCAACAAGCATATATGGGTGTGATATTCAAGTGTCCCAATACTTTTGTCCATATAGTGTATGTTAAGAATTTGTGTAATTGGCTAAAGTTATTTTTGGCATTGAATACAAACGCTGAAGAGTTTGATATGAGCCCAACTATTGATGTTGATACTCAGTCAAGCCTGACCAGCTCTCTCTCTTCTACCCCACTTTCTCTCTCTACACGCTCTCCCTCCCTCTTTTATTTCACTTCTCCTTGCTCCATCCCGCATCCTCCCTTTCTCTCTATCAGGGGAAGAAATGTCCATATGATAATATGGTTATTGTTTGAGAGAGTGTGTGATTTCAACACACCGCTGATCTGGTGATTGATTTTGATGTCTCACTATGTGATCGTTTACTTTCGCTGCCATCTACTTTCAGACCAAATCAATCTTTATACAGCATCACCTGAAGGGACACAGCAGAGGTCATCTGAGGCCTCTTTTGTGCTCTGACCCATGATTGGTGTTTTTGCCAATTGAGTTTGAACAGGTGAGAATTGAGAGAGACGAATTGGTAATTAGGGTGTGGCATTTTGACGGCCACGGCGTTATGATTGCTTGCAAAAAAAAGAGTCATCTTTACCACTCGGTAGCTATCGCTCAGATTTACTTTAGCTAGCAATCATAACAGTGACATTGTTTACTTTTTACATTCTGCAGTTTATGATGTATGGACTTTCATAGCGTATTAGGAATCAGAAGTGATGAGGTGGTCATAATGGAATGATGATGAGGATGATGATGATTACATTCAGTCAGGACACTGGTTAGCATTAGGGTCCCTAGACCAGAGGGAGGACAGCCAACACCACTTCCAGTAGCCTCTTTTGGTCCCTTATCCAAGGATCTACCTAGGCATTCATTTGACCATTTAGCAGACACTTTTATCCAAAGCAATTTACAATTAGAGATTACGGGGACAGTCTCCCTGGAGTAATTTGGGTGAAGTGCCTTACTCGAGGGCACACTAACTCATGATCGTCTGATCACCAGTCCAACTCACTATCCAGTAGCCCACCATTACCTCTCTTAGCATACCCTTCTTAGTTTCCCAGACAAGCCCGCAGTGGGATGGAAGGGGGTGTGGTGTGGTTGCAATTGAAGAGTAGGCAACTGATACCTCTTTAAATCACCACACAATGCTCACCCAGGATTAAAAGATTACAAACAATTATCATCAACCCAAATGTTTTATTACCTCCATTAAGGCAGAAGGTCCTCAGCAATGTGAGATGAATAGAGACAAATATGATTAGCATTTTGTCAGCAGCCCTCCTCATAAATAAATTGATTAGATTTCGGTCTCCTGTTTATCGTCCTCCGGAAAGATTTCTGATGCCAGATGTAGCAGTGTGAACATGGCAACGTGTATTACCTCAGTATGTACAGTATGTCTTTGTTGAATATATCCATGTCTGTGTTATGTTATTTTAGAGCGTTTGTGTTACATTGTGGCCCATATTTATTAAACGTTTGCTCCAGATGCAAAGCCTGCACCTGTTTTGTTTTTCCAATAGGCCATTCGGATAAAAGCTGATTCAGGAAGAACATTCTGTTATTGTTTATGGACAATGTACTGCATAACAAAGTGCAAAACTAGTTTTCTCCTATTACATGGGACAATAACCTCCCCCACGGATACTAGTTGTTGTTATGTCCTGTTGTGTACATGTCTCTGTAAAATGCAATAAAAATATTAACCATAAAAAAAAGAAGGGTAAGCACTAGCTTCCGTGTTCAAATTCAGTGTATTCAACAACAGTTATGTCGTAACTCTGACCGCTTAATTTGCAGAATGTTTTTCCTTTCCAGATTTTGTTTTACTCTGTCATACTCTTTATTTGACTATGTTTAATTCCATTTGTAAAAAGGAATTAGACAAGTTATTAAAAAAAAAAAAAACAGGTGTACATGGTGCAAACGCTTAGTAAATCATAATGAAGAGTTTCATTGCAAAATGCTAAATCCTACTTTCTCTTGTATTAAATGATTGCTGTTATGACGTAAAAACCCTGTAGCGTACATTTGAAAGGAGATTTTCTATTTTATTTGCTTACATAATACACACATTCTTGAACTTGATTTAATCTTGAATTAATCTTGTATCATAAATGTAACATGGGTAACGTATACACCATTTTGGAATGAAACTCTTGAAATATTCCTGCGTTGTTGTTATTTTTGAGGGGTTGTATTCCATTGTGTGTCTCCCTTATTTTTGTTTTGTGTTTCTCTGGTTTTGGTGTTAAGGGTGAAGGATTTGAGGAGAGGCGCTAATGGCTGACATTGGGTTTCTGCCTCCTGACCTGAGCTGACATGAAAGAGTTTCCTCCCCACGTATTTAAAAATTCAAAACGGGTCGGGGATTAAATATTTAGCACTGCAGACTTGAGAATCTAGTCCGCTGAGGGATGAGAATCTTGGGAGTGTTCCTGACCTGCGGTCCTCAGAGAGGTAGGTGTGTGTGAGGCAGTGTTTGAGACATGAAATGTGACAATGGATCATATGGATGTGCAAACCTATGTCTGTTTACATAAAGACCCGCAGCTGTTAGTGTCTGAAATCTTCCACTCCGTAGGATCATGCTGGACGTATCTCCCATATGAGACATGGCAACACAAGATGGGAATGTAAACTAGGGATGCTCCGATCTGGATTTTTGGGGCCGATACCGATCACCGATTTTTTTCCTCAAGATCAACCGATACCGATACCGATACCGATTTTTAAAAAAATACATAACTTTAGGCCTACTGACTGGATAGCCTACATATTTTTTGCTTTTTAGACAAAAGTTTTGATCCATTAGGCACCAAGCAAACGCAGACCCATTTTTATGGCATAGTAAAAGTCTGGCCTATCACCCAGTTAGGGCCTGAAGCCCAAGTCAGTCGATATGGCTGTATAAAAGACATCATAAACGTGGCCTTCATGGTTTACATACTGTTACGTCCTCCTATGTTTTCTGTTCAGTTATCTGTCTTCCCCAGGGGAAGAAAAAAAAAGAAAGAAAAAAAAAAAGATCGGTTTTTGCGATCGGCCATTTTTACCGATCACCGATCGAGTCATTTGGAGTGAAATCGGCCGATTTAAATCGGTGGCCGATAAATCGGAGCATCCCTAATGTAAACCTGAAAAAATATACTTTTCGTGCTTTACAGCTAATAGAAATTGACATAAGTGCTTTCTCTCTCCCCCTCACTCTACCATTCCTGTCTCTCCATCACTTTCTCTTTCTCTCCTTTCCCTCTCCCGTTCTCTCTCTCTCTCCACATTCTCCCTCTATCTCTTATTCCACACCCCCCTCTCCCTCCAATATCCTGGTTGTGCCTCCCCCTGTATGGCCTGGTGTGAAGTGAGCTCGAACCAGAGCAGCCTTGCCCATGAGCATCTGGACTGTTACGATGGGGGCAGTGAGGCCAGCCTGCTGGTGTCACCACTGGTGGTGGCGGGCATCGTCATTGGCCTGGTCCTCTTCCTGTCCTGTGTCACCATCATCGTGGGCAGCCTGCGCAAAGACAGCCGCCTGCGCAACCCTCACCTGCGTGCCAGCTACGGTGAGTTAAGAAGCCATATACATATTGGCACATACAATACTATGTATTATGCTCCACCACTGACATTTACACCAACCAGTCTCTGCTCTCTTAAAATAATGCCAATGGACAGACTTTAACAGAGGAAGGAGTGTATTCTGCCTGAATCGCAAACGTTGCTAAATATCAGTATTACTAGCTGACACCTGAAGCCAAGGCCACTAATAAGTGTGACAGGGGGATGGTATTTGAACAGTTTTGTTAGGTTGTATTAGTCAGAACCATATTCAGCATTTATTTACTTTTCTTTTCTCTTTTCCTTTCAATATGACACTGTAATCAATGTGGACACCCTGTGGCATTTTCTTTTCATCTGATGAAGATCTGTACATAAGTATACTTTGTTTGGAGCAAGGAATGACCGGGGGAGGGGAGGGTGGGAGCAATGTTTGTTTTTAACTATGACTGTGCTGTGTTAAAAAATATATATATATATTTTGAAAATAAAGCATTTGATATATAAAAAAAAAGAAAAAAGAACCCTATTCAATCAGCATGGTACAGGCTGAGGACACTTGCAGGCACGTAGCCTATGAGGGGTCGAACCGCAATGACTGAAAGAGAACCTGTAACCGTAACAGTAAAGATATGTATGTCCTCGCTTACACACACACACACACACACACACACACACACAGTCCTGGCAGTGTCTTTGGAAAAGCACCTGGCCTGGTGTCAGACTCAGCACACATTCCCATTGTCAGCACACTCACACACACACAAAAAGAGATGGTACAAAAAAAAAAAAAAAAAACGTCTTTGTGTATGGAGGCAGGTATTCTCTATCTGCCTGGCCAAAGGCTGATATACCCTGATTACATCATGCTGGCTTCAGTCACACTGCTCTATCTCTTGTGTACCACATGCCCTTTCGTTTGATGATTTGGAATGATACTGGGTAAAAACACTGCTGGTAAGAGGATAGACAACTAAGAAAGAAGCATTCAGTTTAGCATTTAGGGCACAACACATAGATATATGCTAGAGTTTCAACAGTAGAGACAGATATCATAATACAATCTGTTCTATGTCAAATCTGTATCAAAAAATCAGTGGTAATAAAACATTTAATAATATGACCACTGTAATGCAAAGAGCTACTAGAAGTGATCAAGTTGTGCAGTGGTGTAATTTGCCTAGGGTGCGTGGGTTATGCGAAGCCATGAACAGGATTTTACACCGCAGGAGGCCCCCCCTCCCAACGTTTTTTAAATAAATGAAAATGTTTTAAAATAAATAGCCAAATATATAGTCTATCACTATCCACATTTTCCACAGTAGATCAATCACCAACTCTAATTAACGTTCGGCTTCGGCTACCGTACCTTAAGCAACCTTGACGTAGCTCTCAATTGACCTTGTTCACACCGAAAATGGGGAAACAAAATAAATCTGGCTCTCAAAAGCGAAGAGAGTTGGAAGAGGGCTGTTCGTGCTACAGCTGCAACATGTGTGTCTCTAAGCAAGTTTTTAAAAACAGTTAAGCCTACAGAGCTTTTCCTAATAATCACAGTTTTATATAGGATCTATTTCACTATTCCTATAAGCATAGTTTCAGTCGTCTTAAAAATCTGACATTGCTTTTTATCGAGATAGAAGTAACTGAGAGGGTACGCCCCTGAAGTTGTGTAAAGCTGTGTGGCATAACTGTCCCTCCTCCACAGCTCCTGATGGTTTCTCCTACGGTGGCTCTATTGGAGAGCTGAGGTCCACGTGCATCGAAGAGTTCCCTCCAGCATTTGACTTTGACTCCTATGTGGAAACTCTATCCCAAGTCAATGTGATGTATCCTGACTCCCCACCACAGTAAGTAACTTGTGTTAGCAATAGCACCCGGGCTAAATGTCATAACAATCTACTCCATCCATTTAGTCAACATTATTGTTAGTAATAGGCTTTTTATAGTGGCAACAACTTTATATTTCTAATGAATGATGATTGAATTATGTTCACCACAAGAATGTTGTAAATGGTAAATGGTCAATGGACTGACTTACATAGCGCCTTATTCCAAAGCACTTTACCTCTCATTCACCCATCCACACACACATTCACACACCAATGGCGGCAAGCTACCATGCAAGGCGTCGGCCCGCTCATTGGGAGCAATTTTGGGGTTCAGTGTCTTGCCCAAGGACACCTCGACATGTGGCCAACCGGGGTATGACCGCCAATCTGCCGACCTTGCGATCATTAGACGCCGGCTCTATCTCCTGTGCCACAGCCGCCCCGTGTTGTATTTAGAGTTCTGTGTGTGTGTGTGTGTGTGTGTGTGTGTGTGTGTGCCATTGTGATAGGATCAGTCTATGCCTACAGTCATCAATCTGGATCACTGTGATAAAGAGGATGGGGAGTGTGAAACGAGGAGTGCCTGAGAGCCCTCTGATCAGACAGGATCACATCATCATCCTTGATCGGGGAGCCACAATGTTGCTCCCATAGGCTTTCTCTACCTAGCACACGTTTAGGGTTAGAGGATTGAAAAGGATTTGGAAATACTGACAAATGAGACTCCTTATGGGGGTGGGTGGGCATCAGACTCTTTGCTCTCCACCCAGTGCCTGCACCCCCTAACAAGCCCACAGTGCAGGTAAATGCCACTGCTTTGCAATGAAAGACGCATAATGCGTTTGATCTAAATGGCAGCTCCTCTAATTGGCATCTTCAATAATTCAACCGGCTTCCTCCTCCTGAAGTTCACTTTTCCTGTCCTCTCTAAAGAAACGTGAAATGATAAAAACCTGAGGTTCAAGGTTCAAGAAATCACAGGGTGTGTTGATACCACAATTATCAGAGTTTATTCAATTAAGAATAAAGGTCAAATGGAATTAAAATGTCATTTACTACAGTGTACCACACCGTATATAGTGAAAATTAACAATGGCTCTTGGTGACTGTAAGGGGGGATGACTTCAGCTCTTGGGGAAGTACGAATCTTCAAAGAATTGGGGCTAGGATCATATGATGACCCTTGGACACCCCAGGTTGGCCGTTTCAGGAGGTGCATTCCCATTGGTTCCATTGTACCAGGCAAACTAAATCAATTGCAGCATGGTTATGTTTACCTATGTTAGAATGAAAGAGTCCAAGTAGTGAAAATACCACCGCTCATCCGTGATTAGACTTTGCTGAGGTGCTGGATCTGAAGAGTATCAATAGCGTGCAAAATAACAACATCCACACACTCAAACACTGTGCAAAAAAAACGTCGTTTATTGCGAGCTTTTGGTCATAGACCTTCTTCAGGCATGAATGGAATAGTCCCAAAGATGTAATTTCTGCTAATCTGACACTCTAGGCAGACTGAAACAATTCGGCATAGGTCTGATATGTATTTGACCCCAGGCCTGCCTTATGCACTCTCTGCACATAAATATTGGATTACATGGGTGGGAAAGTTCTCTGAACCAACAGTTAGACCAGATATGGACACCTTGCTACTATGGGACCTCTCAGGGGATCGCAACGTCACAGAAAGTTCAAATAGAAAAGTGCTGTGTAGAGTGGCGATGAGTGTTTTGTTTTGTTTCTTTCTTAGGATCCCCATTAGCTGTGCTCACGTAGCAACTACTCCTGTGTATCCTCTGTCTGGGTTAAGGTTAGGGTTGAATGTGATAAATGTATCCATGTGTATGTGTGTGTGTGTGTGTGTGTGTGTGTGTGTGTGTGTGTGTGTGTTTGTGTGTGTGTGTGTGTGTGTGTGTGTGTGTGTGTGTGTGTGTGTGCGTGCGTGTGTGCGTGCGTGTGTGTGTGTGTGTGTGTGTGTCTGTGTGTGTGTGTGTGTGTGTGTGTGTGTGTGTGCGTGTGTGTGTGTGTGTGTGTGTGTTTGTTGCCTGCTTTCCCTTCATGGTTTGTTTCACAGAATCGCAGTTACATTTCTATGAAAGTACCTTTAGGTGAGCACACCCCTTATCCCCTCCCTGTGAAGGGCTTCTGAACAGGGTGAAATTGCCAACAATGCTAAACAACTCTGTCAGAAATTAGGAAGAATATGGAATATTCTGCCATGGACAGGGGTATTACATGTGACACATTCTAATGCCTTGGTCCTCATATCGGGATCCGATGTGATCAGACTTTTCTTTCGAAAAATGTGAATAATTGTAATTGTCTCACTGTGTCATTGCACTGTTTTCCAGACTTTCGATGGGAGCAATTATTTGTTGTTTTGGGTTAGTGATGTGGGTGGTGGAGATGGGCTTGGTTGGTTGTTGGAGCTGAGATGAGGTAAAATGTTCAAAAGGTTGTAGATAGAAATGCACCGTATAGAGCTGACATGAGTCCCTCATCCCCTAACAGACATGATAGCTGTTCTTCAGAATATATTTCTATTTGAATGTTCTGTAAAACCCCCCCCCCCCTGAATAGGCCCCTGAACAGGCTACTCTATCACTGCCTCTGCCTCTCCAAGCCTCTATCCATCTGTGCTATGCTCTGGAGGGGGGGGAAATCACTCCTCATATCAGCCACGCCAGGTCCCCTGTCTTAGCCTATGGTGCATTTATCACCCCGCAAACTAGAGCTGAATACCAAATCGACTCTTATAGCCCCTAGTCTCTACCCTGTGTGTGTGTGTGTGTGTGTGTGTGTGTGTGTGTGTGTGTGTGTGTGTGTGTGTGTGTGTGTGTGTGTGTATGTGTGTGTGCGTGTGTGTGTGTGTGTGTGTGTGTGTGTGTGTGTTGCATGTGCATTGTGTACATTGTCAGTGTGAGGAGAAGGCAGCAGGCAGGCTCAGGACGGATGGAGGGGACAAGCATGTGATGTGATGCAGGGTATTGCTGCCATGGTCACAGATGGCACAGGGAAACTCAGAGCTTAGAGCATGTAGATCAGCTGCTCACCTGTGGAGCTTGTGAAGGCACTAGCTTCCGCTGAGGGAGAAGGAGAACTGGGCGTCCTCCACACAAACACACACACACACACACACACACACACACTCACAATTGTACAATTCACAAACAGTAACCTACACATGCAGGCATGCACACACTCACACAAACAGGAAGGCCTGTTTGGCAAGAACAACATTAAAATATTTCATGTCAGGCATTTTCCATTTCACCATGTCATTTCTTTGTAAAAGAAAAACAATGGACAGTAACATGGCACTTAAGAGTTTGAATCTTGAGAAAGCCCTGCCAGCTCCGCAGTGCAGTGGACAGACCGGGTGCACTGGGCCATATGCTCCAACCGTTACAGAGGCCACAACGAGTCAGAGGTCCTCCCTCTCGTGACCCAAACCCTTTTCTGCATGGCAACCAGGGTTCGAGTTATAAGCTGAACTCTGTGGGGGTCTCCAAAATAACAGTGCGAAATGTTCTCATGCACGCGCGAATCATGCCCACACAGCGATGGGACTGACAAGTTTTAATTAGCTATAGGCAGTAGCGGATTAAGGTGGTCAGTGGCCCTAGGCTACTCCTTTGTGTGAGGACCCCCCGCCCCCATACACAAGCTTCCCCCCTCCCCAAAATATACAACTCACGAGCACCCTGCACACACACACCACTCATAATGCTTTACCATAAAACACTTAAACACTTTAATAACACAATAACACAACAGTGTTAATAATGCAAAGAATAAAAAAAAGTTCAGTGCATTCAGTTCTGTCTCTATTGCTCTCCTCTCCCGTTGTCTCTCTGTTACTGTCCTGTTGTCTGTCTCTCTGTTGCTGTCCTGTTGTCTGTCTCTCTGTTGCTGTCCTGTTGTCCGTCTCTCTGTTGCTCCCCTCAGCTCTAAATGAAAGAAATGAATTAGCTAATTAGTTGGCATGTAAACATATAGTTAGGGTTGGGTACAGTTTGGGTTTTATTCGATACCGGTGACAAATCGATACTTTAAAAACGGTACCGGTACAGAAACATCATCCTCATCCTCAAATCCCAACATATCCTGACGCTACAGCTGCAGGCTACTCATTTCACCACATCAACAGCCCCACATGAAACAACAGCTATAAAAGCGATAGTCACACATGTATCTCGGCCAATAATTTTGTTATTTTTGCTATACAGAAGGAGCGAAAAATACATTAGGTTAGTACACTAGGTTAGTAAAAAGTAAAAGCCACCTTACCTTTACGGAGACAAGATAGACCAAAGTGGTCTGTTTTCAGTAGGCTGACTGGTCTGTTTTCAGTAGGCTGAGTGGTCTGTTTTCAGTAGGCTGAGTGGTCTGTTTTCAGTAGGCTGAGTGGTCTGTTTTCAGTAGGCTGAGTGGTCTGTTTTCAGTAGGCTGAGTGGTCTGTTTTCAGTAGGCTGAGTGGTCTGTTTTCAGTAGGTAGCAGAGTCCTCAGTAGTAGCAGCAGTAGTAGTAACAGTAGTAGCAGCAGGGCTAACGTTAGGTGTCATAGCAGGTTTCTTTGATAAAAACCCGACATTTTCTAGGCTTGATGACCCGGTCGGCAGCAGTGGCCTTTTTTTGGGCGGCATGGTAGCTACTGTATGTATATACTCCTGTATAGCTAATGAATGAATGTTTGCTTCTCAATAATAGGCTAGGTGCACGATCTCACTACTTCCTGAAAGGCAACTGGTGTCTCACTCTATTGGTTTAATTGATTAATCAGCTGTGCACTGTGTGTTCCAACGGTTTACCGCACAGCTGATTAATCAACCTTTTGCTGTTGCACAATATTCTACTGCGCCCCATGGTGTCTTGGTGGTGAAGTGCAGGCAGTCAAAGGCATACTGTCATTCACAGGAGATTAATGGTGCGCGTAGTTCTTTTGAAAAACGTGTTTATTTTACAATATTTATAATATAAATTAAATAATATTCATTACATTGACATTTTGATCAAATAATAGTTGTGGTAATGTATTATTAGCGACCCCCACAGATTTTTGATTTTACTGCCTTCATGGGAGCTCAGAGAGCCTCAGACCATCTCTATGGGAGCTCAGCTCCCATTGGCTCCCACATAACTCGAACCCTGATGGCAACATAGTCATGCACAGTTCAGTTTCGATCAGTCAGTTCAGTATCATTGGCAAAGCACTGTATACTTTATTCACCTACCATGTCTGTGCAAATGTAAACATAGTTTTAAAGGTGCAGCCCAAAAGCTTAGTTGCCAATACATTTACCTCCATTTTGAGGTTTTTAAGACATTTGAGTTTTTATTGGACCATTAAATAATTAGTTTTACTTCACTAAACATTCTTTCTAAATGACTATGCCTTCCTACGTGTTTGCTTCTGGTTGTGGAGAAACGTGCTTCTCCTCTGTACAATGAGGTCTAATTTATGTTATGCACTGCAGGTGTTTCTGGAAAGGTCCCACGGGATGAAGTTCTCTATATTATTCGTCCTGTAACAAAAACACACTCCCAGATGAGGAAAAGGAAACTGAATGTGTAAGCAAACCTATAGAGCACATTCATTTAGAAAAAGACTAGAGAAATAAACAGTGCTGAGAAAAGGATTGATTAGACCAGCCAAACAGGACTTGCCTGGGGTGCTATTACAGTATCTGACTTAATTAAACTAATCACTTGTTTTTAGCCTGATATACCTTGCGTTAGCATCCTGCAGAGTTCATAGCACTCACAAGGGGGTAAGGTGTGTGTGTGTGTGTGTGTGTGTGTGTGTGTGTGTGTGTGTGTGTGTGTGTGTGTGTGTGTGTGTGTGTGTGCGTGTGTGTGTGTGTGTGTGTGTGTGTGTGTGCGTGTGTGTGTGTGTGTGTGTGTGTGTGTGTGTGTGCGTGTCTAAAATACAGGCAAACAAATCCTACTATGAATCATGAACATGATCCAAAACACACGTTATGTTTTTCAATGACACTATTTGATAAGCATTGGAGCGATAAATATATGAACCATCTGCCATGCTTCTTCCTATCCCATATCCATATCTGATCAGCCTGTCAGATCTGTTGTTCTCAGGATCCCCTGACATGACTGACTTCTCCCATGGTATTTTTTCCACCCGTTCCCGTTCGGAGTGCCTTTCCCCGCTCCGATGCCTGTTGTCGGCATCCGCGCTGTGGACATCCTTCCATCATCCATTCACAGTTGACAGAGAGCAAGATGGAATTAGGGCAAAAACATGCCTCCCGGGCGTTCACAAACATCCTCCTAAACCAGCCACACTCACAGGTGACAACTTGTTCTACAATCAATGATTAATCTGTGTGCTGACAGACATGATAGGAAAGAAGAGAGTGGAGAAGAACACCTGCAGAAGAAGAGTCTCCGGGGGCCTACTGTAGCATACATACACAATATCTCTGATAGGAGTTTGAGTTTGTTTATCTGAAAACAGCATCAATGGGGTCAATTCCACTCCAACTCCATCAATCCAGGGAGCGAGATGAAGTTCAATGAACGAATTGATAAAGAAAACCGTCATTGAAGATGAACAGGACTTTTCAGTTTATATGGTATATTTAAAATGAATATGGAATTGTCCCCGACCGTGATATTGCCTCGTGAGTATGTTTATGTAGGAGTGGGATGACTATATTACTACTCAAGTGCTCAAGTAGACGCACCCTAAAATAAAATGATCTGAACCAAGAACTGAGTTCTCCATCAGCTCTTATAGTGTTTTACTCCTTCATTCAAACCATTACTGCCTCCATGTCATACCTGTATGTTAATTAGTTTGATAGTTCTTGTCACACTTAACTTGATCACTCACCATCACTGGGAGTGGTGAAAACAAGTGATTCGAATTATTTTCCTGTCCTAATCTTACACCATGATAGTGCCTGGTACAGAGGTCAAACACAATGCCAGCAGCAGGATTTGGAGTAGGTGGGATTCTGTATTGCTTTCTTTGAGTCAGATACACCAAAGCATGGCGCTTCTCCATTGACCAGACCGGGACGGTACAGGACGGCACGCATTTGTATCTTATCCGTACCGCATGGGCGAGCAGTCATAATAAGCTATAAATGCGGCGCATGCCCAAGCCCTTTAATATAAAAAAAAGCATTTCAATGTTTGTCTCTCAGTGTGTTTGATCATTTTGGTTAACACCTCGCTCCACTGGAGCGCACACTGGGTTCAATGTCATAGCGGGACCAAGTAATTTGATTGGACAAGAGGCATTCCATCCATCAGATTTCCAGAGCAAATTTACAAACTCAGCCAGTGACAGCTATTATGATGCAATAGGCCTATTATGATGTCATCAATAATTAAAAAGAACATCATAGCTGTTGCATTCTAAAAAACAGGTCATTTCAGAGCATCGCCTCTTGAGAACTATCGCCTCTTGCTTTTACAGTATAGAAAGTTGACTTTATGAGAAGACTCACATAACGTGATCAGATGAATCAAACCCAAAGTGACCCAAATGCCCCCCAAGGGCATGAAGGTCTGAAGGAAGACAATGAGAACAAGGGAAAGAAGAAAACAAATGCATTTTTTGCATTTTTTAAGCTGGCTGCCCTCCTCACTTGCTGTGGAGGATGTTTTGGAAAGAGAAAGGAAAGACGACACTCCGACTCAACTGATATGCCTAACGCAAATGATAACCACAGCAGACCTACCTCTGGACGAAACCACAGCAGACCTACCTCTGGACGAAACCACAGCAGACCTACCTCTGGACGAAAGACAAAAGGTCACTCACCAGACCCAAGAGACCCTGACAACAAGCAAATGACAACTGGTAAAGAAAAAGAAAGCAAGGGCAGTGGTCAAGTCATACCTGAAAGGTCTAAAGGCAGCCGACCTTCTTCAGCTCAACAGACTCAACAGAAAAAAGGCTGTGAGCTGACCACAACACAAGACCCTACCCTGCATCCACCTACGACTCAAAGCTCTTGTAGCTCACGTTCGCGGACCTCCCTGAGAAGCATTAAAGGCCGTCAGGATGCTACAGTGGACTGGCAGCTGCCAGGTGTCCCTACCTCATCTCTGTCAGAGGAGGAGAAAGGGAGGAGACCAGTGAGCGGAAGATCAGCGAGCAGCTCTGACCGTGAACAGGAGACTAAAGAGGAAAATGACAAAAATGATTCTGGCAAGGATGATGACTGCAGACATGACAGCCCTACCAGCATATACGGACTGAACGCAACCACTGGTAACCACAGCAGACCTACCTCTGGACAGAGGACAAAAGGTCACTCACCAGACCCAAGAGACCCTGACAACAAGCAAATGACAACTGGTAAAGAAAAAGAAAGCAAGGGCAGTGGTCAAGTCATACCTGAAAGGTCTCAAGGCAGCCGACCTTCTTCAGCTCAACAGACTCTGGAAAAAGGCTGTGAGCTGACCACAACACAAGACCCTACCCTGCATCCACCTAGGACTCAAAGCTCTTGTAGCTCACATTCGCGGACCTCCCTGAGAAGCATTAAAGACCATCAGGATGCTACAGTGGACTGGCAGCTGCCAGGTGTCCCTACCTCATCTCTGTCAGAGGAGGAGAAAGGGAGGAGACCAGTGAGCGGAAGATCAGCGAACATCTCTGACCATGAGCAGGAGACTAAAGAGGATAAGAGCACACCAGACAACAATGGTTCTGTCAAGGATGATGACTGCAGACATGACAGCCCTACCAGCATATACGGACTGAACGCAACCACTGGTGACCACATATACGGACTGAACGCAACCACTGGTGACCATATATACGGACTGAACGCAACCACTGGTGACCACATATCCGGACTGAACGCAACCACTGGTGACCACATATACGGGCTGAACGCAACCACTGGTGACCACATATCCGGACTGAACGCAACCACTGGTGACCACATATCCGGACTGAACGCAACCACTGGTGACCACATATCCGGACTGAACGCAACCACTGGTGACCACATATCCGGACTGAACGCAACCACTGGTGACCACAGCTGTTCCAGAGGAGTGACACCAGAGTGTCAGCAGTTCGTTACCGAGATCCTGGACACCACTAAGGAGGAAATGTGGAAGGAAGACGAAGACGAAGATAACCTTCTTTATGATTGAGAATGTGTTGATCTCTCATACCTCAAATGTCATCATAACCATTAAATATATTCATGCATTCATCTTCAAAGTATTTTTGTGTTCATTTGAATGTCGGGGGGGGAAATGCGACATTACTGTAACTAGGTCAAAACGCACGACTATCATGCACAAATCAGCCTAATGTTAGATAGATAACTTTACATTAAATATGTCTACCATTTTTTAAATATTGCCTTTAAATGACTAAATAAGTAAATTATGATTATATAATGATTGAAGCACTTTGAGCTGCAATATCACTTCCATAACAATGGTCCCATACCAGGAAGGTGCTTGTTGTCGAAATGGACCTTACTTAAGTCCGTAGTCTTGTTTAGACCATGTGTTTGTGTGTTTATGAGATGCCGGATTTCCTCCAGACAGATGTTTATGTTTATTAGCAAAGGTCTCTTCAAAGATAAAATCAGGTTGCAGGTTACAAGTTTCTGGTGGGTTTGCTTAAGCTACACATTTCAGCCCATCTGCTTTTGAATTAAGCTTACTACATTTTATTTCATATCCTGAGATCAATCAATTTTTCAAAACAACAGCTTTTGGTGATACTGTACACTCTTATATTTAAAAAAGAAAATACATATGTGGCTCGTCTCTGTGGGAGACGTCTTTTGGTTCCCTGTAGAATGTTCTCTGTGGTTCTTCAAAGGGTTCTCCTCCAGGGTCACACTGAATAACCCTCTTTTTCAAGGAGTGAACAGTATGATCACGCAATAATATGCACTTTCATCAAACCTTGACTTGCCCTTTTTGCATTTAACTATGACAGTTTTAAAGTTACCTACAATTAGAGAAAACCACAATAGATGTCTTACTGTAATTTAATGGAGACAAGCCAAGGGCCTTGACTTCCTGAAACAGAGTTATGAATTGAATTATTTGTGCATTCTCCACACAGTTATTATCTCTGAGTTAAAATGCAGTCAATTCAATTGAGGAAGGCAGATGTTCAATCTAGCAGGCAGTGCAAATTACACACCACAGTAAGGTTTCACAGTGTGTGTGTGTGTGTGTGTGTGTGTGTGTGTGTGTGTGTGTGTGTGCGTGTGCGTGTGCGTGTGCGTGTGCGTGTGCGTGTGTGTGTGTGTGTGTTTGGTGTAAAAGCCGTGAAAAGCTGGCATAGAAACTTGGCCTCAGTGGCACAGTGCACAGCGGCACCGGTGCGCTACCTGGCACCTTGAGTGATTCAACAAATGTCTGGATCAGCTTGTTTATTGTTTATGTAGAGAGAAGAGGAATCTGTTAAGTGTGTATGCTGAGCTGGTAGTTTTATTGCACCCTGAAGGTGTTCATATTCAACATTGCTGAGCATTTTGATGAATGTGAGACACATGCAAGCAAACCCAAGCACGCATGCGCATGCACACACACACACACACACACACACACACACACAGACTCCATGCACACCAGACATCATAGCATCTGGTGTATTTGAGATTACTGTTCCGTCAAATACCATGTATCTGCTTGATCAAAGATTAACGTCTAATTTCAATGTTATATTACTCATAAAATAAGGCTTTAATTAAAAACAAGGAGAAGGACACATTCATCTCAAACAAACCATGATGTACATTTTGTTGCATTTTATAGCATGTGCTCTGATATAGGCAAGTCGCCTACCTCACCGAGTGCACATAATGAACCATGTTTGCAGTATTGCATTGGCTAATGGTGATTCCTGTTTTAGTCTGTAACCCCAGATCATGTGAAATGTTTCTGTCCTGCTGTGCTCTGGAGATATTAAGTCTGTCTGACTGAACCGCGGCCCGGAGTCGAAAATAGCTCGGCACACAGCAGCACTCTGCGGCCCAGTGATGGTGAAGGCGAGGGACTTAGCCAGCTACATGGCTCATTTCAAATCAAGCAGTCAGCAGTGAGGCTCCCGAGCAACATCCTTTACTGTCCCACTGAGCACTGAGCACTCACTCACTCACTCACCGTAAGTGTCTATTCCTTGAGTGGCTTGCTGACTCGTACAAGTCTGTATGAGTCTACAAAAGCAAAAAAGCTCACTTACTCTCTCTATGAGCTTTCATCAATCTGGAGCATCTATCAGGAGGAGTGGCTCACTATAGAGTGTCTATGAAGGGCAGTTCACTGATTAATTGTATGAGACACTCTGCTGTATGTCCACCAGGGACAGAACATGATGAGTAGCTCACTGACTCCCGGAAGAGCAGCTCATTGAATGAGTCTTTTACCAGTCTAAACAAGGAATTTCATCCAGAACAACGCACAGTGTGCCTATGTACCGAACTTTAAAACATCTCTTAGCTATGAAGATTCATAATATATAAGCAAGAAAACGAGTAAATAATTCAAAGTCATCTGTGGTAGAAAATGGCTGTTGCACAAAGCCGTTCTCGAGAGGGCAGTCAGGTCTATGGACCTATCGCTAAGCCACGCCCCAAAATAGAAATTGTCCAATCATATCACAGCAAAAGTCACGACAGGCAGAAAACTCGGACAAACAACTCGCTAATATCTGATGGTGAAAAGCTTCTAGACAAAATATTCTTGTCATCTTTAAAAAAAAACATGTCTATTACTTGTGTGATGAATCAGAAATCAGAAATGTGCCAACTCCCACCATTGTAAGTCATTGAATGTCATTCAGTCACGGTCGGTCAGTCAGTCAGTCACTTTCAGTGAAGCGTTGTTTGTTTGCCCGATCGCTTAGCGATAGGTCCATTGCGAACGAACCGCAGCCAAACATATTACTACTCTAAATGTTGTTCTCGTGGCACTGTGCAAGGGTAGTGAAGCACATATCCAGTCCATCATTAATAAAGATCTCATTCACTCGGGCTCCCATTGCCCTCTCATCCCTAACCCTTCATTAAATCTCTCACTGTATCGGCTGGAGGTGATGGGCTTAAGTTATCCCACCCAGGGCTGGACTGGGACAAAAATTAGGCCCTGGCATTTTTGGCCCAGACAGGCCCACCCCAATCTGTCGGACCACACCCACCAGCACAAAAATACTTGCCTTATATACTCGTCTTATATACTGTGCTGTACAGTCATTATGACAAACTGTAGTATTCCCCCAAACCACTACAAAGACGACTACATACAGTAAGCAATGGTACCAGTGCAAGTAGACCAGTGTACTCAGTGATCAGATTCCAGAGCGAGTTTACGAACGCAGCCTTGTTGTTCTACATTTTTTTTCCCATTATCAACCTATCATTGCGCTTTAGAGTAAAACAAAGCACGCAACTGTCGCGTCTACCTATATTTTCCTTACGGTTCCAACGGTTACAGGCTGACTCGGCCCGCTTCTTCTGTATCCTCTCTATTCTCTGTATCTGTACCCTGCTCCCGCTCCTCCCTGCCAGCCTCCTCTTCAACCTGTTGCTGTTGCTGCTGTGGTAAACTTGAGGGTGCAGCAAACATGTCCCTAATGTTTACACATTTGGCAGCATCTGCCTCGAGTTTCTTTTTGTTTTTCTCCCTAAGTTTTTCCCAGCCTCCCTTCCGTTTTAGTGTGCTTTTGCGCTCCATCTCTCTCAGTATCTATCTAGTAACTATCCAGGCTAACTAAATTTATTTTGCCGGCCGGCTCGGCCCAAAACTACCGCGAAACTGAGACGGAGGTCTGGTGCTGCGTGCGTGCGTGACCCCTGACCCCCCCCCCCCCCCCCCCCTTCTCTCTGTTGATTGGGCCAGCCCAGTGTCTGTATAGAAAATTGGCCAATGGGCCGCTGTCCTTGATTTATGGGCCGTTCAATGGTAGCTTTCGATTTATCGGCCGTTCGATGGTAGCTTTCGGCCTGGCCGGCTGGTAAAAAAATAAAATAAAATAAAATAAAATAAAAATATTTTATTTTATTTTGCCGGTCGGCTCGGCCCAAAACTACCGCGGCCCACCGGGCAAATGCCCGGTATGCCAGATGGCCAGTCCAGCCCTGATCCCACCACAGTGCTCTTCGCCGTTGCCTATCGACACACACCCGTTCTCTGACAGGGGTAATACTGTTGACAATTCCACAGATTCAGTTATACAGGTACTGTACATCTGGATTTCTCAATCCCCATATATCCCTGGGTCATTGGTCAATGGTAGAGAATGATATAAAAGTGGTTTCATGTACCTCATATGCATTTACATAATCCTAACTGAAATCTCTTGCTCTCATTCTCCATCTCTCTCTCTCTCTCCATCTCTCTCTCTCTATTTTTTCTCTTCTACACTCGTAGAAAAGGGGTTCCGAAAGGGTTCCTCACTGTGCTTGTGGGAGAACCCTTTGAAGAACCATTTTGGGATCCATGTAGAACCTTTTTGTGTACCACTTAGAACCTTCTGTAGAAAGGATGCTAGATGGTGTCCATCACTGTAAGCTAACAGAACACCTACAGTATTGTTTCTAAGATCCAGTGTATGAATGAAATGAAGGCAGGGAGTAAGGGAGGAATCGGGAGGAATAAGGGAGGAATCGGAGGACAGTGCATTTGCTTCTGTTTCAATATCACCTTGTTAATCTATGACCAGACATGCAGTCGATCAATGATTACATTTCTCATAATCTTCTATTAGATTAGTTGGGTCAACAGGCATCCTGCATCCTTGAGTGCCAGACAAGTCCTTCACTGGCAGCAGTGCTTTTACGAACAGATACTGTATCATCCCTGATCAATCCTAACAAATTGCACCTTTTAACAATACAATGAAGCTTCATCATTTATTTTTTAAAGACTACAGTATAACAAGACCGAGATACATGTCTCTAATATGAATCTAAATGATAATTTAAAAAAAAAACTCATAACCCATTCTTCATTTATTTCAGCTACGACGAATGTGTGGGGCCAGGTGCGACACAGATATACGTCCCTACTGATGACCCCCCTCCGTACTCCCTCACAGACCCCTGCCAGAGGGGAGGAGAATACCAGCTGGACGCCTACACCAGCCTGGAGATGGAGGAGCCTGCCTCTGCTGGAGCTTCCTGGGTCTCAGCCGGCAGCGCCTCCCACTACCCTATCAGACTGCAGGAGCTCAGACAGCAACCAATCGCCTCCATCTCCCTGTCGGCCCTCCCTCTGGAGGCTGCGCCCCCTTACGAGGCGGTAGTGGGTGAGCAGAACCAGCCCATCCCCCTGATGCCCATGGACTTGCTCAAGCACCAATCAGAGAACAGCAGCAGCCCCCAGCGACCGATCACTCACAGGATTCTGTAGAGCTGCACTTCCTCCTCACTGCTCTCTGTTCGAACAGCAACACAGCCCTTTACTCGGAGTAGGGTAGGGTAACACTCTCCGTTGCTTTCACCAGTGTCCCATTGTGCATGAACGACAGTGTATATATAAACGAGATGGACTTTCTGGACCAAAGATGAACGTTTAGGGTTTAACCCTTTACCAGAGCCTCCAATCCCTTACCTCTTAGACAAGGTGTGTCCCGACTACAAGACACCCAGCATCTATGATGGACTCTCCCTTTACAACTGGGACACTGCCATGAAACACAGGGCTAACTGTAAACCTGGGGTGGGGAGAGATGGGGGGGTCTATCCAAAGGGAATTCACCTCATACTTAGCTGTGAATTAAACATGACTTTAGGAAGTGTTTTCCTGCCCTCTCACTGCAGGTTTTCTGGTAAGCACTGGAGCACTAACAAGCACTTCAGTGATTTCAAATACTGTAGATTGTACTGTTAACACATCCTCATAATAATGCAAAAGCTCTTGAAAAAACACACAAAGGAAAGACTTCCTATTATTTAACATTCCATGACAATATTCCCATGTTATTGCAATCATTCCTTCTACATTCAAACAATATTGAAGAAAATATGTAGCAGATTTGTTGACTCCTTGTTTATGGCAATGCATTGTTGTAGATGTACTTTTGTGTGTGTTCTTTTCTTTTCTTTTTGCACTATTATATGAAATTAAGTATTTTAGATATATGATTTTGTATGATTTCAGGATATAAGCAGTTTAATTTGAGCTGGAACTCCCCCTACGGGGCTGTGGTCCGTTTTGATCCTGACTGCATTGTTTCAGTCTCTGAATGTGCGCTGGCAGGCATTCCTCTTCTGTTCTTTGTCATTACTCCTCTTTTGTGAAGAGAATCACTGTGAGTTTGGTTTAGTTGTCCAAAGGTTCAATTAAAATGAACTTAACTCATTCACATATTCACATTATGAAACAACCTGTGGCTGAGATACAGTGGCGACTTGAAGAACTGGGACATGCCTATTGTTTGGTGTAAAGGGCTCAGGCAACATTTTGTAGAGAGGCACATCTAACTGTAATACATCATTACCAAATCCAATATAATTAGTAATAAATATATATGTATTGCAATTTACTGTAATGAGGGATTTACTTTCTTTAAGCACTGACAACTTGAATATGCCAACAAGCAATTTTAGGTCTACTGTATAGTCAGCCTATGTACATAATATTTATCTAAATGCTGGAATTGCTTTACACTGTAGCGATGATACCTTAAAGGGATGTTCCACTTCTTTAAACAATGTTCTTAGTTTGACCCTGACCGTGGGTGTAGTTGATTAGCCCAGACAGTTTTTAGTTTAGATATTGAGTAGTGATACTTCGGACCCCATTCATTCCGGGATAATGTCCAAAACACCTTTCTGACATTCCAATTCAACTTATATTACTACAGAATCCCACTCTGAAGACTTTGTATGCAGTGTTTTTCTGAAAACTCACTCTGTTAAGGTGTAATACACAAAAAATCTTCAGATTGGGATTATGTCATGATGAGTTGGTTTGGAGTGTCTGCAAGGTGTTTTGGATATAGTTCCAGAATGACTGGGCCCTACATCTCCCTACAATGACTACTCCAGTAAGGAAGCAAAATATGTAAGCAAAAACTGTCTTGGCTAATCAACTACAACCAATGTCAGGACTAAAACACAGGACAAAACCTGTTCAAAGTGGAACATCCCTTTGATGCAACACTGATTAACAAAATCAAGAGCTTTCCTTTTCCAAATATGAGTGTTCTATGGGTTTTTGTTGCTTTGCTCTGTTGTTCAGAAATGTCTATTTTCATCAGTGCAACCCCAGAAGAAAAAAAAACCTTTGACAGAAATATTTGGGTTGTGTATATAAACTTGTGTTTGCAGTCCTCCTGTCACCTTTGCATTAGGCATCAACACTTCTTTCTCTCTCTATGTCCCTGTCTTAATGTCTCACTGCCTCACTCCTTCCCTGTCTCTGTCATTTCTCTCACCAACTCCCTATGTGAAGATGATTCATCTTTTATAAATTAATTCCTTGCATGATTCAATTGCTTGACATTGTGAAGGAAATGGTTATTAATACAGGTGAATTTTAAATGGCCCACTGTTATTTATTTAGAATACCGTAGTTTTATCAATGTGTAGCTACAACTGTGGAAAGACGCAGATAAGCATCTGGTGAGTTTCACCAGAATGTACACGTACAGTACACAAACACACACACACTCTTGACAGCATTCTGAGTGTCACTCCTCATCAAATGACTTTGAGAGAGTTCAAAACCAAATTCCAGTCTTTGCACTTGTGCATAGTCCATTTGTGATCAGTATTGTCATGTAAAGCCCATTAAATAAAGTCATATTTGGGCTGAGAATCCATTGTATAATAACTTGACAATGAGCAGTCTATGCTTACTATAGCTAGTGTAGCCACAAGATACAATGATGAGGGCTTGGGTCTCATGAACTGGAATCGAAATTCAGTGAATAGTACATAATCTTAGATTGTGTGTATTGTGATACAGACACTGTAGAAATGCATCTCTCTCTGCCTTTGTCAATAGAACCGCACTGTAGCTGTGTTGGAACACCTAGTCAGATACCTACCTAAAAATGCAGTTCCCTCTGGTCTTATGGTACATGATGTTGGTAGCATAGTAGCTACATATCCAACAGAAATGTGAAATTCTCTGTTATACATGTACACTTCCAATGTATTTGTTTCCCTGTCCAACTGTTGTACACAACTGTCCTGTGTGACAAATTGATTATTGTTTACTATAATCACAATTGTCAACGTATGTCCATGTTTTGTATTAGAGTTTTCATTCATTTATTATATTGGGGAAAGTAAATAAATTGGACCTCTCGGATTTGACTCTGTGTGACTGTTTTAGCTTCAGTAGCTATATCTACGATTTGCTACTCTGAGTATAGAGCAGAAGTCACCTTCTGTATTAGCAATCCATATTGGGTTATGCCAAATGTACACCTAGCAGTAGTAGAAATAAGAATAGCAATAGCTAGTAGTAGGCGGAAGGGGAGGGCAGAGGAGTTTGATGAGGGCGAAGAATGTTTGTGGCAAATCCAAGTGCAGAGTGGTGCATAATTATCCAGATTGACCAAATGTTTTCCCCAAACATTTCTTCCCATTGAATGCCGGCAGCAATGTATAATGCATGGAAATATGTTGTGATATCCTCAGTGTTGACAGCCATTTCCCCCTCTGAGTGTTTGGGGGGTTCAGCTAATGTAAATGAGCAAGAACAGATGGTCTGTGCCGTGGCTCTCCTCCTAATTACCCTCTTTGCCCAGTGCAAGGCTCCTATTAGAGCGTGCCAGAGGAAAGCTAATTTCATCTAGTGCCACTGCACTCTGGGTAATACGTCCACAGCGAATTGTTAGAATATTGCACCCAGATCGCATTGGCTGGGGAGTGTGGAATCACTTGAACTATGTCGTCCTTCCTGTTGTGTTGGAAAGGGAGACAGCCTTCTTCAGTACGTATGGTCTCTCTGTGGCCAATGGGAAGTGATGAGAGTGGTAACCTCTCAGGTGGAATACATGGTTTAATTAAAAGCGTAGTATCGGTGTGTCTTACACCAATGCTTTTAAATCCATGTGCCTTGCCCACAAGTCCACACTTCAGGGAAAGGAGAAAATAAAATGTGGACGCAGCATTACTGCCAACATTATCATAAATAAAAAGAGTACAATTCACAAATGTGTACCATGACCCAATACAAAAAACACAAAGCACAAATAGAATTCACTATCCACAAACAAACACCTTTATTTCTAGTTATAATTGACTATCCACAAACACCTATTGATTTGTATTTGTAAAAAAAAAGATTTTAATACATGCAAAATGATAATGTATAAATAAACATCAAGTTATATACACAGTCATGTGAAATAAAATAAAATAAAATTAAATTTAAAGTTATTTTTTAAGAAATATGGACATATCAATATTTTATATTCTTTCAAACAATATCTATAGATAAAAGTGAAGTAGGCTAACTGAACCAAAAACAATGAAAATGTTACTTTAATTTATTCAACAAGAAATGAACAAATATGCCCATTCTTACTGAGGAAAAAGCTCAAACTCCTACAGCACACCCTATGCCCTAATAGCTGATGTTGCCCCCTTAGGCTGAAATAATCTCAATTAGAGGTTTCCTATAACTGTCTCTGACATCGACTGGGAGAAGGTTTTTCCCACTCCTCCATGCAGAATTCTTTCAGCTGTGTGATGTTTGAGGGGTGTCTTGCATGCACAGCCTGTTTCAAATCACTAGGATAGAATCAATAGGATTAAGATCCGGGCTTTGAGTTTAGCCATCCCAGAACTCTCCATTTCTTTCTTTTCCTTGCCATTCCTTGGTGGGTTATTTTTTTCATGTTGCATAGCCCACATCCGCTTCAGCTTACATTTTTTGGACAACTGGTCTCACATTTTCCTCAAGCACCCTCTGATACAATAAAGAATTCATAGTGGATTCTATGATGGTGAGCTGGTCAGGCCCTGCTGCAGCAAAGCAGCCCCAAACCATGACATTTCTACCCCCATGATTTATGTTAGTATGATGTTCTTGTGCTCAAATGCGGTCTTTGGTTTGCGCCAAACATGTCTTCTGTTACTGTGTCCAAAGAATTCAACTTTGGATTAATCTGTCCTAAGCACATTTTTACAGAAGTCCTGGTGTTTGTCTAAGTGTTCTCTGGGAAACGTTAGTCTTGCCCTGATGGGTTTTTTTGACAGTCAGGTTTTCCACACACGTCCCATGAAAATATTGTGCAGTCTCTGTCTGATGGTAGATGCTTGTACTTTGACATCAACTGTGGCAAGACCTGTAGGTCCTGTGATGATGTTTTAGGATTGTTGGAGACTTCTTCTTTTTTTCTGAGTGGGGCTATTGCGATAGAGACAGTAGAGATTTGACAGGAAGGATGGGTGAGAGAGAGAGGGGATGACATGCAGGATATGTCCGTGGCCGGAATCGAACCGGAACCCTGCGTTACGCCACCAAGCTCCCCCTGTTGGAGACTCCTTTAAGCATCTTGCTGTCTGCTCTTGGGCAGAGCTTGCAGGGACGACCTGACGTGGGGCCACAAAGAGGGTCTTTCCAGGTGCATACTCAGCCCTGGGTTTAAACCTCATGATCCGCATGAGAAGTCTCTAGTACCATAGTGGAACATTGTCCAAGTCCTTGCTGTTCATTAGTGGGACCAGGGGTTTGTGATCTGTCACTAGTTTAAAACTTTCCCAGACACTCACCAAACACTCCTTCTCGAGCTGCGCGTATCTGGTTTCCGCGTCAGTCAATCTCCTGGAGCAATACGCTACTGACTTCCTGTCTTCTCCATGGAGCTGCAGTAACACTCCACTGATCCCATAGCTACTGGCATCAGCTGAGACTGCAGTGGGTCTGTTGACGTCATAGAATGTCAACACAGGCAATGTCATCAAAAGCTCTTTAAGACTCTCAAATGCTGTCTGTTGGGCTGGCCCCCAGGTCCATGCTGTCTTGGACCTTAACAGCTTGTATAGTGGCTGGCCCACTGTGGACAGGTTTGGCACGTATTTACCTAGATAGTTTACCATGCCAAGGATTCTCTGGTGTGGTGAGCTCTCGGATAGCCTCCACTTTGGCAGGGTCTGGCTGCATGCCAGAGGCGTTGATCATATGTCCCAGGAAGTGTAGCTGTCTCTGCCTCAGCACACATTTGTCCTAGTTGATTAAGTCCAGCAGACTCAACTCTCTCCAGGACCTTCTGAAGATGAGGGTTATGTTCCCCCATGTGCCTTCCGTACACAATTATGTCGTCCATGTACACTGCTGCCCCCTGTAGGCCATGCAGTGTCTCAGTGTCATTTTCCTTTGCAATATCTCTGGGGCACTCGTTATTCCAAACGGTAAGCACCAGAAACAGTATCTGGCAAATGGAGTGATGAATGTTGTCAGCCTGGTGCTGGCACTGTGTAAGGGAATCTGGAAAAATCCTGAGGCTGCATCAAGGCTAGGCGCTGTTGCTCCGCTCGGCTTGGCTAGGATCTACTCTGGTGTAGGTAGGATGAACCTCTCTCTCTAGACCTCTTCTATTTTCTGTCTCACTCCCCATGGCATACATTAGAGAACTGACTTGTACTTCACCGGATTCCTTATCGAGCTTCATCGCCATCCTGAATCTCCCAAAACGTCTTTTCCAGTCAGTCCATTCCATCAGTTTATCAAAGCTAAAGTTTCCTGGCGGGTTAAACTTTGCCATAATCCACTACATGAAGAAATCCCACTTCTAACACCATGTAATAAAGCACCGAATGTCCAGGCACTTTGGCTCGGGTAGAGTGTTCTTTTACTCAAAGAAACTCAAAGAAAAGAACATTTCAACTCAGACACACCAAACATCACATGTCGTAATACTATAATAGCTACTTGCTTTACGCACAGCCCCCAACTCCCAGATTACGACACTGTCATGCACATCACCATAGTAACTGCAATACTGACATAATCTATAGATAACTGTATCTCCAATGGATCCAAACACCTAAACATCTCTTCTGAGTTGTTGTACATCTATCTTATTGTCAACACTGTTTTCAATAGTGAGAAAGTGTAGCCTATGCACTCTCTCTTCATCTCTCTCATTCAATCATCTCAGTCTCTTATTGACACGGAAATTATTGTGTTTGCTGGGATAGGTGGCATCAATCACCTAGACGCTGAGAAAAACAACCTCCCTGAATGGATCAGAATGAGGGATGTGTGCTTGATAGGGCAAAGCTGATAAATGTGCAGAAGAGAGACTACTGCACAGCATAGGGTAGAGCATGCCTATAGAGAATATGACACCATTTAATGTATTTGAATCGCAAGACTAATTCAATCGCTCGTGAAGAACATTTTCAACAGTTTATGCAAACTTGAATGCATATTGAGGACATTGCTTTTGGATTATTATTTTTTTTACTTCCAATAGCCAGTAGCCTACAGTTTGCACTAAAAATATAATATATATAATATGACCATGTCTCTGCTATATTATATTTCACACAATCTGACTAAAACAGTGATGATTGATTTTCACTTACATAATTACCACCGTATGAAACATAGGCCTATGCCCTATGTCATTAAAATAGGACGGTGGAACTCGAATAACCTGTCAGGTGTAGGTACCGGATTTTCCCACCCTACCAGATTTCCGGAACCGGAAAAGTGGGGAAATCTGGTAGGGTGGGAAAATCCGGTACCTACACCGGTCGACAGGTGGCTGCTCTATTTGCTTTCCTGTAGTGTAGCACCATCTGTTGGATAACATGACGCAATTCTCTTCATAGACCAGTTAGTCAGTCATGCGCTCTCTGCAGTTAGTGTCTAAAAGGAAGAATACCGCTTACAAATAATACTTTTTTTTGTCAATAAATATAATCATTGGCAAAAAAGAGTTGCACAAGCTATATATCCCTGTCATGACTGCAAATGCGCACATAATGCGCCAATGCCAATTAACCGGCTTCAAGACTTCTCTTCAGTTGTGGATGGTCAAAAAATAAATGGTAGGCTGTGTGTCGTGAGCTTAGAATTATAAGGTTCTATCTCCGTTTAGGGTAGTTCAGAGATATTGAGCGTCAAAGTTTTTACATTCCATTATGTTTTGTGAGATGGAACCTTTGTATTTTATTAATTACTAACTCAAAAATGTCAAAATTTGTAAAATAACACCACACAGGCATTAATAAACACCTAATGGATCAGATTATGTAAAAAACAAAATTTTGACCAAAAATTGAGATAGAACCTTATAATTCTAACGTCACGAAATGGTAGTCTCTGTGTGTGAGTCGTACCATAGAGCATACTGTACATACATCCAGTAATAACATTTCTGGTCATCCCGCTTCCGCCTTCCCTGTCACATCAAAACTGCTGTCTTTCAATAGCGCTCTTTCTGTTTCACTTCCTTGTTCTTATGGTCAATCCGAAAAGAAACGTTCTCTTTCCAAAACCATGAAGGACGGTGGTGTCTGTGAAAACGCGCCTGTTGTCACGCGTCAAAAAGTGTTCGACGAATATCTGAAGTATTACCAACAGATCTGTCCGACGGGCAACCTGAAACTATGCAAAGAGACACCGGTCACACTGAAAGCTGAACGCTTTCTGTTGTCAGAGACAGACCCCGGCGAGAGGTTTACAATGTTTGACTTCTACCAGACTTCTTCTGAATGCGTAAAACTAGGCGTTAAAGATTGTCGCAGCTTCTTCGTTGCGCTCATCAAAGCGACAGAAGTCTTAGAAATGATCTGCGTGAATCTGTATCTGTACCCATGGAAGAAGGAAATCAAGATCATCAAGGTAAAAAAAAAAAAAAAAAAAACTACTATTGTAATGTCAATCATGATCATCAGCCAAATTGTTTGTTACCTTCATTTTTCCATATATGAATTTAAGAAAATGTGATCAGTTAATTAATGTTAAAGTTGTTCTTGTGTCGATTAATTAATACAATCCTCTCTGTCTCAGACTTTCACTGGGCCATTTGTCTACTGCATCCAGCCAGTTCTGCCAAAGAGTGCCATAAAGAGTATCCTTGAAAAAATAGGATATCATCTAAAGACAGACACAGAATATAGACAAATGAACAACACAGACCCTGACAAAGCTATGAGAATGGGCTTTGAGCTTTTCCTGGCACGTATAGAGTGTGAGTACCTTGTGGAGTCAATGAGTCAAAAGTCACATCTGGAATGTCTTGAGATTCTCCAGAGAAGAGCTGTAATTGCACCTCCCAGCCAAATGGGGGCGGAGGAGACAGTCATGGACACTGGGATTGACACCTCACAAATGGAAAATGAGGAGGGGAGGCTCTCTGTTGGTTGTTCTCTGGTAGATCCTAGACCCATGGAGACCAATGAGGGAGACTTGACAGGCGAGAACCAGGGAACTCCTGAGACACCTGACAGACAGCCGGATGACACACAGATACCCCTCAACTTGGAAGTCCAACCCCTCGAAAAGACAGAAACACACTCCTCAGGAACCAGACCACCCAGTGCCTTTTTGAACGACGACCGATCTATCCTGGAGATTCAGAAGAACTACCCAGACCTGGCCATAAGGCAGAAGCCAATATTCAGTAGTCCTAAAACACTGGGCCCTAAGCCTGGAGCACGTGGGCGTCATTTTAAAGAGAGGACACCTGAGGGGTGTGGTGCCGCCAACAAAGCTGACATTGATCTATGTGGCACCCAGTCCATCACCATGCACACCACAGCACTTGAACCTAACCTCCCAGGGGCAGTCATTGTCGTTAAGCACCAGCCTACAGAGGTTAAGGGCCATAAGGTGACTAGCGGGCTGCATAGAGCATCTCCTTCAGAAGGTCCAAGGTACAGAGAGGAACTAAAGGATCCTGAGAGCCAGGCTGACGAGGAGGACTGTGATTTGAGAGAGCTAGCAGAGAGGATGGGTCAGCTGCAAGACCACCGGGTGGATGAGAACCTGAAATACCCTGTGGAGGAGACGGTGCCGCCACATGACAACTGCCATGACCATGTTGTGGCATCTCACCCAGACACAGCCAGGGACAAAAGCCAGCCAATTATGTGCCACCCCTCTTTGGTGCATGTCTGTAGTATTCAAGGGTGCAGCAGCTGTGCAAGAGCAGAAGGGAGGGACACTATCAAAGAGCCACCCCACTCTCTCTATGTCCCAGCCAGTCCCCTGGACACATGTGCTCCAGTACTGGACCCCACTGCTGTCCACCCCCCTGCCGGCCCCCAGAGCCAGATCGTAGAGGGCCCCAGTGTGCAGCAGCACAACCAGGATATGGAGGGCCCCAGTGTGCAACAGCAGAACCAGGTCATGGAGAACCCCAGCTCGCAGCAGCACAGGAGCCCTACACAGCAGCCAGAGGATGAGCTGCTACAGACTTACGTCATGGTGGAGCATGACAAGAAATGACTTCCTATTATGCTGGTGCACCTGGATCATCAGGGGTTAGAATTTGCGAACATTCAATCCAGATTCGAATGATCCTGCTTTGTCTCAATTCTGTTCCACTATTAGATTGTGTTCCTTCCTTCGTTTTAAAAAACTGCTGAAAATCTATATTTCAACTAAATTTCAGGAGATCATAAACATGGTCTTAGTTGAAGCTGATGTGGTACCATAGAGATGTGGCTTTGATTTATCTTCCAATTTCATCTGAAGGGACCATGGAACTGAATACACAGGACAATTTTGATTTGGATCAAATGTTCTGAAAAACTGTCACCTGGTACCTTTGTACGAAACAAATTGCTGTTAATTTCAGGAAGGTGACTAGAAGAATGTCTTAATTGAATCTAATTCCTTCTCAGTATTTTTCAGATCTTTGATTTGTAATTTTTATCAGGTGATATTGACTTTTTATAAAAACGGTAATCATGCTTAAATTTCGTTGGGGGGTGTTGTTTAGGGACAATGCCTTACTGAAGTTACTGAAATTATATGCCAATCCTGCACTTACTTTCCTTGTATCTTAGACATTGTCTGAATACACTGTAATGTTTATTTTTAATTAAATCAGATTATGTCATGTCATGGTGAAATAACTTTACTTATTGTAAAGTTAATGGTCCACTATGTAGATTGTATCTTTAAACTTGTGCTAATGGCCATGATAAATCGGTAACCATCAAGGAATGAGATCACATGATGAAGAACGGTACATGAAGAGTGCTTTATTGGTCCAAACAAAGTGTTTTCTAAAATCTGCTGTAGGGTAGGACACTGGCCTTTATAATAATACATTTATTTTATAAGGCGCCTTTCATGGCACTCAAGGTCGCCGAAATGTGTCTTATATGTGTCTTTATGTGTCTATTTTATGTTTGGTTTGTTTACAAGGACATGCGATTATAAAATGTAGCATATGCACGTTTTCACTGTGGCCAGTGGAGGAATCAACACGCAAAACTACAGGCTGGACCTTTAATTATGATTAATTCCCTTGAATAAAATAAATGCTTGATTCAACAAACTCTCCTAGTTTTGAGAAGTTTATAGAATTAACTGACTCCCTCTTTTTTCCAGCTGCCTCCCTCCCCCACATGTTTTCTTCATTAAATTATAATCTCTATTGAAACTGCATTTCATTGTCCTGTACTTTGTACAGAGTACTTTGTACTCTGCAATGACAATAAAGTTGAATCTAATCTTATATGATCATGTCATATGCCCCCTTATTCAGGTGACTTGAAGCTACCAGAATAATATAGCCAAAAATGCATCACTATTACTATTGTGTCAATGAAAGCTATTTAAAATAGACACAATACATGAAAAGTCATGAACATGAAATATTACCTCCAAGGCATCTCATTCCCTGACAGCTACTGTTTAACCATTACAACCATTAGGAAGCTTTTAGAAAGCTGCACCTTTAATGCTTGGAGGTTCATTGTCATTGAACTCCCATTGCCTGTGAGCATAGTAGAAAGACATGGGACATACCCACATTTAGCTTTAATATTGTCTGAATATTCAGTCACAGATGATTTAATTAAATTTTTGGGGATTATATCTGTCATTATCAGAGGATATGGGAAGCACCAATCTCCTCTTTCAAAAGACTGATGCTCTTTCAACATTTATCTAAGATTACATCAATTTCTTCACAATCATTTACTATGTTATCAAGACTCACTGATTTTAGATCACAATAGAAAAGCAAGAGTACATTATGCCGCAGGGGACACCATCACGTGCGGCATGGTAGACTTAAAAGGATTTTAATAGGATAGTTTAGGATACCGTATACAATTCGATTGCATTGTACAATTACCGGTACATTGTATATTGTTACTGTTTTGTTTTTAGACATTTACTAAAACAATAGCATTTCATTGAATAGTTTGTTTCTATTCCAAAATTAGGAAAATGGATAAATAAACCTGCATATTATTGGTTCACACAATGACTCTTGGTCCTGTTCTTATAGTACAATTCCAGACTGCTATTCTGTCAACAAAATAAGTAAATGATAACACTTAATACATTGCTCCTTTGGTCAGCAAACTTGAAAGAAATATCATTCAAGTTTGTACTTCATTAATAATGTAACCTACTTCTGTTACACTATGTAAATGTTGGTTCACACATTTCTTGCTGCTAAAATCTTCTCTCTGTTCTCCTCATACTGGTGAAGCATTTTTTCTAGGTCGTCGTCTGCTGAAATGACCTGGATGCGTAAAAAGAAAATAAGACCAAGTATTCATAATTAGATACTTCATATATGCTCTGAAACTGCCATCACGAAAACTGTTCTACCATTAACTAGTGATGAAGAACAAGGATTCTTTGGCATGACCAATTAGTGGTTATAATAAGAGACATCAGGATATCATAATACGATAAGCGGCATTATTTGGTAGTGATTGATCACTCACAAGTACTGGGGCAGGAACTTTAAAAGACGTCTGGTTGATCAGCCAGTCTTCGTACAGCTGATGGATCGCCTCTAAATATTCCTATACAGGGGGTAGAAGGATGGTAGACAAAGGCAGATGATGGACACAAAACTTTGGGGTGAAGCCAACTAACCACAACATTAGTGGTGATTATGTATTTTTCTTCAACTCTTACCAATGGAATAATCTTCTCCTCCTCTCTGCATCTCTGCTTCAACCTCTCATAGCAGGTCTTAGGAGATGTCTGGAGGTAAACTACAACAGGGAAGAGATTAAGCCCTATATGAAGGTCCACAATCATAAACTAAGACAGTAGAAGTGTACAGTATCAATAAGGCATAATGATGACAACTATCTTTGATGAGGTTCAATACGTTTCAGAAAGATACATCTAAGAATCTGTCAACTTGCTTTTTTTGTTGCTTTCTATCTCTGACTGCACTCTCAGAAAAAAAGAGTGTTCTGTGGGAGAACCTTTTGAAGAAACTTTTCCAACAGAGGGTTCTACACGGAACCAAAAGGAACCTTTTTTTCTAAGAGTGTAGCAGAGTATTTTTAACTATGCAAATAGTACTTGGTCAGGTCCTACAGGGACATTTGTGGACAGCTTACCAATGAGATCCACAGGAATGGCAATGTTATGTGTGATCCACTCAAACCACTCACTAAGAACAGCATAGTCCACCTCTGGCATCTTCCCACTGCAGAGAACACAACATTCTCATGTCCTTCAAAGAAACTGTAATGGACCCAAAGACCTGTCTCACAAACAGCAGTGCTGGAAACAATGCACACGCGTGTACCTTCTGTGAAGATTCTCCACAAAGATGTACTTGGCACTGTAGATAGACCTTTCCATCATTCTTAGAGGGGCTGACTGAGGAGCACAGAACAGACCATGATTATTGTGTAATGTATTTGTACAACTACATACACTGTGAGAAAGAGAGACCACCATGGATTAAACATGTGAGCTGTGTGAAATAGTGATAAGACCCATCCCACCCTGGGATCCCACCCTGGGAACGAACACTTTGCTCGGCTGCCCTCGGACAGGCGGTTCAGGACCATGTTCGCAAGGACAAACAGACTGAAGCTCAGCTTCTACCCCAGGGCCATTCAGGCCCTGAATACAGCAAAGACCTAGGTTCTAGGCCCTGGACAATCTAGACATTTGATGGCAGCTACTAGATTGAAATCAAGTGCAATACTGAAACACAACTGTGAACATTTCAAACCTGCAAACTGCGACACTTTAAATGAATGTGCAATAACACTACCGGTATGTGCAATATGACAACCCTCGGGTACATAAGGTTCAGAGATAGGAAATGTTAGAATAGGTATAGCATAGCATAGAGTACAGCACAGTGTTTATTTGTATAGTATAGTATAGTGGACAGTGTACATAGCCTTTATTTATGTAAACCAGCTCTTTTCCCTTCTTGTTTTAGTTTTCTTTCCTAGCACCAGGGGAGCCCCCCCTCCCAAATTTCGTTATTTGGTACCTGTACTATATCAATGACAATAAATAAAGACCATTCAAGACACCATTTACATTTTAGGAATTTAGCATTTTTGACGACTTTATCCAAAGCGACTTACAACAAATACATTTGTCTAAGTATGTGAATAATCTATCCTTCTTTCTTTCTCTTTTTTTTGTAGAGAAACTGTACTGGGGGAAGTGGGGAGGAGGAGGTATTTAGGAGGGACAGTGAAGATGCAGCCTGAAGAGATGCACCAGTGCATCTTTATCTGTAGTAAGTCTCCATTAACCTAATCCATAGCCTACAATAAACTTATGGTGATAAAACTAGTGTCGACTACAATCTTTGTTTGTCTCGCTTATTCTTTTCAAGAAATTAGCCCATCTAGAAATAATGGCTTTTTAATACAAACTGGCAAGAGTGCCTCTGTGTTTTTTATAATAAATATATATAATAATTTATATGTTATAAATACATTTTTAGAAAAGTTTTTTTGTTTATGACATAAGGTGATCTTTGAGTGTTTGGGAGACTCACTACTAGATTCACAAATATTTGGTGTACTTACTATTGTTGACAGGTGACGGTCCAGCATGGTTAGTTGGACATACGTCTGTAATGTGATGCCCCATCGAGTAGGGTCCTGGTACATCAAACCCTGTAGGATGGGAGGAGATCAATAATCTGCATACAATAGTCATTTAGGAAAATAAATAAGTATCTTTGTGAGGTCCACGCACCAGTGGATTGTGTCCACGAACATTCCTCCATTTGGAAATTGGCTCAGTCAGCACCTGACAACTCAAAAAGATTAAATTAACACAAATGGACACAATAGCAATTCAATTTAACCCCAACAATCGTAACATTGTGTTACCTCAATGTCGCTGGTTTTGCTGAAGTATTCTAGGCATGTTGTCTTCCCACTGGCGATATTACCTTCTATGCAGATCTATAAGAGAAAGAGAATCAATGGCTCAAGTGACATATATTCATGAATAGATCATATAGTAATAATTTTATTTTTAATAAATATTAAAAAATCTTTCTACTTCTAGCACGACGACTGCCAATGGCCCCATGGCCTGAGCTGGAGTACTCTTCCTGCTACAACTAGTGAATTGATTATTTACTTGCTTAGTCAAATGTATCGATTGTAAGTCGGTTTGGAATAAGGCGTCTGCTAAATGCCAAAAACATAAATCATATCTACTGTCGCTGGTTTTCTGTACAAAAGAAGAGATTTGGTGAGGCTGCATTCTCATTTTATGCACCCAAATTGTGGAATGCACTGCCAGTTTACATTAGGGATGCAACCACAGCAAATATGTTCAAGTCAAGACTAAAAACCCATCTTTTTAATATTGCCTTTTAATGACTAACTAATTAAATGAAGATTATAAAAACCCATCCTTTTAATATTGCAATTAAGTTACAAAATAATTAAATTAAGATTATAGAATGATTAAAGCACTTTGAGCTGCAACGTTTGCAGGAAAAGCGCTAAACAAATAAAGTTATTATTATTATTATTATTATTGTTATATAAATACAAACCACTGGCTTCTTCTCTTCCCCATTCCGCACCAGCTTGCCTTGGAAGGAAGACAACATTATGAGACAACCTGACTTCTTGGTCTCCGCTTCAGTCAGTGTGCTATGAAGTCAAAAGGACAGTGTTGTTATGTGCGCTGTGGAAAGGGATGTCAGGGTTTATGGCATGGGTGTAAAATAACTTAACACTAAAAGTCAAGTGACAAGACTGGACATGGAGCCAATTTGCGTGATGACATCATTGTAATGGTCACGTGGTTGGTCGACTGTGATTGGCTGGTAGAGAAGACAATCCGATGGAGATGTTTAAACTGCTTAATCTCAGGCACCATGATACATTAGTTGCAACTGTTGCCGAATATTATTTCACTTGTAACATGACGTTTCTTCTGTGCTGTTAGTGGCCTACTGAATGAATGGTAACCTATATTATATATATTTTCACCTACTTGAAGTGGGCTGTGTGTTGCTGCTCTGGGCTCGCGCCTGGCCAACGCGTTCACCAGCCAATCTTCTGCAGTGAGCTGCTGTCAGTACTCGCGCTGAGCAGACAGCCGGATGAGAGGATATTCGTGTTGCAGCTCTCTGAAATGTGTTAATGCAAATACAGGTCAGGGACATTTCGCATTATTCCCTTGGAGTACACGAGTTGCGTACACACCACCACACTCGGCTATCTAGCTGCTAGCCCGAATTCTGTCACGTGACTTTCTAGTTCCGTGTTGTCGGAAATCGGTTCCCTCCTCTCTTTTTTTTTTTTTTTTTTTTTTTTTTTTTTACATCTGTCTTCCAAACCTTATATTATAATATTATTATATATTATATAATTATATATATATATGTATAATATTATATTATTATTATAGGGGTAATCCTGATTTTCTTCACACTGCAAAAGGTGAATCTGCCCAGGGAACTAGAGTGCTGGTATTAGATGTTGGTTTCACCATTCAGAAATTACAACACTTTTTATACTAAGTTTGTATATTAAGTCCCAAAAAAGTAGGCTGCCAAAAGCAATAGGACAGATTGATATAAAGTTAAAATTAAGCACTTGTGTTTGTTTGGTCGACAATCCTTTGTGTGCAATAACCGCCTGAAGTCTACAACCCATTGACCCCACCACATGCTGGGTATCTTCTCTTGTGATGCTCAGCCAGGCCTGTAATGTAGCCCTCTCCAGTTGTTTGTTTTGAGGTATTTTTTGCCTAAAATGATCAGCAGGAAATTAAATGCATATTCAATTGGATTTTTATCTGAAATGTCCACTATTTGCCCCCCAATTTTTGGTCCCTAGTTGCTATGGCAGTATGTTTTGGGTCATTGTCTTACTCTCAGAGCAGACACGGTTTTCTGTATATTTCAGAATACATCTTGTTGCTGCCATCAAAGTTGCATAATCAATTAAGAGAAGTTAGCCAATTCGTGTGGCAGCTATACTACACCATGTTTCACAGATAAGGTGGTATGCAGTCAATCTTTTTGTATTTCCCCTTTTCTCCAAACTTTCCTCTTGCAATCACTCTGCTACATGATAATACATGTCTTGTCTGTCCACAAGAGTTTTTTTCCAGACCTATGCAGGCTTTTTAGTTGGGTCTATATGAAATACAGGAATTCTAGGTACTGATGACAGTGTCCGAGATCATTGAAATCCATACCAATCTTGCATTTCTAAACCTTCTGCAGCTTGAAATCTTCAAATGATATACTCCTACTGAAGCCTTATTATTATATTCAAAATTTATTATTATATTCTAATTTCAAGTTGTAGTTTCAATAAATTCCTAATTGGTTTAGGGGTATGCCAGTATGAGAAGAAGAGAGAACATTGGTAGTGAGTACAAAGTTTATGTGTGAAAGGTGAGAAAACACTGCATATAGTATTCTGAGAAACTATGTCATTTCCTTCTACTGAAGGGAAATTGCTTGACGAGGAAGGAGAGCTAGTTCTTTTGAAGTACTGTAACATCATGACAGAAGATGACTCCAAAACAAGCAAACCCACTCATGCCATGGAGGTTGATACTGCTTTTCTCAGATCATTGAGGGGTGTCCTGAAACTAGCAGAGACGGTGAGACATATTTTCTTATCATTTGACAAACAAATTGGGTAAATCCCCTTCATCAGAGATTCAACCAGTGTAACAGCTGGTGTAACCTTTAAACAAATAGCAGGAGATATTTGTTCATTGCACAAAAACATTATCCAGGCAATTATATTGACTAAATTATCAATGTACATGATTTACTAAAACTGTTGGCAACAACACAATGGTGATATGAAAGCAGAAGTAGCAAAACAGATCAGATGTCGTTAGTTCCTGTAACAGAAAAAAACTGTAGATTGAATACTGCTCTCTGTAGTCGATAGAGTGAATGTTGACAATGGACCATGCAAGACATAAGGAAACCCACATTATGCTTTCCATATGAACATAGCAATACCTGGCTCATATTACGCTGTGTGTAGTCCAATAAAAGAAACGTTACACTCATTCAGAGATGGGGAATGAGAGGAGTTGCAGAGTATCTATCTTCCGTGGTAGACTGAAGACCCATCTCTTCAGGCTATATCCTGACTGTCCCTCCTAAAGACCTCTTCACCCCCCAACTACCCCTCTGTACAGTTCCTCTACTATTAATAAAAAAACTACTAAAAACGAATCCTTCCTTCCTCTAGCATTGTGACTGCCAATGGCACCTGGTCTTGCATAGATTTTTTTCCTATAATGTCTTTCTTACTTTCTTAATTCACTTACTATCTAATCTATCTAAATATAAATGTAAAGGAGCATGCCTGTATCAACTGATTACTTTGCTGAACACATATCTAACAGACAACCGAGTTGAATTTATTAGCTAGAAAAGCCTACTGTTACATTGACAGATTGAATGAAGATTAATATACTACTCTCTGGATGCTATTTACAGTAATGAAAACACAAGACTTAAGAACTGGACCAGCATTGTAAAGAACTTTTTTTGCATGTGTATGCTATTCCTAAATGTGGATGAATGTTGACAACAATAGCTGTGAAGACAATCATTAAAAGTGTAATACATTATCACATGATAATACTTCTTTCTGTTTCAGGTGACCATGTTTGTAGCGCTTATATGTTTTGCCGTAGCATCCAGGCCCAGATACATAGCGGCTACATGCATGGAGTTTGTGATCACACTTGCTCTGGTTCTACTTTACATGCTGAAGCTGAACAAGAAGCTAACTCTGATCTTCTGGCCTCTCATTGTAAGAAACCTGATATAACACAACACAGCAATTTTCTCTTACATTTTCTTACAACATTGATTTACTGCTGTGAAAATGTCAGGACTTTCAACTTACTACATTTACAGCAACATTGCAGTAATGCTTTCTAAGCAACATTCTTGTGTTCTCACCAGGATGTGTTCAACTCACTGGTTGCAGCAGCCTTCATTCTCGTCCTGAGTATGATAGCTGTGACCACTTACACAGTGAAAGGAACCCTGGGTGGAGGGGTGAGAGACATTACATTTCTTCTAGGTTTTCCAAGACCCAGGTTAAGCATATGCCTGGACTAAATCACTTGTTCAATTAAGGTGCTATCCATCCAGGCCAGGAGTGGGCTTCCTCTGGGTCTGGTAAACCGCCCCTTGAAGTTTTAAATTGGGGGGCCGTAGAGAACTGGTTTCCTAATTATTGCATAGGGGAAGGCTACACCCAAAGGCTAATATATGGGTGTGGTCCTCACCTGCCCATCCTCTTGTAAAGCAGTTAACTGCCCTGTGATGTAAACAACGATATCATATTCATCATAAATATCTTAACTAACATTCTCTACAGTTATACATCTGTACTGTAATCCTACATTTGCAATATAAGCATAATAACAACATAAGCATTCATAATTGAATACAGACATTGTGTGGCCCCTGTACATTTAAGCTGTACCAAGGTATTCATATGCAATTGTATTTCCCCTTTCTCCAGATAGTGGGCTTCATTGCTGTAGGCCTGTGGTGTGCGGATGCTTACCTTCTGCTCAAGAGGATCACATTCAATCAACCAAGAAGCAGCACTGACACTGTGAAGTGAAGTGAAGTGAATACATCTCTCTCTCTCTCTCTTTAATAGTTTGAATAATCAATTTCTTGGCTTAAATTAATGTCCCCATGTTTATATTATTTCTAAAGCAGTCTTCTTAGTCATGACATTTCTATTGCATCTTTATTGTTGTAATCTCCCTCTTCATTCATGATTTTCGAATCACAGTATTGCAATAGGCCTGTCTTCCCCAGTATGAGCTTATCAGACCTGTATGAAAAGATGAAACTTCTCTTATTTTTGGGAAGAAAAAAAAAAACGAATTCATCCTTTCAATAAGCACTGCAGGAATTTGCACAACTTTGTAACATTGTTTGAATAAAATAATGAGCTACTTGCACAGTTATTTTTGACAATAGCCACGGGCTTGCCATCCATTGCCATAACAGTCCTAACATCTGTAGAATGCAGATGTTGCGCTTTTGTGAACTGGGTTTCCGCACTGTCATTATTTCCGTTTCCACTTCAAGAAGAACCACGCTTTTTTGGGGGGGGGTTTGCATTTTCCACTCTCTCATCGCATTCAGCCCGCTGGACTTATAGACATTATTATTGAAGTCACATTTTTATCTTTGCAATGGGGGACATCGAGGCACCCGATACGACCCGACCGCGCCAAAGTGTCCTACTCTCTCTGCTCCCCAGTAAAGAGTTCGCCACTTCGCGGAAAGGACTGCTGCTTATTGCAGAAGTGGTAAAGTAAAGCTTCGTTTTGTCGGATTCTATTGAGGTTATTAATAACATCTGTCATTAATTCCATGCATTAATGTCTACTGTATCCACATCGCTGTCAAGCTTAAGCGGCGCGTAAAAGTTAGCGCCATGCCACAGATTTTCATCGGAAGTTTAGTGTAGTTTTTGACATTTCGTGAGGTTAGAATTATAAGGTTCTATCTCCATTTTTGGTCAAAATGTAGTTTCTTACATAATCTGATCCATTAGGTGTTTATTGATGCCTGTGTGGTGTTATTTTTTAGAATGTTGACATTTTTGAGTCAGTAATTCATAAAATACAAAGGTTCCATCTCACAGAACATAATGGAATGTAAAAACTTTGACGCTCAATATCTCTGAACTACCCTAAATGGAGATAGAACCTTATCATTCTAAGCTCACGACTTCACTTATGTATTTGCAGTTATGAAAACAATAACAGCAATTCAACCCATTTTGCTAAAACGACAGTTGACACAACACTTGAGTTCAGCCCATTTGTATTTAGGTCAGTCCATGTGTCCATCACACGGTTCTCATTTAGACTAGGGAATCTTTTTTTTTTTCGTGGAAGGCGTTAAAGCAACATTTCCTGAATGAAGTGTCATATTCGGAGTTTATTATTATTTATGTGATACAGTTTAGTACGATGTATGAATACGAACAAAGGCTCTCACAAGTAGGCTTAAAGTTTGATTACAGTACAGCTAATACATTATAGAACAGATTGTGTGGTTATTTGTAATAAAAGGGATGGTTCGCTCAAATTAGAAACTGACCTTATCTGAGGGATGCCTGTCATTAACTATGTAACCCATGGTTGCAAATGCATGATCTGTGTAGATATGGAAGTCATTTTTCTGATTTCTTTCTCCCAAAAGTTTTTTCGATTCTCAAATCAGGTAATAATGATATAATGTGTGTGTCTTCCTTATGATCAGTGAGCACTAGAGCACCCTAACCCTAACCCAGATTGAACATGAACATGGTATTGCCATGAGCCCTCCTTGTTGTGCCATGTCATGTCATGTGACATTGAGTTCTTGATACAGTGTGAGAATTGACTATCATCAACGACACTCTACTTTACACTGGAGCATGTAGCCTGAAGCTATGCCCTCTGTTTCTAATCAGAGGGCTCTGGCCGACTGACCTCGAAAGTAAAATAATCACTCACATCAAAACAATACAAACTCTCTCTACACCCACTTAGAATATGATCCTCTCCCCTGACTGTTGCTGGAAACCACATGTGTACTGTAGGACTGTAGCCATTGGATGTCAAATAATCACGATAAAGCAGAAAATATGCTGGTGTTAGGTATGTGGCTTGAGAGACAGCTGCAAAACATAATATACCATATGCTAGAGTTCTCTTTGATCCTATTTGCTGGAATGACATGTCATGTTGAAATGAAGTAGCTACGGTGGTGTTAGTATCTTGTGGTATTCAATTTACAGCAAATGTGTCTCATCACAGAATGTTCCATAGCGTATGAAGTTGTTACATTCTATGGTTGGTTGAGAAGAATACATTTTTGTAGAAACTGTTTCTAAAAAAGCACTAGTCAGTGTGGACTACAGTGTGGAAATCCACTTCATGTGTCAAACTGGGTGTCATAGGACCTGCAGTTATGTCAAGGACATTTAGAAAAAAGTCTGAAGTGAAACAGTGTATGGATTCTGCATGATGCTGTATTCAAAACAAGTGTGTCCTTGGGTTGGCCTACTGTCACCACCATATATGTGCCTGTGTCTGTCTGGGATTGAACCCAGGCCCCCACTGTTCTACTAACACACACACCTCCTTCCTTCCTGTCTCTCTTTGTGTCTCTCTCACACTTTCGGTCTGTTAAATTTAAAAAAATAAAGATTACTTAAGAGTGAAAACAGTATATATTGTATTTTTTTCCGATTACAAAATACATTCTTATACTAAGATACAATAGGCGTCCACTTACAGAACATGATGAATTCTAAACGTCTGCATAACTCATGACAGGAAACTAAAGCTGAATACTATCCAGTGTGCTCTGCTCAGAGTGGCGACTTTGTAAACAGTGTTGAGTTGGGGGAGTTCCCCACCCTGAGGCATCTGTTATCTGTGGTTCTGATGACTCTCTGTAACAAAGACAAGATGGCAGCAGTCTATGTAGAATAACAGTGCCACACACACACACACACACACACACACACACACACACACACACATACACACACACACACACACACACACACACACACACACACACTCATACAATGTTGGTAATGATGTTTGGTGAGGAAACAAGAATGGTAGGAAGGCTGTGTACCATCATCAACATGAAGGAGAGGCAAGATATCATTTGTGTAGAGACTGCAAAGACATTATGAAGAGATTATGAAGGGCTTTCAACGTTTTCATAATAAATAATGCTGTGCTGTATCTTGTTGTATTTAAGTGTTACTAGACCTCATGACTGGATGTGTCCTGGTGGGCGAGTGGATAGTGATAGTTGGACTTGTGATCAGAAGGAGTTTAAATCCCACCTGGGAACACCACCACTAGTGTGCCCTTGAGTAAGGCACTTAGCCCTAAATTACTCCAGGGAGACTGTCCCTGTAATCTCTGGTTGTAAATTGCTTTGGATTAAAGCGTCTGCTAAATGGTTAAAATGAACTGAAGACTTGGAAGTTGTCTCCGATGGGGGTGATCCCCCCATATATTATAGCATTTGTTGTGTCATTTCCTTTTCTGTTTATTACTGATATGTGATATGCCCCCCCCCCCGTTTTATTTTTTCCTTTTCTTTTGTTTATGTTTTAGTTTTTTGTTTGTTAGTTTGTTTAAAAAAGATTCAATGAAAAATATTAACCCTAAAAAAAAAAAACCGTGGGGATTGGTGACACAGGAAGTACATTGCTTGAAAGGAAGTGTTTTGGTTAACACTTGGTAAGCACACAAATATAGGCCTAATACGTTTGACCCCATTATACTGTAAGTGCAGGCATGTGCAATGCCTGCATCAAGGTTTGCTTTTGGAATCACTATTGGCAGCAATACTAAGCCCTCTCTCTCCCTCTCTCTCCCTCTCTCTCCTCTCTTAGGCTCTGTCCTTCATCTCCTTTGTGTGTTTTGTGGCGTCCACAGCAGCGGCCTTTGTCACAGCTCCCCTCATTGAGTTCCTGGCAGCCCTCTTCCTCCTCTTTGCCTATTCCACCAAATTCAATGAGCGGTTCAAAGGCTTTCACTGGCCTCTTATGGTGAGTGCCTCTCCATTTGTTTATTTATTCATATTTATTTATTTATTTGTGTATTTAGTCATTTATCCAGGTGAGCCCCATTGAGTTAGGAATCTCTTTTCAGGTCCATTTGAAATTATAACTGCCATCTCTACTGTCCCATATTTATTGTTACTTACTTTATTATTTTTTTACTTTCACCCCTGAAGGACTTTCTGCGCTGTGTCAGTGCATCCATCATTTTTTTTATCATCTCCATAATCTCTGTGTCCAAGTATTCAGATGGGGCCTCCAAGGCTGCAGGGGTAAGCGACGCTACAAAGCATCAACACTTCATTGAAAGTACATTTCAAAATCCCAACGCATTTTATATATATTGTTCATAAAAAAGAAACAATAATAAGTAAAAAAAGAGAGGTTGAAGATGAAACTATGATCTGTGACCATCCACACATCTCTTATCTTACCTCGATCACACAGAGTTATCTATCCCGACCACATATTGATATACTATACTCCTTGAACTTTTTCAAGTTGCGCTTGGGTACTCCTCTCACATTACCTCTTCGCCTCTGCATATCCTAGTAAGGCTAGCTTTTGTCAAAAACTTGACCCCCTTCTCTTTTCTCCAGCTGTTTCACGCTGTATTGACATCAAAGGTTTCCTTCCCTTCCAGGTGTTCGGGTTCATTGCCACCATTATTTTTGCTCTGGATTTCTATGTCATCTTTAATGACCTGGCTAATTTCCTGAAGCAAGGAGGGGAGTCAACTGATGAGCCACCAAGAACTCCAGGTAACGCCCAGCCTGTCACAGTCTCTCCAACTATTGTCTTATGTTCAAGAGAGGACTGATGCAAGGCCAAAAGAACAAATGTATGAAAAACAGAAACGGCTCAAAAGACTGATAAGACTAAAAGCACTCTACCTTAAAACATGGCTAAAAAAGGTATGTCTTAGCCATGCTTTTAGTCTAGTATCCATCAGATACCTTCAAGTAAGTATTTCCCTGTTATCGCCAGAGGGGGTGAGAGGGTGACGCGGCCAGACTGTGACTAAGCGGCGAACACTGTCTCTGTCTCCGTCTCTCTCTCGCCCTCAGGTCCTCGTGATCCCCCACGTTCACAAACAAGACACCAGGCAGGAGTAAAAAAAATAATAAAAAATAAATAAACTTATTAAATATTCTAATTGGTAAAAACAGTTCAGGTAAGGGGACACTGATAAGAACACAGGAGTAGTATAGGGTTATTTGTGCAACTTATTGTTTGCTATTTTGCTCACTGTTTTAAAATGGATACAGTTCACAGTGACTCTCCCTATAGAAGCAAGATAGGGATTTAGCCTCTACAGTAAATATTTACATCTCTCTGGTCAAACCACAACAAGGCAGGACCCTCACTTGCGATATCTTAGAGACAGGCCCAGGGGATGCAGACCTGCAGAGCCAATTCCTCACTACAGCCTAAGTGGTGTTTCTGTTTTTTGTGTTTCAGATGACTCAGACTCTGACTCTGACTGAAGAAGGACTCAGAGGGACTCGAGACGTAAGCCACTCCCAGATGTCAAAGCTGACAACCTCAAGGATTAATATTTCATGATGACCCACTGTTGTGAAAACAGGTTGTGTTCCAAAATCCACACCAAGTCTAATTCTAAGGATGAACCAATGTGTTGGCCATGCATTATGAATGGTAATCTTAGTGTGGATAGTGGAGTGCGGGACGTTTTCAATCCCGTTGATAGTCTAAAGAGCACATCAATCAAATCATGATCTATAATCGTGATCAAGTAAGATAACAGATAGTATTCTTTCCAACTTCTCTTAAATGGCCCATTTGGGAAAATAACAGATGTTTTCTGCCCTGACAAGCTCACCTTCTACATCTGTATCTATTTCTAAAGCTGTGAATATCCTGTGGTGTTGATGTTAGCTCAATATTTGTTTACATTTGCCCAGGCCCAATAAGGAGCATGAGGACAAAAGGCAGAGAACACTACGGTTAGGTTAATGCATTTTCAATCCTATTGGTAACCTGTCAAAACAGATTAACAGTAGCCTGTGGATGTTTGCATTCTGAGCAATGCATTTTTCAATTATCTTACTTGGCAAATATGTAGGCCTATACTCTATGCCATATGTTGTATGCAGATTCGGGAGTCAATGTAAAAAAAAGATATACTTGGGAGAATCAGGAAAAACAGGTTGGAATCCAATATGTATGTATGTTTCCTTAATGTTCTTATGCACTTCTTCAATGTATGCATCATTTCCTAGATGGGCAGCTTGTTGGCTGGTTACACCATCTGTCCAATCATTACCATGCTTTCAGTAATAGCTTGATTTTTACTATCTTTAGTGACTTTATTCTGATATGTTTCAAAGGTCGTTCACTTCGCCCATAGATCTTTGGATCATATATGCAACCAATGTATTCAGGGCTCATAGTAACACTGCCACCTTGTCTCCCATCCCACGCTAAGACTGATTGTACATGGTGACTGTCAAGAAAATGCTATTTACTGGTTGAATGTTTTTTTTCTGTTCATTTCCTCTCGTTTTCTAATTCTCCAATTCACCAAATGCCACATCTATAAGCATTAGGAGACCCTTGTCATTGTGTGTGAAATGTGCACTGCTTATAATGTGATATGACTGCATTGATTGATTGATTGAAAATGGTACACACACACACAAGTTCACCTATCGCCAAGTTTCTACATTGAAGATGTAGAATCATACTGTGTAAGGGGTTTATATATATTGCATGTCATAAAAAAGAAAAGAGCAAGAAAAGTTTTTTCAGGAATCATTTGTACGTTGTAATCAGTTTAATAAAGAAATGAAGACATGTTCTACAGTTTCCAAATCCATTTATTTTTGAGACAAGGGTGTCACCATAAACGATAGTGTTGTTAATCTACAGAGAAATATTTTAATACAAAAATACAGATTTCAGTTCAGACTCATAGAATACAAGAAAGACCTGTATCTTTTACTGAACATTTAAGAATATCAAGATGAACTTGAAATTGAAAAGACAGCTAGTCATTTCTACTGTCTCTGTGTCAGGCATCTTAGCTGTATACAGGTTTTGAAACATCAACACGCCCCAAACCTTATCATGAAGCACAGTTGGTGAAATAGTTATAGGCATGTTCAAAGTCATATAAATATATCCAATTCATAACATGAGGTTATATTTACAGAGTGCTTATAATGCCTGAAGACGAAATATTAACTTGTATTGTTCTATTACATTGTCATGATCGACTAGTTAAAGCAAGGATTACATAATGCACCCACACTGTCCATTACTGCATGGTGTAGCATAAGGCTTATGCTATAAGGTATTGCTAGATGGGATGGGATCCACTAGTGTGATGTCAGCGGATTATTATATGTCACGCTTTGAAACAACTCAGTCCTTCACTGAAGTGAGAGACATAAATACAAACATTTTGATTGATTGTCTATTCACACAAACCCATCAACTCATGTTTCAATCATAATTACTATAACAGTTATTACGGTCTGTTCATTAAAATCAACTCCCTCACATACAAAATCATTAATAAGGCCTTCAAATTGGTCCACTGTCGTCACAAAGAATACCAGTTTAACAAAAGTTGGTACTGTATGGAACATCTGTTGAATTGCACCATAACCAGGAGAGGGTGCTATTCAGTCCATAAAGGGCAACACCCATGAGCTATTCCACTAAGAGCATCCTTACCATAATCCACATATACATATAACCAGCAAGGTCAAAAGCATTACCGACAACACCTGGAATGACAATCTGTGTAGATAAACGTGCCGAAATATTTTTAAACTATACAAACACCAAAACACAAGTCCACATTTCTCAAGAAAAAAAGTCCATCATTTTACTCACAAACAAACTTTCACATTAGAAAAGACTTGCATCTAAAAGAGTGTGACAATGTACGATGCAAAGATAACTGTGTCTCTCGCTCTGTTTATCTGTACCAAAACTAAAAGAACAGCTGCACACAAGTATTTGATGATATAAGCTGTCTGATAATACAATATGGCAAGACCACACGCATTCAATTGCAATTAATATGAGCAAAGGTTATGACAGTGGTCCTTTTTTATTACCGCAGTTAATCTTAACAAGATAACTTTTTAAAGTTTAACCTTATTGGTTCTCCATTCCATGAATGGCTAACATGTCATGGGTATGGACAATGAATAAGAAGGCTAAACCTTTCAAAAAATATGTTGCCCAATAGAGCTTTATGGTTGTGTTTTTATTTCATAACAATCGTTTGATATCAAACAGAGGATACAATGATGATTCAATCAATACCTGAGATGCTCCTTGGACGCTGATCGTAATCAGCACCTGTATATCAGGACTTTGTCCAATGTACCACCATTTTATTACCGTACCACTGCCATTTCTGTGACCCACAAGAGGGAATACAGGAACACATAGAAATGTCACATTGCTGCTGCGTTTATCATCCACAAATAACACTCACCACACCACAAAAACAAAATTCCTTCAATAACAACAATCCTAATACCTTCAATTTTCCCTATTTACAAAATATATAGTTTGGTGATGTGCATCTGTGAGACATACCGAAGCTAGTTTATTTAACTCTTTTATTATCTCAAGAGACTGGAAATGAATGAAATTGATGAACTGAACTGTGTTTCACAGTTTTTTTCAGGAGTATCTGATTTCATACAGTGATGGTAACAGAATGAGTAACTTCTCACTAAGAACTAATCTTTTGGTCAAGTTCTCAGCAATATAAATCATTATCAATCAAATGAAACAATAATGCGGAAATTTCCCCTTTCATTGAAGGGCAGTCAAAATATTTCAGTCTTATTATGTATCTGATTCGTTGAACTGTTTTGAAAACACAAACTCCATATTTCAAAGGATATTAGTGCTACCTCGACTTATTGCAATCACACCCACCAAACCCTGGGCCTGTACAAGTATGTGCTGGTGGTCATAGATACTTGGACAGTGTCTATGTCACACACTCAAGAAAGCATAAAGAAAACACCAGAGCAAAATGTCAAACCCATGCTGAATTTAAAAGCAGGAAAAAACATAATTCATGTAAAAAGTAAATATGTTCATCAGAATCAGAGTTAAAAGTCAGTCCTTTTGAGAACTGTAGACACAGACAGAAGTCACACAGTTTGAAGCGCTGCCTGGGACTGTAATGTCACTGGGAACGTGTCCTAGGCCAGCACGAGCTGCCGCTTTCCCAGGGTTGAAGCAGGTCTTGGATGGTATCTCTCCACCAGAGACATATGGTAAAGGGTACTGCAGTATTTCTTCCATGGAATGTGGGTACAGTGATTGGCTATGCCATTAGTGGGGTAGGCCTATGGGAAGAGAGGATGTAATGACAAGGGGAGAAGCCTGCGCTGGAGTTGCCGCCACTCTCAGACCAATCCTAGACTATCACTGTAGATCAGGCCGTGCCTCCATCTCGCCCCGGGACGCGGTGCGGGCACGCATGTACTCGCTGGTCTGGACAGCACCCGAGTGCCCGTCACCCATGCGCCACCGCTTCACTGCCAGGAAGGTGTTCACGCTGTAGACGCATGTCACCAGGAAGCCAAAGATCTGCACAGGAAGTTGGAGGAAATCACAGGAATTTGATTCAACTTAATTGCTGTTGCTATGAACACAATTCACATGTAGGCCAGATTAGATTTTATTGTACACGGAAAAACTAATTGAGGCACAGCTGTGAAGTACAGTACTTGAAACAGTCTGACAGTATGTATTTCATCCCTATCCGCTGTATTAATCTTAATTTCTTAAGATTGTTGTCTTTATTTGCACTTGACACCACGGACCTCATTGTCTCTTAGCTTGTTTTATAGCATTTTCGCTTTTTAATTGTCTAGTGTGTAATATTTGTGATATGTTATATGTGTATATGTTTGTGAATATGTGAATATGTTTTCTGTTTTTGCACCTTCAGAAGAACCACTACAATTTCATTGTATAGGCAACTGTACAAGGACAATAAAGTCTATTCTATTCTATTCTATTCTATTCTATGTAGATACTGCTCATCTGCTGTATGGCTCCTTCCTAAAAATACGTGGTAACTGTTTATTTTAACAAATAAAAAGAGACTACTGTATAATTACAGTGTGACAGTTTTAGCTGATTGAAAAGCAACACGCATGGGATTGATTACTCTCTGAATCTCTGCGTCATCTTCACACACCCCTAAGAAAATAGACAGACTGGAATTCATTAAACCGTCCGCACGCACGCTGCACACACACACAATCATATACACCACCAACACACAATCATATACACTAACACACACACACACACACACACACACAAACACACCCATCCACCCCCACACACACCCCAAGAGAGCCCAGAGTATTTAACAGCCCCCCTCCAGGCCTGAAAAAGTCCAGGATGTTTAATAGAGACATCCTGCTGAGAACATCTGTACCATAAACGACTCAGCACAAATCCTGCAGCCCATCGACCGCCCATGCACACAGCACTGATCCAGCCTCCTGTACTGTACAACCAACACTAACACTGGGAGGACAGCATGCAGGTTTGTGTGTGTGTGTGTGTGTGTGTGTGTGTGTGTGTGTGTGTATCAAGGAAGGGATCACTGAAAGGAGTATAGAAAATGTCAGAGTTGGAGTGAAAAAGAGAGGGTTAAAAAAGAGTTCATAGTAGATTGAGAAAGACAGAGAGACCAATGAGGTGTGACTCCTCTCCTGCCCTTCTCCGGGATGATTAGAGTTCTCTTGAACTCTAGAATGAACCAGAATGTCACGGCTCAGATCGAACATAATGGGATTCAAAACTCAGTTCAGGGTAAATAGTGGCTTTAAGGGCTAAATTTCACTGGAAGCGTCAACATCAGAGGCACGTCTGAGTTCGGTGAAATGTCGGGGTAACAGCAGCAGCAGCAGCAGGGTGGCTGGTGGCCAATGGAGCTAAGCACACACTGTGGTTCTGCTCGCACATCGTCAACCTCTCAGCACGCTGTCTCTTCCAGCCCAACTGTTGCTTCAAACCTCTCAAAACGAGAGTAGGGTTGTTGATGTGGCACCGTTTTCTTTGAGTAATCTTTCCTCTTTGGGGGAGGGCAAACACTATTTTGACATGGCATATGCAATTTGGGTGTTTGTCCACAGGGAGGCAGCAGTGATCACGAAATACAGACACAAAGAAACCAAGAGTAAACCAATAGTACCCAATCTGGTTCACCTTACCGTTCTATTTATTGTTAGAAACATCTCTCACGAATGATACAACATTTGACTGTTTTGTGTCTGTCTTCAATTTATACTTGTTTACTGTATGAGACAGAAATCCACTGGGTCATTCAACACTAGCCATTGTTCTTGATTAGGCTGACAGGAGAGTGACGGGAGAGGAAAGTGCGGGAGAGGGGATGAGGGGAAGGTTAGGGAGAATGAGGCATGGGCTACACAAAGCCGGATTCGTCTGAATCCGCGATGCTTTGATAACGTTTGCACCTCGCGGCTACGCGACTCTGGCGATTTCGAGAACTGCCTCCGCAAACTTTTGAAAACTAGGTTGCAAGGTCTGCAAATATTAGTCATAATTCTAAAAGAAATGACTGTATATTAATAAAAAACATTCTGAATGTTACTCTATATATAATGATAGCAATTTTACAATAAAACACACAGAGACACGTCAAAGAAAGAGACACTAGACGGGTCCATCAAGCAGTGGAGTGGAGAACGTTCCTGGTTTCGTATCAACATGCGCATGTCCTGTGTGATGTAGTGACGTGCTTCCAGGTCACACTGGCACACGTTGAATCATTTCCTTGGTCTACCAGCTGTGATACGCGAACCCGTGTGGCTGGAAAATCTTTGCGTGACGGTGTGAAAACGCCCAGAGATCAGATCTGCTCAGAAATCGCGTATGGACATTGTGTAGCCATGCATGAGTGATGATGGAGACTCACCACTGCTGCGATCTCGGCTCCAGAGTTGTGGTTGAGAGCAGCCAGGACCACGGAGGCCAGGAAGAAGAAGAAGGTGCTAGCAGCTGTGTTGACCAGGTCCTGCAGAGACAGACAGACAGATAGACATGGATGGACAGTGAGATAGGTTGCGGATGAGGATGAGGAAACATGTTTTTGCACACTTTCAACAGATTTTGTTTGATTGTGCCCTAGAGTAGGGCACTTAGCCCTAAGTTACTCCAGGGAGACTGCCCCTGTAATCTCGAATTGTAAATTGCTGTGGATAAAAGTGTTACATTGTTAAAAAAATAAAAAAAATAATAATTGTGCCACAGAGTTTGGCCTAGCTCCAAGCTCAACAGTAAAGAGCATGTTGTTTGGCAGGACAACAGTAGTCATAAGAGTTGGGAAAAGTACATGTGGGACCAACATCGAAATATGGATAGAGTTGTTTACAACATCTAAATCAGATGGTACGGTTGCTCCTTTATTTTGGTTGAACCTCTATGGTTTCATTCTAACCTACAACCAATATCATAATGTTTACATTATACCACAGAATCAATTCACTATATTCTTTCAGGAGTTATTCAAATGAGGAAGGACCACAATCTAATAACGGGGGAACAGGGAAAAAGACAACAAAAGATCATCTTTATCTGGAGAATGTTGAGCAGCAGACAGGGAGCGCGACTGCCATGTGATTTCCAGTTCATACTACAATGGATTGTAGTGTCACACATGGTATCTATCTTGAACTTTGGAAACCTACTTATGCTCAACATCCGGTGATCCCACAGCCCGATGGTCCCACATTTCTAATATTTCATAGGTGGGCTAGGGATAGGGTTCGGGTTAGGGTCAGTGTTAGGGCTAGGGTAAGGATTAGGGTTAGGGTCAGTGTTAGGGTTAGGGTTAGTTAGATTACTTAGAAATGTGGGAACATTGGGCTGTGGGACCATCGGGCTGTGGGACCATCGGGCTGTGGGAACATAGACACACTCCCACATTAACACCCCTTCCAACCATGTTCCCCAGATGAGGTGGCATGCTATAAATCTTGTCCGGATCCTTTTTTCTCCAGACTTTCCACTTGCAATAACTGTGATACATGATCATATTCATCTGTCCACAATATGTTTTTTTCTGATATCTGCAGATATCTAACTACAGTAACCTGGCCATCATTTTGGGGGATAACCAGTGGTTTAATCTAGTAGTGAAGCCTCGGTAGATCGGCTGGTGACCACGCAGATGGAGTATCCCTGAGAGGGACAGTTGTTTTGGGGGTTTTCTTAATTATGGTGAGCATTCTTCGGTCATCCAATGTAGAAGTCTGCGTTGGCCTACCAGCTCGCTTGCGATTGCTGAGGTCACCAGTGCTTTTTTCTTTCTTTTTAATGATGTTCCAAACTCTTGATCTTGGCATGCCTAAGGTTTTGGCTATGTTTCGGATAGTTGTTTTTCTCCAGATTTTTGGGCTAGATAATGGCTTGCTTGACTTTCATTGACACCGCTTTGGTCGTCATGTTGACAGACACCAATAGACTTGAATCCTAGAATCAGGACAAAAGAGGGACAATGTATAAAAAGTGTCGTAGTTTTGGAGTGGTGAAACCAATATGTACACAAATACCATCACAGCTGAGAATGTCTACTTTAACGGTTTCATTTAAAATCACTGTATATTTGGATATTGAAAATGTTATAGGCAAAGATTCATCATACTACGTAACACACACACACACACACACATACACACATACACACACACACACACACACACACACACACACACACACACACACACACACACACACACACAGACAGTGACCATGTGGTGTTCTGGCTGGCTGACCAGTCCTTCAGTGAATGGTTAATAAATGCCTCAGCATGACTTGGGCATGGCACCCATGTGATTGGATGCATGATGTGAGTTACTGCCCACATCGTCTCACATGACAACAACTCCCACACAGTGCTGCTGAAAGAAGTCTCTCTTTTCTTTACGCAAACACGCCTACACAACAATCAGATGCCTCCTGATTTATAAAATAGTTTGTATATATACGTGTGCATGTGCGTGTGTGTGTGTGTGTGTGTGTGTGTGTGTGTGTGTGTGTTTGGCAGGACCTGTGAACAGAGAACAAACAGCTCCGGAGAGTGTTTAACTTGAAAAGTGGCTTAATGTGTTTAATGGAAGCATCATAAGCTCTAGCTACGATCGCCCAACGGCCGCTAACACTCAATCAACCCATTACCGTGGGCTGCAGCCTACTGGCACATACTTGTTCAACTGGTTTTAGCTTCTGGTTTTACAGCTTCAATACAACCACACTTTTAAAGCAAGAGGATCCCAGATCCAGATCCTGATCCCAGATCCCAGCTCGCCTCGCAGCAGCTCACCCCATCCCCGGAGAACCATTCCCACATTCCACATCCTGGGCTGCTTTCTATAAAGCGCCTGCCGAAGAATGGAGTGCCTGCCTTTAAATAACCCTGGCAAACCGCTGTCTTCCTTTTTCTCCCTCTTTGCAGGACGACAGGACTCCCTTCTTCAAACCCCTTTAACCTAGAGAGCCAACACCAAGACAGGCAGACAGGGACAGACAGGCAGACAATTGGCCGGCAGAGAGGGGCAATTCCACAGTAACATGTGGAATGTTGTCGGGACTGGATTTTTCACTTTCAAACGTATGCCAAACAAAAAACCCTTGCCTCAGAGATAGCCTCTGCAAAATGAAAACATTCTTTATTGTCTGCGACCGACGTGAGAAGGATCCTAAGAATCTGTTTTAGGGACACCACGCCATATAAATGCCCTATATTGCTGATACCCATCATGTCCCATCAGATCAGTAAACATGGAGGAAAGGAAACAAGGAAAGTAAACATGTTCTAACTGCTGAGATACAGTCACTGACTTCTTTGAGAGAAGGGTGAGATATTAGGAAGTTCAGTTCACTTTGGCAGTGCAGTCAGAGACTCTCTCTGAGCCACTGTGTGTGTGTGTGTGTGTGTGTGTGTGTGTGTGTGTGTGTGTGTGTGTGTGTGTGTGTGTGTGTGTGTGTGTGTGTGTGTGGAGACTATGTCGGAGTGTGCGTGTTAGGAGTGGTCCTTCACCAAGGGGGCTTGACGGTTCCCATCCAGTGGCTAAACCAAATGCTGTCAGGTCAGGTGGGTGTTTACGGTGGGGCTGCACCATATTGGAAAAAAAAACGACATTGGAAAAAAAAGAATCTACAATATTATTGCAATATGAATATTGCAGATGACTTGAATAGCTCTATAATAATTAATCATTCTAGAATGATTGGGGTGATTGTGTAGCGGAGTGTATCGGCAGAGAAAATAAATATAATAATAAAAAAGCTGAGAAATTACTTTTTACTTTTTACCGTCCATTCTTAAACTTTAATGCTATCCAATTGCTTTCAACACACCAAACACAAAAGCAGGTGAGAACTGTGACTTCTGAAGTGATTGTTGAGGGGGAAATTAGGTCGTTTAATACACTGGTTGAATCACCATGACACTATTATATTCATATAATACTTTTCTATTAATCAAGTCACTGATCTAACATGTCATGATTTAATAATGCATGTTGCTTATCCTAAAATAAAGGGGCTCATCTGTGAATGAAGAAGAAGGGTGGTGTCTAGAAGGGACCAGGAGATTACAAAAGGCTATATCTGTGTACTCCAGGTTAAAACAGACTACAGGAGGCTATATCTCTGTACTCTTCTGTTAAAACAGAACATTAAACTAGGAAAGCTTCATTATCACATTAGGGATTTAACATGAGTGACAAAATAGGTAATTTAACATTTTCTTCTCCAATTATTATTTTTTATAAATAGCATATTTTAAACAAAATTATATATAAACAAAATATAAAAAAGAGCACCTATACACCAGCCCCCTGAGTGGTTTACAAACTAGGACTACAACTCGCGGGGTTTGGTTGTTTGATAAACTGATCACGATGATCAGTGATTGGTGGTTCACTGTGCAGTGCCTGCATGTCAATCACTAGCAACAAACGCAGTGGATCCACAAAACCCTTAAATCGAAGTAAATGATGTTATATCAGACAGACTTCTCTTGTAGATTAGTCAAGGAAAATGAACACCGTGCAAGTTTTCCTTTTGTATCCAGCAGCAAAAAAGTTGTAGCATGACGTGTTTGAGTTCATTTGCCTTACTGGGCATCACAAGTCCTGTGATGTGACTATCGCACATCGCGATGATGATGCTGAAACGATATATTGTCTTGTTTACACTGATTAGGCTACAGGAAACATGAAGATCAAAATCACAGAGTGAGCTTCATAATTCTACCAAAAACACAATACAGAATAGTTTTATTTCAACACTTGTTTTTTTGGAAAGAAAAATAAGGAGGAGGAGGAACATACAGTAAGTATTTCATGTCGTCTTCTGCTTGGGTGGTAGAACATCGGGACTAAAAAGTGGCAGTAAGGAGATTTTCCTCCTTGAAGGGTAAGCTGAGGTAAAATAAATAGAGCGAGGAGTGGGGGCTCTGGGCTCAGAGTAGATTAGTAACTATAGCCAGCAGCACTTAATGCCAGTTGGATTAAATGTACAGTTGGGGGGAGGTAAGGAACCCTGCTAGGCAGACTCTGACGAAGTTTCCTCAAGAGCACACTTAGGAAAACACAGCTAAAGCTTTGAATGCACACACACATACACTCGTGCATACACTCACTCACACACACATGCACACACAAGGAATGCACTAATGCACTAATCTAAAGTCATTGAGGTAAATAGGGTCATTTTACAATGACAGAAGTCTGCCCTGTGCACTGCCAGAAAGTGAACTGCCATTGCAGGGTCTGCTGTGAGGTAAGAGGGGATAACCTGATCATTTAGTACAGATCAGGGATGAATTTCCTGAACGCTTTTGTACAGGAGCATGAAGATCACCGTAAGACCTTCGTCTCTGCAAAGAGAGATAGGCCTACTAAGATTTGATGCTCAAGGCTATTGTTAGGATGAGTGGAAAGTGATAGTTCTCTCCAATTCCTTCTTTTCCTTCACATTTTGTATGGTCTGGTTTTCACCATTAGCAACCAACAAATTAGCACACCCGGACGGAGCCTTCATTATTGCAGGGGATTTCAACCATTCTAACCTGAGGACTGTACTCCCAAAATTCCACCAACATGTCTCCTGCCCAACCTGAGGTGACAAAACTCTAGATCATGTTTATACAAACATCACTGAGGGCTATAAAGCCAATCCCCTACCCCACCTGGGGCAATCTGACCACATCTCATCTCAGTTCCTACTCCCTACGTAAACACCACTCATTAAAAGGTTGAAACCGACAGTGAGGACAGACAAAATCGGTCGGGTGACTGACAGTGTGGTCTGCGAATGGTCTCGTATAAAAAATGCCCAGCGCATCATCGGCACCAACGTCACTACCATCGAGTCCCTCCAGGTTGATCGTGTCGGCAGAGGGCGGTAAGTATCATTAAGGGTACGTCGCACCCCAGCCACAGTCTGTTTGATCCCCTACCATCCAGAAGACTGAAGAAGTACAGGATCTCCAGGTCCCGTACCAGCAGGCTCCAGAACAGCTTCTTCCACTCTGATAAACAATCCCCAAACAATCTATATAACCTCAGCTGTCACCAACAGCGTATTCCCCCTAAACCAAATCTGACCAAGCTGACCATTCAAGGAAATCTCACTCTCAACCTCCACCAATTTTGCTTGGGAAAAAGAGTGCTGCACTATGCAAAAGAATACCTAACAACTCAGAATACTTTACAGCATAAAACTGCAGTGTCATGTAAAAACTCCTGGCGGCCCACTCTCACTGGAGGAACTTTGAAACTGAGATATAAACACAAAAAGAAGAAAAGGCCTACACCACGGAGCACAAGCCTGCTACTAGTCCTGAGCCAATGAGAGACATGGAAAGACCGTGGGGGTCTGGCAGGCGACAGCCCACTCACCATTTAGCCAAACTCAGCCCTTTGAGGCCTAGAAACCCCATGTCTACTAAAAGCTATGGCAACAGCTTTCTACAAGGCACAACAAAATACATGCATACAAAACCTCTTGTGGCATGCTGACTCAGAGACATACTGTATGTAAAACAACACACACCTCATCTACCCACCCCCCACGGGACACCTGCATAACAACACAGACTGGCTTGTGTCCTCACAAGCATGCATACGAGATAAAAAAAACATCACAGTTATAATTACTATTTGAGTGAGACATTATAGGACTACGTCTAATATGGATAGTCATAGATGGTGAGATGAGAGAATTTAGAGTTTGTCTCAAAGAGTCCAGCCTAGTCCAAATCAGTGGCTTCTGGATTAAAACAGGCCTCTTTTTAAAGTAATATATAAAACCCAAATTTCATTTTGCCTCTTTTTGCCAGACGTAGAAGCCAAAAGTACATCCCCCTCTTGCCTGTTTGAGGTAGAACACATAGTACTAAGTATACCATAATGCAATATGATAGCTATGGTTGGATTTGGACCACTTAAACTCACCATCTATTACTTTTGCTGGTATGCAGTGCACTCTGGAAATAAAGCAAAGACAAGCTTTTCCATTGCCATCTGTAAAAGATACTGTATGTGTGTGGGCAAATAGTCAAAAGAACTACCATGTTGTATTGGAGAGGACCAACCGATTCAGTTATAGCAGGCTTTTAAGGCCTCCAGCAATGACTGCGCCGTCTTCTACTTGATTTCACTTGCATTTCTTCGGACAATTCTCAAATAAAATAAAATGTGCCCGTGCTACTCACCGTCAGGCTCCAGTTGACGTGGGGTACTTTGGTGTGCAAGTTGAGGCTGAAGATGAGGAGGAGCACGCCGGTGACGACAAAGGCACTGCAGCTGACAAACTCAAAGAAGTAGACCCCTCCGCAGGGCAAACAGAGCATGATGGTTTCTATGCAGATGAAAGCAATAAGGGAGAGGGCCTGCAGAGAGGGAGGAGTCAGTCAATGGCAGGCAATAGATAAAACATAAACATACACAAACATACAGCAGAGTAGAGAGAGCATATGCCTTTATGATACAACCTACCTCTACGTTTGTGTAGAGGTCGGTTGTATACCTTTGTGAATTGTATAGCCCTCTGGAGTGAAAGGAGCCCGACTCATTGGCTCACATCCTGAATGGTTCAATTCCTTGCCACATTCATCAGGGAACCACAAAATGGGGAGGAATGGTGAGGTTCAAATGCTATTGAGGTGTTCCTCTGCCATCAGTCCCCCCACAAACCTCAGACAGATTGCAGGTTGGCCCGGTCCGAGTGAGGGAACCGTTGCCACCGACAAATTCCAGGCCTCATCCCATCAGGGCCGGTTCAGACTAGATCTGGTAGGATAACAGATCTAAATAAAGAATCTGCTCCATCTGGACCCGAACCCCCCCCTTTTGAGCAACTGGAAAAGCGCTATATACTGTAAATTCCAATCCATTATCATGCCGCAATCACATCAAACACACAGTCCCTGAGAGAGACAGGAGCCAGGCGGTATTGTCCCCTTCTGCTGCCCCATCCCACCACCTTTCAAAAAGTATCTCACATACTAATACCACAGCTGCAAAGACACAAATCCAACCCTAACAAACTGGGGCAAGATATTATGATATGACACTCAGACGTGCATACACACACACACACACACACACACACACACACACACACGCACACACACGACACATTGTATTGAACTACATTCTGGTCTTATGTGTGCTTTGTATTATATCTATGCATGTATAATGGGTGACCTAATCAGATTTTTCTCTGCTGCTTTCTAAGCTCTATTGAAATGCAGATTCAGCTGGGCCTCAGTGGAAGCCTCCTCCCCTGTTATGCATTTGTGTTTAAATGAGTCGGGTGGGTGACAGTGACTGAACAGACAATGCTTTCCATGGCAACAGTGTGACCTTAATATGCAGATTCTCCTTCCTTTTTCATCCATGATGTATCCTTTTGACATAGGACAATCACCCACCTCTGTGTGTTATTAGATGTATTAACAGCTTCTTAGGCAGTATGAGTCCTATGATGTAAGACTGTCTGAGAAAGTTATTAATAATAAACGTAGAGACCATTCTATCTAGAATCATTGAAAAACTAAAATTGTGAAATATGTGCTTGCATTAGTATGTCTCAAATCCATCTAGTCTATGTTCTGGATCACACACTGCTGAAGCCAATCCTTCCTCTCCTCCCAGGTAACTTAAAATGACGGGCTGTCTCTGACAGTCTCTATGAAACCTTGAGAGTGAATTATCTTTCTAAGAGTACAGCAGCTTCTTGAGCTATTTCTACAGTATCTAGAATATGTTTGTCAATGTCAGAAATAGCACAACTGAGGCAGCTGGCTGAGGGAGGTGACGCCACTGGGTCACTGTGGGACTGCGTCTAATGATCGCAAGGTCGACGGTTCAAACCCCAGCTGGCCACATGTCGAGGAGTCCTTGGGCAAGACAGTGAACCCCAAATTGCTCCCAATGATAGGGCTTTCACACCGCCATGAGTGGGCTGGCACCTTGCATGGTAGCTTGCCGCCCTTGGTGAGTGAAAGGATGAATGAAAGGCCATTGTAAAGCTCTTTGGAATAAGGCGCTATATAAGTCAGTCCATTTTGCCACTGACTTGACACAAGTAGAGTGAGTAAACTGAATAGGTTGTGTTCCTCATGATTGGCTGGCTGCCCTTCTCTCCTCCCAAGCCCAGGGCTGTTTTCTGATCTAAACCCTGTCCATCCAGTTTAATGAGCAGGGAACAGCATCAAAGCTCACCCCCACTGTGTGTCTCACACCTTCTGTTGCATGGACAGAGGACTTAAAGCAAAGATCGAGCACCCCCACCACTGATTGGCTCTCTGGCTAGCCCTTCACATTTCACTGCTACTACAGCCTGGTGAAGGCCAAAGTCAACGACACACTTGACATAGCAACATGGACGTGTCCAGACTGGGGGTGGGAGGGGGGAAGATGGTAGGGGAGGGATGGGGGAGGGATGAAGCCATTGATGCTCTTGATAAAAGCAGCCCTTCCCAAGCCCAGTGTGGAGCAGGTGTTAGACACACAGAGGAGGGTGTGTGTGTGTGTGTGTGTGTGTGTGTGTGTGTGTGTGTGTGTGTGTGTGTGTGTGTGTGTGTGTGTGGGAGATGGGGTTGTTATTGTACCATCCATGCTGGGTAATCGTGTAAGTAATACGTCAGCCACCTGGCCACCCTATTCTAAACCCTCCCATTCTTCATCTGTGGGATAAGATATGTACATTGTGAGCTGCTTGGAGTCAGATCCCCCATCACATCCACCATCTGTTCCCAGAAAATGAATCGCCTCACAGTAAGCACTGTACTCCAAGTGTGCTTCTTCTTCCAAATCCAGTGTGTGTGTTTTGAAATGGTCCCAAATCCAGTGTGTGTGTTTTGTTCCTAGTCTAAATGGTTCATATTAATCCATGTGTAAAAAAAACAAACAGGAATTGCTTGCCTACAGAGCTCTCTATCCTACATGCGTGCGTGTGTGTGTGTCTAACAGACCAGACTGAGAAACACTTGAACAGAACACACCGTCTCTCCGGAGTAGGAAATGCTCACTGACACGGGGCAGCATCTGGTAACTTCATTTAACTTCAGCCACAGCGCTACGAAAAAAAACACCTTTCAATAATATTTTACTTTCCCTTGTTAAAGCACCAAAAAAGAGATCTACATTACGAGGTCCATTGACACAATAGAATGGCTATGTAACAACAAGCTGAAACAACGTTTTTTTGTCTTGGTACCCATACCAGAAAGGGATTGTCAAAATGTGAGAATGAGCTACTTTGAGTGAGGTGACATTGTCCTTATAGCAATGCACAGCAGAGATCCAGTGTCCTTTTCTCATGTCCTTAAGACTAAACACCCCCATGTAAGGTCATCCTACGCAAAGAGGGGCTGCGAAGCCCATAGCCCAGGCCCTTCTGGGACTGACTGCTGCCTTTCCTAGTGACACAAGGTCAGCCTGAGGCCGTCAGAATGGTTATGCAACTACAACCTCTATGGAACTAAAGGCCATATAATATGGGTGTGGTGGTAGTAGAAAGTTTTCCCTGAGAAAGTCATCGGCAGGAACAAGTGCAGTGAGGGTGGGGCAGTGAGGGTGGGAGTTTTTCACCTCCCAGTATTCAAATGAGACTGCAACCTAACCTAAGTAAAAAAAATATATATATATTTTCCTTGAGTTAAGTGGGACAGTCCAGTATTCCAAGTTTAGTTAAATATCAATCATCGACTTTGTGCTTATGGTTGGGATGACCTATTAACGTTGCGAGGCCTCTTCAGAGAAACATTGAGTACATTTACAGAGGAGGTACAGTGAGCTGTGTTTCAGGGATTTCACAGTAAAACA
>NC_137689.1:12814296-12856796 GCF_963989245.1 Nansenia antarctica
CTATACTACAAAATTGCGTTGCAGAAGTCGGTCACTGTCTTGTATTGCTCTCCTGTTTATGATCGATGCTGGTTTGGTTCTGCACGCAACGAAAAACCCCTATTCTATTCAGGGAGTTGTAGAAAGGCCAGCACCATTCCGCTCCTTTGTGGCACTTTTGGGGAAAGAGCAAAAATCCATCATGGCCAGATCGAACCACCGTTGTTTATAAACATCAATGCACTGATGTTAAAGTTCAGACTGAAATACTAAATGATATAAGGCTTACTACTACTACATTACCATTACTGTCTTGTGTTTAGTCTCCGCCCCGAAAGCTGCACATTCCTGTAGCCTATGCACGTTTTTAAAAGTATTTTCCAATACTAAGGGCGACAGACAGAAATCCCGGCCATATTTGAAAAACGAAGCCCTATATCCTTTATTCTCCGGTCAACACTAGCAGATCCTGTATTCGGTCCTTTAAATCCCCTGAGATGGAAAATAAATCAAGCAGGATTGTTTTCGCTGCGAGTCTGAACGTCTCATCCTGCGCTGCGCTGTGCCTGTGTTAATACGGGGACACTGTCTGCACTGGGCGCAGATGGTCCTCCTTCCATGAGAAACACGGGGCGCGCGGGCCAGAGCCAGACAGTATTGGGGTTGTTCGTGACGTCATACCACAGGTGTGACGCTCTGTCTGGCAGGTATGTTCCATGTCTTCGGCCCAATACACATGTGTCCTTAGCCTACTATTATGAATTTTCCTGTCAAAAATACAGTACAGGCCAAAAGTTTGGACACACCTTCTCATTCAATGCGTTTCCTTTATTTTCATGACTATTTGGTACATTGTAGATTCTCACTGAAGGCATCAAAACTATGAATGAACACATAGGAATTATGTATTTAACAATAAAGTGTGAAAAAACTCTAAATATGTCTTATATTTTAGATTCCTCAAAGTAGCCACCCTTTGCTTTTTTGTTGTTAATAAAATATATAATAATAATATTAAATATAATATGTGTTAATAATAATATGTTATTATATATATATATTTATTATTATTATATATTTTATTAACAACAAAAAAGCAAAGGGTGGCTACTTTGAGGAATCTAAAATATAAGACATATTTAGAGTTATTTCACACTTTTTTGTTAAGTACATCATTCCACATGTGTTCATTCATAGTTTTGATGCCTTCAGTGAGAATCTACAATGTAAATAGTCATGAAAATAAAGGAAACACATTGAATGAGAAGGTGTGTCCAAACTTTTGGCCTGTATTGTATGTCAACAAGTAATCTGTGGCTTCTGAACAAGTAATGTGTGGTCGTGACTCAGATAATCTTATATATATTATATGGGCAAAAGGGCCAACATAGCCTAGACCGAATTGCATAGGGCTGAAGGCAAAACAAAACAAAAATATGCACCAAATAGGTCATTTTAAAAAGCTAAATGTGCTACATAAACCATGGACTTCTTTATCTAACTATCGCATAAGAAATCAGGCTGGATTGGAAGCCTTCATAATGCCAACATGCTTCACAAACCATGCATGACGGTGTAAATACAACTTCAGCTCTTTGCTGAAAAAATAAAACATGTCTGAAGTATCCATAGGCCGTATAAAGTAGGTTATTATAAACGTTTTATAACGCATTAGACGTGATCTCATTTAAAGTGGCACCCATAATAACATAATGCACGGCTACAAACAAGAGTGTGCATATAATCCTAGTATACTATGTACATTTTTTTATCCAATCTCTTCAGAATTCAGAAAATATTCTGGCTGGGTTGGGTGAGAAAGATTTAGAAACAGATTGCATGGAGAAATACCATTGGGTCCCATGTGTGATTGAACTACTGCACTACCCCTCTCATGGCCTAGGTGGCGCTAAAGCCATTGCACTGAGGGTGGAGACATCGATGCAAGATTTACGTGAAGGGTAGGGTTTTACGCGCACGGATAACTGAAAATCACCTGATGTTGCCCAGGAACAAATGAGCAAACTCTAAAATGATATTGCAATCTTTGAATGCAAGTAATAGACTACATGTAATCTATTAAACAATATAGTTACGCGTTGACACTGTTGCAGAGAACTGAGGAGGATACTAGAGACAAAGAGGTGCAGATGGTAATTGAAAGTCAAATAATCGGTAACCAGAGTCTGGATTCTTTGTTTTATTGAAGCCAGGGCTGACAGACACTTTCCTTATCTTTGTCGGCACAAAAAAGCAAGATTCCACATGGCTGCATACTGCTTCATGTTAAAGCCATACAGTCACACTCATCTGAATATGTCAAACACAGTCCCTCCATGTGGTTAAAATGTTTTCTTATCCTGAATAAAAATCACTGGAAGCAAAAGCTTTTTAAATCTCCTATATGTATACTTTTAATAGGACTGAAGGCATATCACTAAGATTATGATGTACAGAGCAGTCACTTCCAATTTAAGCTTGAATAAAATGTTAAGAGCTCTTTTGTTCATCTAATGTGGGAAATATCCAATATCAACTGAGAACAACTTGTAAATTTGAGCAGCAAGAGTAGTTTTCCTTGTACTTGCCAAACATGGTGACTTCTGCAGGATAGTAAGGTTTCTCCTACTAATCATTAATTCAATGATGCAGATGTATTGCATGTGTAGAGACACATGTGTGTTAGGTCCATTCAAGGGCTGGTTCAATAATTGCTAGACTGTTAACACCCTAAGGACAGCTGTCCAATATCTTCTGGATAAATTAATGCTTGCCAACAAACCGTTTTTGGGCAGGAAATTTAACACAGATTAAAACTAAAGGGGATACACTGAAATGGGCAGGAAGGACATCTGAAAAACCAGAGAGCATCTCAAAATTAATCTGGATATGTTCTTAAAAGATCCATAACGTCCTCTTTTCCTAAAGATAGAATGTGTCCCCAGTCTAGATTTATTTAAAAGTCTGGAGCATAGTTGACCACCAGGGACATCTGTATTATGCTGTAAATCCAGAAAATAATTACATATTCGGAGTGTGTGTGTATTACACTAGTATGAGCAATTCATCAATACACTTGCAGAGAAGAACAGTATGTATTCTGTTGCCTCAAACCCTAAATGAAAGTGCTTATTTAAACATAATAGAATACTCCTGGCTATCCAATATTGTGCTTCAAGTTTAGCAAAAGATCATAGATGCTCATTTCTGCCCAGTGAAGAAAATAACAATAAGCGCTTCATTTTGATAGAAAGAAAATCCATAGCAGTTCATTTCTCTTATTCTGACAGATTAGTTCATGCAAAAAAGAAAGTAGACTCTGCACACCTTGTGGTTTTTCCCTTACAGAGCAATACAAAGACACAGAGTTAAACCCCTACTTGAGTTGCCAGGCCAAGTACAAAGACCACCTCAGAATCTACTTTGGAATGATGGGTGCTCGAGGCAAAGCCTGGGGAGATCACCTGGGAATCACACAGGAGAGAGACTATGTACACAAACAGAACACGCTAATTTCTGCATCTTTGGTTCCAGGTTCCAATTCTCTGTTGTTTCCTTTTGTCGCTGTTGCTTTAAATGGCAAAAGTAGCTGCTCTTTCTCATATTATTGATGTTAATTGTCAGTAACCATAAGTTTAACTAAGTTGGGCCCTAGGTAGATTTGAGAATGACCACCTAAGTTATTTCAGTGAGGTTTGAATATGGTCAATTTGTGACACAAAACCTTCAATAACCTTAGCAATCTTACAGATAATTTGATATGGTACAGTATTAGAATGGATAAAATCATTGAAAAGGAACACAAAAAGACAAAAACATTGACAGAACGTTAGGACAATTTAACAACCTACTAAGAAACACAAGCAAAGGCTGATATATTGACTACGATCTACCCTGAGTGAAAGCAGGGTGCACAGAATGACAAATTGTGAACTGTACATTGAAGGCAAAGAGTCAACATTGTCAATGGGCACTGAAGAAGATCACACAACATATCTGTGGACATTGCAGTTTCCTACTGGGACGCATCTCTACAACGACATTGTGTAGAATCGGGAATGTTTAACCTGACCTGCCAAGAGTAAAAAAACATTTGAAACTGAAAAAGAACAGAAATGTCATCTTTAAGGATATCCCATTTCATTAAAAATCATAGTAATTGATTTCCATATGATTTGGCCACACAAGCTTGTGGATTGAACCACACAAGTGTTCATCTGGGGGGGGGGACAAACTCTAAACGTGTGGTTATTTCTAAGAATCTGCAGCTAAATACCTTTACAATTAATAGACAAGAAAGAAAGGCATTCTCCTTATTGCTCAACTGAACAATGTAATCTAGGCCACAGAAGTAAGCAAAATTTCATTTGAAACATTATGCAAAGACCAGACTTGTTATACAAAAAATAAAACAAAATAAATTACTTGACTTTCAGAAATGGACAAAAAACCTTTTACCATTGGTGCTACAGTGCATTTCCTCTTTAAATAGACAAGCACCTCTACTATGACACAAACAGTTTAATGTGCCAGGCACTTGGGAGTTATAGTAGGAAAGATGCTGCCCCACCCCCTCCCCAAACACACACCTGCAGCCAAAAGAAGAGCTCTTGTTGCAAAACTCCACACTTGCCAATCCCAACCATGTTCAATTTATCCAAGACGTTTCTTTATAATTTTGTTAAAAGAATTGCATTTTTTTCCTTACAAAATCAAACCAAAGCTTGAATTGCAATTTTGCTTATATTTACAGAATCCTTAGAGATGACTACTCAGGCCTGCCATTCAGCAGGCAGACACGGTTTGCTATCAGCTATATGTATTTGTCACATTAGTGTCATGACGTGAGAGGAGTTTACCATGTTATGAGATATAGCTAAACGTTTGTTTAATCCGTAAACGGTGCAGAAAAAATAGAAAATAAAAAGAAAGATTTTTTTATATAAATACATCAGTATCGTATCTCTAACTTTTTTACATACTACATACGCTTGCAAGTATTTTCTTCTTTTTTTCTTTTTTTTAAATGAATATATTTACGGTTTCATTTTTTTCTTTTTTTATCGCAACCACTTTCCTTCCATGGGATTAGCTGAACAAGAGGCCACAGCACTTTTTCCAGTCGTGAGCGATGGTGCTTTCCCCCAATGAACCGAGGGCCTTGCAGACCTGGGGATTTTGGCTGGCTCTCAGTGGAGTGTGTACACACGACTTCACCTGACATCCGCGCAAAATAACCTTTTCAATTGAAGAAAAAATAAAATTAAGGATAAACACAGCCAAGTCTTCAACCTTCCTACCCAAAACCTCCACCTTTCTTTCCTCCATCCCAACGAAAAACCAAGAATAGCTGATAGCATCTCAAACTCATTTGGCAAAACCACTGTCTGTTGCTGACTGGTATACACATTGGGAATTTGGTCATGTTTCATTTGTTTGTTTTTATGCTTGTTTTGTTTTTTCCAGGGTATTTGCAGTGGGCAATGCTGCTGTTTTGTGTTCACGCTTCGTTCTCCGTCGGTGGTGTGATGTTTGCTGAAACCATGGCGTCCGGTTTGCGAGTCATTCTATCCAGCTCTGCCTGGACATCAGTCAAAACCGGCTTCTGCCCTTAGAAAAAGACAGAGAGAACAGAAAGTAATCTCCTGTAACTTCTGTGTGAGGACAACAACACAAGCGACAGTTATGGCCAGCAAGCGGATGGAGTTGGCTGCGATGTGGTCTCATGCTGGAGCTCGGTAGCATGACGTCATAGATGCGCACATGCAAAACCATTCATGAAACACAGCACGTTTGCATATCTTTTGGGTTCAGTTTCAAACCAACTATTAGCTGCTTCACAAGGACATGTCAGTATGCTGGGGAAATGGGATGGGTTAATAACATTTCAAACAAACTAAACGAAGAAAAAAGCACAAAAAAAAAAGCAAGGAGGATGTTTTAGAGGTGGGTTTGTGGTTGTAACATCCAGCCCAGAGGAGATTCCATGGTTCCATCATGCATACAGGCCTTGCACTAGTTCCCCCAGTGTTCCATTCCCCCAATGGAACTCGTCCCCTCCTCTCTCAGACCTGCCAAGTACTCCCTTTACTCCCCCCTCTCGGGATGTAGGGGATAAAACCTCCAGACAAAAGCAAGGCCCAAAGGCAACAAGAGGCAACTGAACCCACAGTGGAGGCCAGGCATGGCCCGAAAGAGGGTAGTCCAGCCTGAAGTTGACCATACCTGTTTTCCTGGCTGATCACTGCACCCCTGCTCCTGCAGCTCCAGTCCCGCTGCCTGGACTCCCGGGGGCGCCCGTCTTTTTACTCAACAGGCTGTTGAAGAAGTTGGCCAGCACTCCCTCATTGGCTGCTGCCCCTGAGGGACAAATGTAGAGATGCGGGTCACTTAAGAGGCAAAGGAGATTTATGTCACCTGCCTGACTCTGAATGCAACAGTTACTGTTGGTATAATCACGCTATTCCTTTCATTAAAGATAAAAACATCATTAATGCACACACGGCAATAACATTCTTCCGGAAAGCTTGCATATTACATTTAATTTGATACACTGGTCAGTCTATCCAGTTGCTTTCCCCCAACATGTCCTTGCCAACAGCAATCAACTTTGGGCCACCGCAGTGTAGTGGTTGCAGCTCAATTAAATCAGGTTTAATTTAAGCACATCTATCCATGCTGGTATGGGCTCCTCTCCCGCTGAGCTTAATGATGGAGAAATGTTCAATATTTCTGCACAAGCAAGGCCAGCGGAGGCATGCAGGGGGGTATTCCACGTATGTTGATAACTAAATTAGCGATTAATTGAAGAAGCCTGGTTAGAGTTAATGTCGACTATGACTTAACCAACTAGAGAGTCATTCCAATAACACAATTCAGCCCTGTCTCATCAACGCTAACTGTTTCTTTCAGTCACATTCAGGGAACGGAGCTCTCACTAAATAAATCTGGATTTTCCTTTAGCAGTGTTTATGGAATACCCCCCAGGAATCCATTGTTTGGGGAATTACTTCAATAGCTTCCTCAGGGGGGGCAGACACATGCTTAAATACATCTGACATGCATAATAAAACTATATCCAGTTCTCATGTGGTTTAGGGAATTATGTATTGTTGTTTATTATCATTATGTTGTTCACACATCAGTATGTTCAGGGAATTATCTTAATATCTACCTGGAGGGCAGTGTTACATAAGAGCGTATCAGCTCATTACATAAGAGCTCATACATGTTTCTACATGATTTTCCATGGTTCTCTGTAGACAATTACAAACCCAGGTCGAGATAAAAGGGTGGGCATTCACATTATTACCTTTCATGTTGGGGTCAGGTTTCTTGACTGAGGTCATCGGTGAGACACTGGCCACGTTGGTTGGGCCTGTGCGGCCCGTGGGCCGAGGAGAGCCAGAGGCAGTTCGTCCGGGGGACTCCTGACAATCAGAGAGAGAGAGAGAGTTAGTTCCAACCAAGTAATTTGATTGGACAAGAGGCATTCCATGAGTGCCGATATACAGTATAACAGCACTGGGACTTTTAAGTATCACTCCGCCACACAGCTGTTCTATTGTTTGTGTTCAGGTTACTAGGCAACCGTCCAGTTGAAGTTCAGTTAAGGAGCCAAAATAAATGATTAAATAAACAAACAAATCATAATCTGTTGTCGCGTAACTAATAAATGACGCTGTATAAAAGCAATATCACACTCGAGGTCGTGCTGTTATACATGTCTAATTATGTCTTATGTCTAATAGGCAACTCTAGCAACTATTGGTGAGATTGTCATCATTGGCCAGTAAGGTGCGGTCATGAAAGAGGCATAAGAAGAAAGAAACGGTGTGATGGATGTTATTACACTTACTGTTGTTCCTCTTGTTGGTGTGGCCGGCTGCTTCGCCAACAACGACTTGGGGAAAAGAGAATAAGAAAATGCATTTTATAGGTCAATATATTCATTTTCATTCACATTGACTATTCCAGGAACACTGGGTGCACTTCCCTTCTTGCCAGACAACATTTGAATCATACCAGCGAATGCGGTGAGCTTGAATTTCTATTTTAAAATGTCCAAACCCTAAATTCTTTGATATACTTCTTGAATACTAGTAGTTTGAACTAAAGAGGGACTGATGCTATGAGGGACTGATGCGCAGTATGAGAAAGACAGGCTCTTCTGTCTTTAGGCTGAAGCAACCATGTGAAATCTTCATAAAGAAGCCTATTTCGCCCAATTAAAGCTCTGAGAGTTTTCTGACTTCTGATTAGCCTGTGTGGGAAATAGGAAATAGGCTTTGAAGCCTGGGTAAGGCTAATAAAATGGAATGGGCTCCACTGTCCACAATTATGGCTTTGAACACAACTAGGGACATGATGGAACATAGAACATGATGGAATGGCAAACATAGCAGGCATCCTTGACTGCATTTCCTATCATATAAACAAATGCCTGTACCTGTTGCTTCATCAGGAACACCTGCTCATCCTCTGCATTTACTTCCTTATCATGAACCAACTAGAGAGAGAAAGAGAGAGACCATAAGAAAAGTGAGGTAAAGAGAGATTACACAACATTTGTTAAACTTAACTTTAATACCCAAACTTTTAGTCAAGTTTCACAAGAGGCTCTCTCTCATCCTACCTTCCGTACTGGAGGTTTCATAATGAAGTCCTCGAAAGGGTCTTCAGGTCTCACTGTTGAGAAGTTTTCGTGCAAAATCCCAATCTTCTTCTCATTGTCCCACCCAGATGGACTAAGGAAAGAAAGGTTGTTTGATATTTAGCCAATGACCAATACCCTTAATTTTTCACTACACTGCTATATTATAAATTCAATTCTAAGGAAATCAGAGTAAAAAAACGTACATGAAAACAGCATCCTTCTCCACCACTAAGGCAGGCGTGGTGAACTGGAAGTCGTATATTTTGTGCACTATGTATTTATAGAGGAGGTCCAGGTTCTTCTCCTCTTTGGCAGAGGTGTAAATCAAGGCAGCTCCATCTGTCAGACTAGGTTGAGGAACATGAAGTGACATGGGGGATGAATGTTTCAGGGAAGGATAAGAGACAGGGGACGCATGTTCGGAAAGGACAGGAGACCTATGCTGAAAGGATACACTGTAAGCAGAATCGTCTGATGTGGGATTGTATAAAGTCCAAGTGCTCCTCTCTGTAGTCATGTTCCTTCTCTAAGACACTGACTGCGTCACACTGCACAGAGAGAGAGAGAGAGAGAGAGAGAGAGAGAGGGGGGGGGGGGGGGGGGGTTATTACAGCTGAAACAAGAATGCAGAGAAGAATGAGTAGCATTGGCTAAAGCTAACTTCGTTCTACTTCTCTCCTGCTATGTCCCAACGCTCTACTCTTGTCCAATTCACTCTCATTTTAAAGCTTACAATGTTTGCAAGGATAGAGTATCCACCATGTGATACACTCGTCCAAACAGGGAACACCACACTTAAGGAAAGGAAGAGAATTGGGACACCGCATAGGTCTGTCTCAGCCCCCAACCCTCCCTCACTTCCTCTTACCCTCCCCTTCCTGCTGCTTGCTTGCTACCCTCTCTACCTCTCCTCCCTCCCTTACTTCCTCCTCTCGTCCCGCTCTCAAGGAAAGAACCGTAAAACAGCCGGCCCCACCCTGTCACACAAACACAGACACTTCTGAACAGTATCCACTAGATGGGAACCTTGACAACAAAGGCTGGCTGAGCATGACTCAGGGAACGCCAGCAAGCCACTTCCTGAAATAAAAAATGGCTGTTGTAAAGACAGTGGCAACTGGTTAAATATGCAGGAGGCTGTCATCAAATATAAATATCCCAGTGCCTCATTCAGTGGGACTTAGCATACACTTTCCAAGGACTGGAATTGGGTGACGTCAGCCAATGTTAAATGTATCTTGAATTTGATTTAACAAGAACGCCTGGCAGGTTGTACTGAATTTAAAGGTTTGGTATAGTATCTTACATCTTTATTAAAAATAAAAAAAACTGTTAGCCACAATTGCCGTTTTTCCACTGTCCCTTTTGGCACCAGTGCTTGGCCCACTGAACAATGGCTGGCTAACTAAACAACATGCTCATTTTTGGTGTACATTTCTTAACTAAAATTACACAACTCATTTGCTAGTTCCAAACTCATGTTACTAAAACATTCACTAGAGACAGATTTGGTGATTAAGTTACAAGAAGGGGTGCACCGATACGTGATCGTGGTTTCTTTTTTGAACCGTGGTAAAACCATTATTTTATTATTTTAAGAGATGGGTCAAAGCATGGTCATACTTTTGTTGGCATCCATCAAACACGTTTCCAATGGCCGACAACGACATGTCAATTCACGCGACACAATGTTGCCGTGGCAATTAATATATACATATTTACAGATGTAGACATTAAAACTGTAGTCTATGTTGCTGGTAGATCATTTTCATGTCGGCCTCGCGCTGAAAAACACGAGCTGAATAGATGAGCCTTCTATTCTCGAGCGAGAGAGCGAGCAGCAGCAGCGCCTCTCACGTAACCGGTCGGGCTGCTACAACATGTTAGAACGGCCGCCTAAATGAGACTCATACGCACCGCACAGGTAAGGTAAGGTTGACGCTTCCAGTGTAATTTGGGCCTTAGTGATACATGGCTTTTAAACAAACTTACGTTTTAGGACTGTTCAAAAGCAAGGGCTGTGTGATCATCTAGTTATGTGTAGTTATGTGTTTTTAGCATGTTCATGTTCTATCAGATGTGCAGTTACATAGCGATGTAATTAGCTACTAACTAGCTACCAATGCGATGGTAGCAAATGCGTCTGTTATTCAGAGCGATTTTCGGTATTTGGTTTGAGGTGTACCAACATTCAAATAAGCATATCTTCTGCAACTATTTTTAGACTTCAATGTATGACAGATCATTTGAAATCTAACAATCTGCACTTTTCATAATCTGTCAAAATCTGCCGGTTTGGGGACCAAAACACCAGACCCTGTCACATATTGAATGTGTTACAGTCAGACAGTGAGGAAGAGCTGATGAAAATAAAACATGAGGAGACTAAATGGCAGCAGTATTAAAAATGGCAGCATAATGCTCTGAGATCATGTTCACAAAACTGCATCAACCCAGACTAAGATCCCCTTGAACACCCTCCTTCCCACCCTCAAGGAAGAGATAAGAAGACCAGTGTGCCGTGAAAAGAGCACATTCACTCAGTCCTCGTCACCATGAGCATGTGAAGTACTGATGATGGTGTCTGCTCTTTTGCAGGAGCCATTTCCTCGAGGGCCCTTGGACACTGCATAATGACAACCTTTCATGGAAGGAGGACTCTGCCTCACAGGCAAGCTGTGACAAACTGAGACAAACTGAAGTGAAATCTCAAGACTGGGATGGATGACCAGGCTCCAACCATGAAAATAGACCACCCAAGAGGGAACTGTGTAGACTACCAGCTGTGGGCCCAGCTTGTATTCAGTCTAGGACTGTCGAGACATTTTGGTACTTCACTTGACATCTCTTTTTGATAGATGCTTAACAGTAGGCTATTTCTTTCTGTACCTATTAGGCCTACTCAGAAGGTGTCACTTACCTTTGTGCAAACTATTAGCACTGGAATGCCCAGGTTGTGTGTGAGTACGTTGTCTCCCAGTGGTAGCACCACGTCTTCATCATCTGCTGTGGGAGCCCGTCTCTGGGGAGAAGGTGGGACAGCCTCCTCTGGCTCTGTGTACTCCTGGAAGGCCTTCACCACTGTGGGACAGACAGGTGATGGTGGAATCAGCTCAAGCAAGACAACCTGGCCCTACAACCTAGGTACCATCCTGGATGAGTGTAAGCATTATGGTGAACATTTCAAAGCCTGCAGGTGTCTTGTTGTCTTAGCAAGTCGTCTATACAATCTATTGGTGGAGATCAAAGATCAAAATGTGATTTTTGAAAACTCAATAACAGCTTAACTGTTAAACTGACATAAAGACCACTTCCCAGTAGGGAATCATAATAGCCTAACCATATTAAGACTAAACATGTGTAGGCTACAGAATGATTTGTGATTTCTGTGAAATTCCATAGAATCTTCCATTAGGCCTACTTGAATGTGTATACTGTCTGTTAATGCTGTCTATTTGAAGTCAATGTGAAATAAGAGTCAATACCAGTAAATGAACAAGAATTATTAAAGTATTGAACATTACTTTATATTTACAGGTTTTCCATTTAATTGCATTTACGCTATTCTACCATAGTTTTAATGCAATCTGCTGTCAAGCATTGTGCAGTTATTTAACAGATAGTCTTTAAAGTGTGGGGTATGCATGATCAATATGCAAGTCTACAGAATGTAATACAAATATGTCTAAGCCAATTAAACAATACAATATTGTTAAGATTCTACCAGCTTGTATGCAAAGTGGGACTACCAGCCGATACCCACTCAGCCATCCACGCTCTCTCTTTCCCAGACCTGAGATGTGAGCTGATCTGACAGCAGCTCCTGCCTTCTCTAGGCTTAGGCATGGGTTACACAGAGGCGGATTCGTCTGAATCCGCGATGCTTTGATAACGTATGCACCTCGCGGCTACACAACTCGGGTGATTTCGAGAACTGATTAGGGATGTGCATAACTACAGTATTCGAATAATCGGTGGGTGCTATGAACGAATAATCGACATTCACAAAGGCAGCCATGGATCATGGACTGTATCATTGTTATTTTCACACAACGACAAAAATGTGATGCATACCAGTTTTATTCTTTGAACTACAGAATAGCAAACGTTAACAACATCTATAAATATATATAAATACAAATATAAAACAAATAGCAGGTAGTACAAGGACATGACATTAATTCTAACAACAAATCTATGGGCTACAATCCAGTAGAAATAGCACAATTATATGTAATCAGCACAACCTATGGCATCGGTAGGCTTATCAAATAATAACAAAATAACAATAAATAACATAAACGGCAGTACCGAAAATGGGCATAAAAGCCTGTTGCGTTCTGCAGTGGACTCTGCAATGTAGCGGTCTGCACTGAATGTTTTGTTGTGCTTCCTGGTATCAACACGGGCATGCCTTGTGTGATGGAGTGACATGCTTCCAGGTCACACTGAATCATTTTCAAGATATTAAAATGGCCAAACTGTCAGTTTAAAAAAAACTCCAGCAACTGAATAGTTTTGCAACCAAGGGATGGATTTTTCCCAACAACAGCTGTTCCTTGTATCTCACAGAGGCTGGGAGAGTAATGGGATATGGGAAAGGAACTTCCTCAGGAACCTAAGGAATGTGGATGATCCTTCCTCCTCCATCATGAACAGCACCCGACCATGAAGGATCCTCTGATGTAAGCTTGGGTTTTTTCAGGCTCTGATCAGGGCAGGCTGAGCCGGTGTGAAACAGCCGGTGTAACTGAGAGAGTAAGCATTGAAGATTGTCCGGGAGGAATAGGGCTACGGCCTTTTTTGTACGGCCTTTTATGTACGAAAGGCGCTATATAAATAAAGCTTTACTTTACTTACTTTTTAAATCTTTTTTATTTTTAAACAATGTAGCCTAACATTACATTTTGGTTTGCATCCGGCAGCAACATATTGTGAGTTTGAAGTTTCAGTCTACAAATGAGTTCCCACTGCTCAAAAGCCTCATTGTCTCCAAAAACGTGATAAAAGTTAATCCTATGGTTTTATCCAATATACATGGAATTCAGAAGTATACCAGTACTTTTTTGTTGGGGTGGCAAACAGAGTACATTTCTTACATAACTGAGTTAAACAGAAACACACGTGACTGAGGTAATAACCATAGCCTGTCTAAAGGACACAGCAGTCAGTTAGTCACCCTTCTATCTCATCTTTGCGATTAGACATCCACTTTCTCTCTCATGCAGCCACTGCTTCAATCATGGGCTGGAATATCTATCCATTGCTCGACTTTGCCCACTTAGGCTAACTGTTCTACAAACAAAGGCGTGGTCAAATTTAAATATACCAATATGATTTTGCACCTTGTAAAGATTTTGCTTAAACAATACTTAGGCCTAAAAGTTGTACTTCCAAACAGACGTAACTGTTGTCAGTTAACACGCATACACACAGCCTACCCAGAGTAGCCAAACATTCAGTGGAGGCACATCAATATTATCTGTGGTACGTGTAACTGTATCTTGGTATCTGGCGATCGATTGAAAATGGTAGATGGCATTTTGTAAAGAAATAACCCTAACTCTAACCCTTTTTAAAAGAACATTGTTTTGTTTAATAGGCTACATAATGTTTTGTTTAAAAGGGCGGTAGCATTGCTCTAAATGAGTCGAGATCAATGTGAATGACTATCATGAAATGTAGTACTCACGTCATATCAATACTCAATCAGACGATAGAATAGGCCTCAGTTTTCCAAAACACTATCGGTTCACCTCTAACATTCAGCTCTTTGTTGCCCCAATGATTCTGATAAATAGCCAAATAATATAATATACAATTACCCACAGACACAGACATTATTCCTACTGCTCTATGGAAACAAGAGACAATAATAGAAATCTGATCATCTGTGTCATTGCTGTGCGTGACACAGCCAGGGCTGATCCTGCATTTTGACTTGGAGAGAACGCCTGCGATCGAGCTATTCAAGTTTCAGACGGAGCCAGAACATCCTGCCTACTCCATATCCCTTCCCTGCTTATACGCTGGACTCTCTGTCCGACGGAACCATGATGCAACACTGCTGTAACATCGGCCTGGAAGCAACGCCCCCGACTTCAGTTGTGTCTCACTAGTCTGCCATGTGCAGTAATGACATCATTACTGACACTGTGAAAGATAAGTTGTCTGGATGACATGCCTCCCTGCTAAATGGGAAAGCTGCGAGCGGACCGTGTATTCAACAAATGAACTTGGCAGCCCTGGGAGAGGAGCGGGTCAGTGTGACTTAGTGTTATAACTAGTTATAGGCTAACTATAACTATATATATTATAACTAGGATTATCAACAGTTAGGATAACTATAACTATATATATTATATATATATATATATATAAAAGTTATAACTAGGATTATGCAACAGCTTTCCTCATTATGTAAAGATATGTCATAGTTATCACAGATGTCATATCAAGTGTCAAAATGTCATTAACAGTAGGCTCATTCAAGTAAATCACAGAGCCTCTCCAGGCAAATAGATTAGGCCTATTCAAACTAGACTACCTCTCCATGATTAGGTGCAGTTGTTACTGTATCTCGGGGTAGTGGTGGTCTAGTGGATAGTGAGTTGGACTTGGGATCGGAAGGTTGTGAGTTCAAATCCCGCCTGAAGCCACACCACTACTAGTGTGCCCTTGGGTAAGGCACTTAGCCCTCAGTTACTCCAGGGGGAATGTCCCTGTAATTCGTAATTGTAAGTCGCTTTGGATAAAAGCGTCTGCTAAATGGCAAAATTATTAAATTATTATCTCATTGTTGTATTACTAAGTACTAAGCAATGTGCTGAAGCACCTTCAGTTTGCTACTTCCCCTTCCACATTACAATGTTCAGTTTGTGGTTCTCCATTTGTGTTCACGTTCAGAATAATAATAGAAGCCAACAATGGATAAGATTGACAAAAACAAAAGTGAACCCCATCTTTCTAACAAAAAGAAAGTGAAGTGATTAGGATAATTCCCACATCCAAGCATTGGTCTGATTTCCAAACCAAACAAGTAAATCTGCAGGGCATATTAGGTGTTCTAAGCAAAGCAACATTTACAAAACAAGCCTGCTCCATAGATCACCCTTAGGCCGCACTTTAAGAGCATCTAGACTAGAGCCTAACTCCAGAGCACAAAAGACCAGTTCATGAAAGGAGAAATAGTTTCTAGAATTAAGCGGAGCATCAGAGGTCTGCAGAGCTAGCCTTGGGTCACGACAGCTGAGAATCATGGGCCTCTCTGCTGACCTAGCTTCCATGACAACATGTCATTTTACACTTCAGTTTCTGTGCTTTCCCTCTACATGAAAAGCCAGCCTGCATTAGCCCTGTACATGTTATGCAACCTGTCCATCTTTTTGCCTCCACTGGATGCTGCTCCGTGCTCAGTCTCTGCTGCAGGCAGCATTCCAATACATACCAGATCGACCAATATAAGGCCTAGTCCCATTTCAGAGCATTCAAGAATTGGTGCAGCACCATTCTGGTTTTCAAAATGTGAAACAAGAAGAGAGGAGCTTAAACTTTCCTGAACTGTGTTTTAGGATAGGTATGATTCCTCTAAGTATCGACCATTGCACTTCAGATACGGGCCTTAAAGCTTATTGCTTATGACGACATTCTAGCCATCTACATTGTGTGTCAAATCAGCAGAAACTCTCAGCCACAGAATAAATTGAACCCACCCAACAGGCATTTCCCTGCATAAGGGACTCCACAGTGAGGTTGACTCACCCCAGCATCTAAGAGCAACGTATAGGAGTACCACTGTCTGACCACAAAACAAAAAGAGGTCCAGAGATATGAGATACGTGGTCCTGTGAAGGCCTTTGACAACTGACAGGTGAAGGAAATGGTAGATGACTCAATCAAACTGAAACTTACTCCTCTGCTCCAACTCTCTCATCTCTTCCGGGCGAATCTTGAGCTTGTCCACATGATCACGCAGCACGCTGGCCCACTTCTGGAGCGACTCCATGATGGTCCAGGGTCGGGACATGTCTGCCACAAACACTGCCAGGCTGTCGCTCAGCGAATCAGCCGACACGGCAAACTTGAGCAGGCCTTTGTGATACAGGTCCCCGTCCAGAATCCACACATTACAACGTGTGAGGTCTAGAAAGATGGAAAGAATTACCCCCAATGTTCACCAAATTACCAAAAACATATAGCAACCCAGACTGTCATCTTCACTTACCATCTCGATCCTCATCATGGACACTCAAGTAGAGATACTCCAGCCCTCTCCCTTTTTTATTGTGCTCCGCTCCTTGGAGTTTTGCCATGATAGTTGTCTTTCCTGACCCATCCTCTCCTGCACAAAATGTATTTTAGTCAAACATGACAAAACTATGTAACATTGATATAGGCCTAGCTATACAACAACCCAAACCAAAATGCAAGTGTCTTGTCAGCATAAAAGACTGAGCTTGATAACAATCACTAGATTAGTACTATTCGACAGACTCTAGTGCCATGCCTAATCATTGGATGAGTATCTGACTGAAAACAAGTCTGTCTGGCCGATTGATTGTACTCATGTCAAGTATCTGGTCTGCTACAATCATGCAATCTCTCTTCAGATCTAACCTACTCCTTATCCATCTAGTGCTTAGTGGGGCTATGTGTTCAAACTTTCCGAAGGCTATGGTCGGTTTTATCAACTTACCAAACACCAATATATTTTTGCCGGATGGCAACTTAGAACTCGAACGTGTTGAAACTTCACTGAGAATTGAAGTCCTGGGGAAATGGACAATTGAATTGGGTTATTCAACGTTTCAGGCGTCGTTTGGATTTGCAAGAAGATAGTAGCCCACATGAGATAATCAAATGATGTCGCTGTCTGTCTGTCACTGCATCTCAAAAACTATATGACATCCATGAGACAACAACAACAGCAGCAACACAAAGCCACGTAACCCTAAATAAGGAAGACTCAGATGTGCACTGACTAGTCCTGATCAATGATTCGATCAGATCAGCTACAGATCACAGATAGCTGAATAGCCTACATGACTTAGGTAGGTTGTTGCTGAGTTGCAATGCAATTCACATACCTATGCTCTTCAGACAGATCGGCTGTGCTGAGGTGTCGGACGTGACATCAACATCAACTTGACACTGACAGTTGTCAGCTGTCAGTTCAGCCCAGATAGCCACATCATCTGCTAAGCTAACTAACTAATAAACATTGCCACGGGATCGGCCTCCGTTTACTAGAAAAATAGTTATTAGCTAGATAGGGTTGTGCTGAAGCCTGTAGCGACACAAGCTTGGTGTCCAGACTTCAGAATACAACCACACACACACACACAGTAAACTTGCTAGCTAGATGATGTTAGCTGAGCTAGGCAGCAAAGCTAGCAGGATGAGTAAGTAAGTTCATGATCTGTTAGTACAAGTGGTTGAACCGTTATATTCGATCGTTGCCTGGCTAGACATTTACCTCTAATCAGGTAGTTAATGAGGCTGAAAGAACAAGAGAGCTAAGACGGAACGTTAGCCCAACCATGTAACTATGGACAGCTAACAAGCTAACAAGCTAACTAGCTGTTTTGAAGAGGTAGCTATCCCGGGCCGGTTTCGAAAAGCAGCCACCGGCAGTGACAAAGCACGATTGAGCAGGTCCGTTTAAAGCTTTGGAAAAATTGAAAATAGCAACATCATACACAACGAAGAGCCTAAACTTTACCAGAGGTTTTGTCCCTCCTCGTCCTCGTTGTTAAGGTCCATGGTGTCGCCTGCCCCGGCTGCGCCCAGGAGCTTCTTCTCCAGAACGGGAGCCATCTTCTTCTGTCTCCGGCCACAAAGAGAGAGAGGGGCGCTGCGAGGACCTGGTTCAGAGAGGGTGCGCGTGGTTTAATCCACAAGACATTCCGACGGCGGTAAATGTTGCACGACTCAACACGGAGAGAGAGACCAATGAGAGACACACAATGGGACTGGGAAATTTAAAAAGGCAGTATCTTTTTTATGATTAATAGTTTTTATTATTTTCAATAAACAGACAATGAACAGACATCCATCACAAGTAACAGTTGACATTGGACAATAAATTAAAAAGACAAAAAATAGACACAACAAAACATAAATGTGATATACAGCAATGTAAATCTACAGCATTGTCTTACAATCATATTCATAGCAGTTTACTTTCACGTTTTACATTTGGGATATTGCTATTTATAAATAAATAAAATAAATAAAAAATTAAAATATTGCTATTTACATGAGCTGGAGTTGCCATTATTTCTCAATATATGAGTGATACTGCCCCCAATTAAAAAGGCAGTATCAACTAAATAACCCAACATGAATGTCGTAGTAACAGCAAGCATCCTTACTCGCTTTATACTATAATTGCCTTACTCGCTTATACTATAATTGCCTTACTCGCTTAAATACTATAATTGCCTAGAATAAATGGCATTCCTATTGTACCGTACAATCTCTAGGCTATGTGGACCAGACGGTGGCGTATCTATGTCTATGTAATTATAATATTATTCTCATTAAATATTATGACAACGTATGTCACTTTATGGTCAATTAACCCCTCTCGAGTCTTTCCAGCGGCTCCGTGGAAATCAGATGCAATAGACTAGCAAGTAAAATCGAGTGCACCTTGCCTCTATCTTTTAAACATACTCCCCCCAAAAACACCATCTACATACTGTTGTCATAAAAAGAAAAACATTTACAGCAAATACAAAACAATACATGATCAGTGAATTGTAATTGTTTTCAGGCATCCTAACAGAAAGCTCTGTACGCGTTGGCTGGCATGATGTCATTCTACCCGAGTGGGTTGGTGGGGGGGGCTTGTTTTCGCTCTTGTGCATTGTGCCGTTTAACAACTGGTCGTGGTGCAGTTCTGCAGTTTAGCTCATAATACATTTACGTAACGTCTGGGGTAGGCAAAGTATGGAAATCTGACCGCGCATCAGCTGTTAAGTCGAAAGAAAACTAACCGGACAGACAACTAAAGTAGCGCCACCCGGTGGTATAATAAGAAGGTACATAATAAAAGTGAACTTTTGTGTAGAGAGTTCTAAAGACTAAAGACTGCTGAGTGTACGCTGTAACTTTCATTGATGTGGAAAAGCAAGTTGGTATCTGCAATAATTGTTTTATGCCATGTGATTACTACATTCAAATTGTCTTTAGAAATACACTATACTACACTACATCCACAGAAATAAACTTTCACAGGATATTGTTCTTTTGTTATTCTAGGGCCTAGGCCTACTTGAAGCCTATCCTCAAAGGTAGCATATACATGCATTAAACCAAACATAAGCCTACCGTTCGCCCACCAAAGTGGTTAAATTCAGTCATGTGAGTGGCTACAATTCTTCCTGGAGTGCACTAACACACAACACGAATCATACAATCACTACACTACACTCATTAAAGTAGGGGGAAAAACAGTAACGCAAACAAGAAAGGAGGGTGGAGTGGTTGTGTGTGGGTCTTGCAAGGTGGGTGGGTAACATTTATGCTGATATGCTGACATCTCACAGCATTAAGTCAATGCTTTGGTGTAGGCCTAATATGGGTTTTATGGTTAGGTTTATGGCTGAGTGAGGGTTTTGCGAGGGTTTTGTGGTGTGTTGGGGGTGGATCTTAAAGTGTGTATGCATGCCATGTTGTCCCATAATAACACTGTCCATAACAGATTATATTTAGGAGAACATACTAGGGGAGTGTTATTGTTTTGTAATGAGACACTAATGGAGATTTGCTTGGGGCTCTGTGATCAATTAACATGTCCTTAAATTTGGGACTCTGACAAAGACAATCGTTTGATATTAATCAGCTTTCAGAAGGAAAACCGTGTCATCAACATACTAGTCTTGCGTAGCTATACCTCCAAATCCTCACACGTCGTTTGAAGGTCTGGGGGGTGTTCCATCAACGTCGCTAAAGGAAAATCTAGGCTTATTTCGTTAAGTCTCGCGAGACTCTTAAAAAGATCCAGGCATATCTTGATAGATCTCGCGAGACTTGTCAAAATAAGCCTAGATTTTCCTTTAGCGACGTTGATGGAATACCCCCCTGGAGCATTTCAGATTAGCCAATCTGGCTTGGATTGAACCGGACAGAGCAATGAGAGAATGTGTTCACAATTTCATTGGAAATTGGAGGTTTACTTGGACATTACATTCCAAGAAACCTCCCCCCACATGCCATTGGATGGTTGCTTATTGTTATGTACGCTGTATTTTCCAATTGGGTAGGACTATTTTGTGTTAAAGGTTGCTGCCTATGTTGACCTGCAACATTGAAGAACATTTTAAAAATGGAAGGAAAACCTGAATTCAGTTGTTTTAAGCTCCACCCAAGCAATGTATTTGATTGGTTTGACATGTCATGAGGTATCACTAAACTTTCCAAACTAGGGAAGCCAACAAGGTTATCAAAATACTGATCAAACCCTTCTGAGCTGGCTTTTCAATGAGTTAAAACCAGAATGGCACTACTCAATAATTAAATCTGGGTTGCAAAAGAAACATCTTGAATAAAGGCACATAGACCTCTGTGCCATGGAGTAGTCTGACCTTTTAGGTTGGGGTGCAAAGTGTAATAAAAAAGTGATTATTTGCGGTACATTTGACATTTATCTAAGTCTTTTGTATTGACTTCCTTTTCTGTTTGGGGGTCCATTTGCTCCCCTGTCCCCTTCCCAAAGTCAGACTATGCCTTTAGGGAAGGTGGTTTCAGGGCTTCCCCATACGGCTGTAATTTTCCTTATAGATGTAGCCCTAGATCTATAGATCCATTGTAGTTTTGTACGGAGGGAAGGTGCAGAGATGGCGATACTCCCGAGAGCACAATGTGAAACTTGACCTTCCCCCTCCCATTCTCAGTGTGAGTATGGAGGAGTCCTGCTGCCTAACAGGAAAAACAAAACATAGTGTACTTTCTTCACAAAGCCTAGAAGGAAACTAGACCCTCCTGCTCACTCGCTCTAATCTCGTTAATTATTACCCCTGAAATACAATAGGCATACATTATATTTAATCTTGAATTCAGTGGGCTTTGCAGCTCAAGGGTCATTCCCACAAGCTTATGGCTACTGTAATTTTGTGAGACATTTCCATATAGTTGTAAGCTCTCTTCACATTTTATCAGGTTGTATATATGTTTATATTCTTTTCCAACAAACAGACTTGGACAACCTTTGCTACATTTCACTGCAAGGTGACCTCCCTCATATTGTATATTAATATCATCTGTCCCTGACTGCCACGATTAATTTTCTTACATAAGAATATCATTACAATATGATATCATACAATTGTGTATACAGTATACAATTGTGTATACAATCTGGGAGCTATTGTTTCACTGAATTATTTTAAAACGTTGTGCCATCTGTGAAAGATACACTTTGTACAGAAAATGTAACTCTGAAGTAGTGACACAAGGGGGCACTGTCCTCGTAGTAATAATGCCTTTTGGAACCCACTGCAAAACAGTAAGGGTTGATTGTATGTTTGTTTGGGGAGCTAGTGGGGGGAACTGGGCACACAAATACAACTTCCAGTGTGAATGGTATAACCTTATCCTTAGCTAAAGTCTATTTAACAAATGACTGACTGGTTAGGCAAAGAAATATTTTAAAAGTGATGAACTGGATGAACAGAGTGATAGTGAACTGGTGAAAAGATGCACACAACCATTGAGAAGTGTTAATTGCTTTTATTTTAACTGCTATAGGAAAGAAAATAGGTAACCCTGCAACCACCCCTCTACCCATCCATTAAGTGTTGATTTGATCAATGTGCTTTCCTCATGACACAGACACAATCACTGGTTTAATTGCGTTCTGAATGTTGTTGAAATGAAAAGCCAGGCCCACCTCATTGATGAGCTCTGTGACTGAATCAGACTGATTCAATCACACTGAGTCATACTGATTCAATCACAGAGCTCATCAATGAGGTGGGCCTAGCTTTTCATTTCAACAACATATTATTTAATTTCAGTACATATTATGTGTGGGATCACTGATGGCTCCCCAGTATTTTCAACAAGAGTTATTGAATTAAAGACTGTTTCAGTTCACTCACAGGTATAGAACATTGAGAAACACATTTCTCACTTTGTTTGAAGTCCTTCATAGTGAGTGAAACGCCCATGTCCCCCACCCCTCAATCACCCATCCCAGTTTGTGCCAGCACAAATCTGGTTGTGTAGGGGTTGGTCTGAAACTGGTCTTCTTAGCTTCTCCATTTTAAGAAAGTAGGCCAATTTAACATAACATTATGTTGATGTTGTTGATGTCTTGCTTGCACAGAAGACACTATACCACCATTTTCTGAGAAAGAATTGAAATACTTAATATTTTGTAGCTCTCTTTTTAAACATGAAATGTGCCTATTCATGTAAATGCTAATCAGAACAATAATAATAACAAGCTGGTAATGTCTGTACCATGTCTCTCCAATGAACAGTATGCACAAAAAGGCATTTTGTTCATGTAGTGAGCAAGTTGCAGAATTTCATTAAACCTCACCCCCCCCCAAAACACTGTCCCATTAACATGTACAAGGCAAATAGCACAAAGGTGCAACACGTCAGGAAACTTCAAATGGAAAGTAATATTGAGAATGACCTTTTGGCTCCCTGCCACCTTCTCAAACAATTACTAACATAGAGAAGTGTATAGGACATACAGTACGTGAATCATTCCTATGTTACACTATGTTCCTGAGGGTCGACGGCATGTGGCTCTGTTGACTTAAGCAGTCCCCAGGCATAGAGGGGCTGAGTTACATAATAGAGGCAAACAAAATGTCAACATCACACATTGTAGAATGTTCTTTTTTAATTATTATTATTTAAAATTCCGTATTCCTCAATTTCATCAGCAATCTTTTGTAGGCTGTTGTGATTGCATTCTTGTGGAGCAGAATTCAGTTTTTACATTAATATTGTGTCAACTTAACGTTCCACCAGAAATCAACTACATTTTAAACAATTATTCAGCCAATTTGGCTCGGTTTTGACGTAGGGAGGAGGACAGAGGATACATGTTAGTCCCCCAGTGTTATCAATCACAATCAGTTGAAAATAAATAAATAAATAATAATAATAATAATAATAATAATAGGCGAATTACGTGCGGTAAAGGTTAGGAAGGAAGTTGCTATAATGACTAAGTGAAACAAGAGAGTACATCATTATATTATTATATTAAAAACGGATGAAGCCCATCTCATCTACAGAGATGTGTGCTGGGGAGGAGGGGTTAAGAGTGAGTTGGGAGGGGGGTATAGATTGCGGATAGTGGGCAGGGTTGGGTTGGGATAGCGACAGATGTCTTGCAAACGGTGAGGGGCACTCTTCTTGAAAGCACAGTCCCAGATTGTACCTCGGGGAGCCAGGGGGACTTGGTGCAGCTGTCAGTTGCGAGCTGACTTGTGCGGTTCAGTTCAGCTCCATCCAGCAAGGGACTACATCACACCCTCGACGCTCCACTCCGTGCACAGGGTTTAAGGCAGCAATCCAGGTTGGTCCACTTTGAAATTATTTTCCATTATTCTGATTTGTTTTAAATAATATTATAGGCCTACTGAAGGGAAATGTAGTCTTAACTGTTTTGGTCAATAGAGGAAAGAAAAATAATCGGATTTTAAGAGTCGGATATTAAGGTGTCCATTGTTCTTATTTCATTACATTCCTACTCGTGTCTAGATTTTCACATTCAACAAATTTGAGTAGCATAATATGAGTAGCATTATACTGTACATTGTTATGAGATACATCGAAGAGTGGATTGTTAACCATGTCATGTATGTGCTCTTGCAAGACATCCGAGAGCTCTAACCCCAAAGATCAGATTCTTTCTGTCTTGTGTGGTTGAATATCTTAGCCAATTAATAATAAACTGTCTAATGTGCTTAAAATCGAGGCACCTTTTCAACTCAAATAGCCTATTTTGTCAAAAAATAAAATAATCCATCGTTGCCACACGCGCCTGTAGAGCCCCGTATGCTACGTGAACAGAAAAGGGTTGAGGGGATAGCAGGGGGTGGGTGGGGGATGGAGCCACCAACCTTCCTGCCTTATGATACTTGAAATGGTTTTTGGCTCAACAATGACAGTTATAGGAGACCAATGAAACATATATGAAACATATAGCGCTAAAACATATTTCCCCTACAATCCTAACAATCGGGTGCACAGTGTGATCACACGTCTCTTACCAGTCTCCAAATAGCGCACCAAATATTTTTTTGCGTCTGCCAGCCGGAATACATTCATGCGCATTTTCTTCACAGCGTCTCTCTATTTCAGTGGGAAACACAACACAATGCCTATCCGCATTTACAGTAATCCACCCGTCATGTTATGTAGTAGGTGTATTGATTCATCCGAGTGGATATGGATCTCAAGGAATCTGATGATGTAGCCTATCCTCATTTATTTCTGATCATTTATTAGCGTACACCTGTAGGCCCTATCTATGTGAGCTCTTCTCCACTTTGCTCGTGGTCATCGTAATTGTATCTGTCTAGTTATTTTATCAGTCATTTTAATTTAAACCCGTTCATGTGACTTTTTTTCTTCTTCTTTGGGGTGGGGGTGGGGGGATATTTCAATGCCAATTCCAATTAAATTGAGTCAAACCCCGGCAATTACGGTAATTTGCGCGCGTTGGTGACGCTTAAAGAGGGACAGAGTGGGGGGAAATATCATATGGAAGTTCAAAGTGAATTTATTTGGTGGCAGAGTGTGTTCTGGTACCAACATGGATTGATTCGTGCGCTGGCCTGGCGCATGGCTCGTCATGCCTCACTGTCTTGATTGCCCCAATGCAGCACTATGGAGTATGGACAGCTCCCATGTGATCACTGCAGTTCAATAGGGCGGTCGCTCTCCTAACCATCTGACGACAAATATGCTAATTGACTTAACCATGATTGTGACGTTTTGGACTTCATCTAGGCCTAATAGGTTAATCGTGTGATTTGTTAAAAAATGTGAACTATTTAGATATTGTGTTTGTTTATTTTTCATATAATTCTCAATAGATGTCATTTTTACCCACCTGTGAAGTTTATAGGCCTAGTTTCCACTTAAATGTCATCCGCCTCTTAATATGTAAAAAACGTAATGCCTGTCAAGTCCCTCCATTTGAAAGGCAAATATTCTACTCAGTAATCTGAGTAGGCCTACTGTCTTCTGGATTAGTGGTCTATTATCATGCTGACATGCAATCTCTACGATAAAATGAGAACTTCCAGTTCTCTGTTCTCTCTAAAACTGGGGAGGGAAGTTGAAGTTGAAGTTGAGTCTGTTGAAATCAGCTCTTCCCCTTTTAGTAATGGGGCGAAATGAGCACTCCTTTGTGAGTGACACAAATGTGATAACAGACCGGTCCTAAATTTACACATGCAGCAGAATGATTATTATAATCAGTGGAGGATGCATCATAGAATGTTACTAAATGAAAGGTAGACTCAGCAAAAAAGATGATCACAAACAACATGTTGAACATGTTTGGACCTGGACATTAATAGTAACAAAGTTCAAATCTGCCAATAATGCCAGGCTCTTTCTCATGTGCCTCATGGACCATGGTAGGCTTGAGTTCTGTTGTTATGTCTAGCAGGAGGTCCCCGTTTTATATGATGAGGTTGTACTGCTGAGTCTATATCTAATGACCAAACCTCGCACAGTAAGTGGTCAGGTGCACACAGAACAGGAATTTGTGGCATGCACATTTAAATGTTATCTTATCCATGCTGACTGGATCTTATCTCATCTTTTGCCTTCTCTAAACCATTGACCAAATGTAGACCAAACTGTACGCTAAATGTACTCTAAAGGCAGTGAGCAGATGAATAACATTGCATTTTTTGTTGGGTTTTAAAACATTTGTGAATTCAAGTTACTCTTCCCATCCCTTGACAGTGCCTCTGTCAACAATGCTGGAGTTATACCAGTTGGAATAAATTATCCTAAGGGCAACACTAGAATGGGAGGCTCATTTGGCACATAACATTACCCAAGATTCCAGAGAGAGTGCCTTGCCCTGTGGAGAGTTTAGCTCTCAGTGAGGTTCCCATGCAGTGGTCATTTGTCTTCTCGCCAACCTAGTTTTTTTGTTGGTCTATGATCTCCAGATTTAAATGCTCTCCCACTTTAATGCCTGACTGAGTGCTCTCATTTAAGAGAGACAGGAGGGACTACATTGGCACCATTAATGGTGGAACACTAAGGGAAACCGATACATTATAAATGCATACATTATCACATATAATAATAACCTGTTGCACACAGAAATCAGTAACTCTTGATTTCATCATGTACTTTCAGGAGTCGCCATGGGAGGCAAGCTGAGCAAGAAGAAGAAGGGATACGATGTCAGCGACCCGAACAAGAAGGATGAGATCACGGCAGCTGCTGTCAGTGTGATGGAGTCCGTGCAGGCCGCTGTGGTGAACGCTGCGCCGGCCCCGGTGGCCGAAGTGACAGCTGAGGCGGCTTCATCCGTGTCTGCTGCGGTGGAGTCGGCTGTGTCGTCAGCAGTGTCTGCAGTCTCGGAAGTCGCACCGGCGGCTGTGACAGCTATAGAGGCAGCGATCAAGAAGGCCCCAGAGGAGCCGGCTGCAGCACCGGAGGAGCCAGCAGCACCAGAGCCAGCTGCAGACCCAGAGCCAGTTGCAGACCCAGAGCCAGCTGCAGCACCAGAGCCAGTTGCAGACCCAGAGCCAGCTGCAGCACCAGAGCCAGCTGCAGCACCAGAGCCAGTTGCAGACCCAGAGCCAGCTGCAGCACCAGAGCCAGTTGCAGACCCAGAGCCAGCTGCAGCACCAGAGCCAGTTGCAGACCCAGAGCCAGCTGCAGCACCAGAGCCAGTTGCAGACCCAGAGCCAGCTGCAGCACCAGAGCCAGTTGCAGACCCAGAGCCAGCTGCAGCACCAGAGCCAGTTGCAGACCCAGAGCCAGCTGCAGCACCAGAGCCAGTTGCAGACCCAGAGCCAGCTGCAGCACCAGAGCCAGTTGCAGTAGCAGAGCCGGCAGCACCAGAGCCAGTTGCAGTAGCAGAGCCGGCAGCACCAGAGCCAGTTGCAGTAGCAGAGCCGGCAGCACCAGAGCCAGCTGCAGTAGCAGAGCCGGCAGCACCAGAGGAGCCGGCTGCAACACTGGAGGAGCCGGCAGCACCAGAGGAGCCAGCTGCAGTAGCAGAGGAGCCGGTTGCAGTAGCAGAGGAGCCGGCAGCACCAGAGGAGCCAGCTGCAGTAGCAGAGGAGCCGGCTGCAGCAGCAGAGGAGCCGGCAGCACCAGAGGAGCCGGCAGCAACACTGGAGGAGCCGGCAGCACCAGAGGAGCCAGCTGCAGCAGCAGAGCCGGCAGCACCAGAGCCAGCTGCAGTAGCAGAGCCGGCAGCACCAGAGCCAGCTGCAGTAGCAGAGCCGGCAGCACCAGAGCCAGCTGCAGTAGCAGAGCCGGCAGCACCAGAGGAGCCAGCTGCAACACTGGAGGAGCCGGCAGCACCAGAGGAGCCAGCTGCAGTAGCAGAGGAGCCGGCTGCAGCAGCAGAGGAGCCGGCAGCACCAGAGGAGCCAGCTGCAACACTGGAGGAGCCGGCAGCACCAGAGGAGCCAGCTGCAACACTGGAGGAGGCCGAACCAGAGGCTGCCCCTGAGGCTTGCACTACAGACACTACAGAAGCTGAGCCTGCTGCCCCAGAGCCTACAGCAGAGACTGTTACTGAGCCTGTGGTTGAAGCACCAGCAGAGGCAGCTCCTGCCCCAGAAGAGGAGGCTGCACCAGAGAGTACCCCGGAGCTAGTCGCAGAGGAGCCCACAGCAGTGCTTGCAGAAGCAGAAGCACCAGAGCCAGAGAGCTCAGAGGCTGCAGCAGAGGAAACCCCAGCTGCAGCCTCAGCTGATGAAACAGCGGCAGAGGCACCCAGCGAGGCAGTCATCCCAGAGTCAGAACCCATCCCAGAGATCGTCATCTCAGAGTCAGCCTCCATCAATGAGTTAGCAGAGTCAGCAGAGGAGAAGGTGGAGGCCCCTGTTGCGGAGGAGGCCAGTGTGGAGCCAGAGGTGGTGGCATTGGACAACGGAGAGTGTGTACCTGCCGCACCCATGGAAGAGGTGGCTGCTGTGGAGCTTGCAGCCCCTGAGGTCAATGGGGAGTGTCAAGAGCAGGCAGTTGAGCCTGTGTCAGAAAGTGCCCCGGAGCCACAGCAAGAGGAATGTGTCAACGGCATTGACAAACCGGAGGAGCCCCTCAACAAGCACAGTGACTGTGAATTCAAAAAGGACTTAAACCTGATGGACGACATCCAGGCCCCCGTGGCGATCGTTGACGGAGTAGAGGCGATCGGTTTCGCAGTGAGTCAGGCTGTCGACTTGGTCTGAGGCAAATCAATTTGAGTTCCCTAATAATGATACAAGAAAACCTCCAGACAACACAGGCTCAAAATGTCTGTTGTGGTAACTCAGGCAAAGGAATTTCTGGTTAACCAAAAAGAAATACAACCACTTAAGGGTAGAAGAATGAGAGAGAGGGAGAGAGAGAGAGAGAGAGAGAGAGATTGAGAGAGAGAGAGAGAGAGAGAAAGAGAGAGAGAGAGAGAGAGAGAGAGAGGGAAAGAGGAAGAGAGGGAGAGAGAGAGGAAGAGAGGAACAGAGGTGTGGTGTTGTGCCCCCACATGTTGATGCTGAGGGGCGGCCTGTGTTTGGAGCATTTGTGGAGATTAAGGTCAGATGATTTTGGGGGATGAGTATAGAAAGAGAAAAACTGGACAGCAGAGCAAAAAATCCTGGACATTAACATTGGAAATTACGAATGGAATGAATAGTCTTGTGTTTGTGTGTGAACCTCATAAATATTAAAATGGTTTATTGGAATAGCATTCAATAGTATATAATCTAATTTAGACTTTCACATATCCTTTCCTTAACTACATGAAAAACAATGGATGAAATGTTTTGGCCTTTTATAATGGTGCAAACAAGTGACGAATGTTCATTTTAACTTGATGGCTTGGATTGGAGAATAAAAAAGACTGTTATACCTAATTGTTCTTTTGTTTTCGTGTATTCTCAATAGTAGTTGGCCAGGATCCACTTTTAGGGAATGAATTGTGTAATAATGGATAATTTGGCCAATTCACATTTCTTTCAGATTTGTCCAATTCAGATGTCTTTCTTTCATAGGCCTCTATTTATTTATTTGACCAGGGAACCTATCAATGGGACTTAACTTGATAAATAACGGATGAATATATTCAAATATATTTCTAGCTAAATGCTTTCATGGTTGATTATGATATACAATTATACATAAACTCTTTAGAGTAGTCATGTGCTTTATCCTTTGTTGTTGGCTGGTTCATTGCATTCACTTCAAAAGCACCATGAGCACTGATATCAGTCGTTAGAGAAATTGTTTGCGGAACATCAGGACTTTGTTAATTTCCAACCAACTGTCATAGCAAAGCTCATCATTTACTGTATATACACACCCGGGCTGGCTGATGGATACCTCTACATGAACGTCCGCCAGGTCATTGCCTGGCTTCGCAAATATTTGGTTTGATGGAGCTTGGCAAAGTTGCCTATCTGTTGGTTTGTAAAACATGACAGTGTGAATGCAGGCACAGATTATTAGGTTGTTTTCCCCCCTCCATCTCTTACATCACAACACATATCACAGAAAGATGCCTAGCAGTGGCAGCTCAAACTCCCAATATTAAACACATTGAAAATGGCGAGGGGAGATGGGGGAGGGGCAGGCATTCTTGCAGGAGGAGAGCGGCTTCCAAGGGGCTTGGTGGGCGGGGTGAGCGGGGGATGGGGGGGTCTGGGATGAAAGGAAGATCTCTGACGCAGCACAGAGGAGGAGAGGATGACCATGAGAAACAAGAAAATCTCTCTCTTTTTTACACTGTGTCAATGGCTAGAATTGGGGAGAGAATGGAGAGGGGAAGCATGAAAACAGCACATCTTCTTTACTGACGCTTATAGATACAGGCTTTAACACTTACTTGATCACCCCTCCTTGCAGAATGCTCTTGCGCATGGTGCTCACACATACCCCTTAAAAGAGGGGAGAAGCTATGTCTCAAGTAAGCGCTAAAGAACATGCATTATCACAGGGGAGCTAAATGATGTTTCTATGTTTCTATGTGTGTATGTGTGGCTTTTTCTAGAATCCTATAGAATAGGACCCAGGGAATGGGTTTGTTTAAAATGTAGACCATGGGTCAAAATGTGAGAGAAGATTATATGGAGATATCAAAGGTTCCCATGTGCGTTCCACCGGCACCATAATGAGCTCCTTCACATACCAAGCTCTGAATTCTCTCTCTGGTTTCTTAAAAAAATACTCAGGCCCTCAGATTTATGAAAGGAATGTGTTTGAGTGCTTGGGGGTTGGGTGGATGAACTCACTGGCTTGTTTTTTTCTCTCTCAACCGAGGCACATGCTGTGTCAAATGTAAATGAGAGCAGGATGAGATTAAATTGCTTGAATTTGCACATATATACTGTATATACAGTGCTTTTGGAAAGTATTCAGAACCTTAACTTTGTCCACATTTTGTTGTGTTATAGACTCAATTTTAAATTGAGTAAATTAAAAGAATTTGCCATCAATCCACACACAATATCCCAGAATGACAAAGCGGAAACATGTTTTTAGAAATGTCAGTTAATGTATTCAAATTTAAATACAGAAATACCTCATGTACATACTGTAAATATTCAGACCCTTTGCTATGACACTATTGACGCTATGACACTATTAAAATTAACTAAAATACTGACCATGATACAGTCTGTTTAGGACGTATTCAAAAGCAAGGACTGTGTGATCATCTATTTATGTGTAGTTATGTGTTTTTAGCATGTTGATGTTCTATCAGCATGTTGTGATGCTAAACATGCAGTTAGATGTTCATAGCGATGTTCCTTTTTAGCGCTAGCTATTAGCAGCTGTTTTGCCTGTGTTTTGATTCAGAGTACTGTATGTTTCTCTGCTATTAGGTTTGAGGTGGACCAACATTTAAATAAGCATATCTTCTTCAACTATTTTCAATGTATGACACATCATTTGAAAGCTTATAATCTGCACTTTCATAATCTGAGAAAAAAATAAAAAATGATCATGTCTACTTGCTTACTTTTTAACCAGACCCTGTCACAAATGTCATCAACAAAATACTCAACAGAGTCCATCTTAAAGCATTTAAAACAAAACATTTAAAAAACATGTTTTTGCTTAGTCATTCTGGGGCATTTTGTGTGGATTGGCAAATTATTTTAATGGAATCCACTTAATTTTATCCGTTAAGTCTATATCGCAACACAATGTGGAAAAAGTGAAGGGGTCTGAATACTTCCCAAAGGCACTGTATACGTATATTTTGGAAACAACCATTGCTAGCTGCCAATAGTCTCAATCCCCAATACTTTTGAATAACTTTAATAATAATAAGAAGAAGCATGACATAGCACAGTAGATTGTCTACAGTTGTAATGAATGATACAGAAAGGTACAGATTTGAGTTATTTTCACAGCATACAGTATATGTTTCAGAACAAGCTTTGTGTATGATATGTTCACAGACCCTTTAAATAGTCTTACAATAGATAAAACATTGTTTTGGAGAGATTGCCAATATCAGTAGTAAGTGTGAGAGAAAGGTTTTAGATAGATCAGTTGCAGCATGGTTACATTTAGTAAACAATACATATACATATCATGTATATCCAATATCAAACATAATGTTTTCCCACTTTCAAAATACATAAGGGTTAGGACAAAAACTGAAGGGCACTTTGGTCAATATCACCTTCAAGAGCTAGACTGTGGCAAAGCAGTTTGAAACTTTCACTGCTCCCCTGGCTAACCGTTATTGAATACTTGCTTTGAGGGGGTAGGAGGGAAAAATAATCTTCCAAACCCTGTTGTTAAGTAACTTATGTAACCAAGAGCTGAGGTAAACCCACAGCATAGCATATTAACCCTTTTCTATCTCTTTAAAGCAGAAACAATTCCTGTAAGCAACAGCATTTCTTTGCCAAGTTTTCATTGGTTCAGGCCATTTTCTTGGAATGGGATCCTTGTGTTGAATGTTAACATGAGGAGTCCTGTTACTTCACCCCAGTCTGTGGATGCTGCACTTGGGAGGTGAGGTTTTCTCTTCCCTGCAGCTCTCTCTCTCAGTCTCTCTCTCTCTCCCTCTCTCTCTCAGTCTCCCCCTCTCTCTCTCCCTCTCTCTCTCAGTCTCCCCCTCTCTCTCTCTTTCTCTCTCTCTCTCTCTCTATCTCTCTCTCTCTCAGTCTCCCTCTCTCTCTCTCTCTCCCTCTCTCTTTCTCTCTGAGGTAAAGCCTTTGGTACAGCCCATTCTCTTCTTTCACTCACTCTCTGTCTCCTTCTCCCTCTCTATCTCTCTCTCTTTGCTGGGGTCTCTGTGCGATCTGGGAAACAGAGCAGAGGCCCTGCTCGCATTTTGATTTAAAGACTGCCTCCAAGTTGCATAGTTGTGCATCCCCAGCTGCATTGCTTGGATACACGAACACTATGTGCTCTATACTGCCACTTTGGCACAGAGCAAGCTTTTTTTAAACGTGGAAATGCCCTACTTCTTTTGCTGTTCCTCAGTGATTTGAAAGCAAAACAGCGAATTCAATTTGAAGGCCATATTATCATAAGGGTAGCAATCACATTTTTATTTTTTTATTTTTCATAGAACAGTCAAAGAAAGTAGTAGTGATCTGGAGAAACAGAAAATAGACTGGAAGGAAAGAGAAACAGAGAAAGAGGAAGATACCAAATGTAATTTAATGAAATCTAAACCAACATCCTGGGGCAGACCAAGTCCCAAACCAACATGGGTCTAGCATATTAAAAACGGTGTAGAGAGTAGTACATGCTCCCTGCTACTCTAGTCCCTCTCAACTAGGCTTCGGGCTAATGGGTGTCAGGTGGCCACAAGGCAAAACTGATCATACTTTATTATTCAAGCAGAGGGAAATCAGGCTGGTGGGCATGTCCAAACACACATAGAGACTTTGCAAAAATGTCCATGCAAAACACACAATGCTGTAAAACTGTTCCTTTCTCAACCACATGATGTCTGATGGTTTTATGTAAAACAACTTCTTCCTCTATGGAATGTACTGTCACTGAGCTGCTCTGAGTTGTTCCCTGGAGTTGTCAGCTAAGGGAACAGCATGTTAATAATTGAAACAATATGATGAGGCAGTGAAGGGGATTTTTTTCCTTTTCCTTTTTGTGTCTTTTTCCCTCTCTCTCTCTCTCTCTCTCTCTCTCTCTCTCTCTCTCTCTCTCTCTCTCTCTCTCTCTCTCTCTCTCTCTCTCTCTCTCACGATTTCTCTCTCCCCTTTCCCACCTTCTCGCTTCTCTAAAGCGTCTTTGAGTATCTAGAAAAGCACTATATAAGTCTAATGTATTATTCTCCCTATCTTCCATTGTCTCTGTCTCCTCCTGTCCATTCCTATCTCACTCTATCTGAGTCTCTGATTCACTGTCTCACAACGGGCTATCCATCTGGGCATCTGTACTGATGCTATCATTATATGCAGGCTTGCAAAAGCCTATTAGTCAGACCTCAGTGGTAGTAAGGATCCTTATTGATCCGTGGGGTTAGCCTAATGGCCACTGAAAGGGCTGTGATTCCCTCCCTCTGCACATCACTCGCTCCCCTCTCACAGCCTGCTACTGGGGCTGAGCACTTTACAGCTGACCATGCTCAATCTGTACATCCAGTGTAGGAGGAAGCAGGGTTGAGGAGTGTGTGTGTGCGTCTGTGTGGGTAACTACCAGTTTGTGAGTGTGTGTGTGTGTGTGTGTGTGTGCGTGTGTGTGTGTGTGTGTGTGTGTGTGTGTGTGTGTGTGTGTGTGTGTGTGTGTGTGTGTGTGCGTGCGTGCGTGTGTGTGTGTGTGTGTGTGTGTGAGAGAGAGAGAGAGGCGTTCTTCCCCTGAGAGAGTGCTGATGAAGCCCCCAGCGTGGGGTCCATGTGTGGGGGGAGATCAGGCCTTTGTCATGTTGCCCAACCCCCTTTCCTCCCTCAGCCATCAGTGCAGAGAAAGAAAAAAAAAGAAAAAAAAGAGAGAGAATTTTATACTCCGACACTCAATCATTGTGGGCCATTAAATAGAGTCGGGAGGAACCAGAAGCCACAGCGCCAGCCAGGGCTCATTTTCTCATTTCCTCTGTGCCCCACAGAACGCTCTGAGAGCTTTGTAGATGAGCTGCTTCATTCCCTCGTTTAGTGCAACCCTGTCGTGTTCACATCCATTTATCTGTTAACTGTATGTTATGTTTAAAGGCTCATCACATTACTGATAGGGTTAACTGTAGAGATCTGTACAGTTGTACAGTCGAACTGTATTAACTGGAGAGATCGCCTAACATCTCCAACATTCCCACTCAATAACACACACACACATTTACATTCATATTTACATGTACATTTACAGACACACACACACACACACGCACACACACACACACACACACACAAATACACACACACACACACACACACACACACACACACTAGCAACCTTTCAAACACAGAAATACTTTACTAAAAGACAAGGCTTTTTTCTAGAGGACGATTACATCACCCTGCCTGACTGCTGCTGCTATCGCAGCCCGGTGAACAATGGTGGAGACTATGTAAGCACCACGTGTGTGTTCTAGATGAGAGATTAAAATTCATTCAGTGTCCGGTCACCTTCTATCCAGTTAGGCAGCCTTGGAATTAGACTACAAGAAATACACAGTTAGAGGTTTGCAATATGTTGGCCTTAAGTATAGAGAACAATACTGGTTGTGTCTGAACCACTTAAGCCATACCATTAGCATGATGCAATGTTGCGGAAGTGGTTACGCACAGTCATCAAAATGCGGAAACTGGTTCTGCTAAACACAGAGAGTAGCATAACACCACTTTTGATTACATAGTGCTTGAGGCTTAACTATAACAATAATCATAGGAATTCATGCCACGTGCCACACCTGTACAGAATGCCTGGATTTAACAATTAGACCAAGATAAGTTAATTTAATCAATAGACAGAATTGGGATAAAAAGATGTCTCACCAAAAAATAAGGGAATCGATTGACACATCTATAAGGCCTGTCTTTTGTTCTCATATTACACTTGTAGACAGTATCATAGCCAATACATTTCCAAACAGTTACAGTATGTGTGTTGATCATTAAATGAGCAAAAACAGCACTGTGATCAACATGGCCTCAACGTGACTGTTAATGTGTAAGAAATGACCTTGTAGGGCTGTGCTGTTGCTGGTGGTGACAGGGCTAAATCAAAGCCCCTGCTTACTTAAGACAGCCACACCAGAGAGCCTGTCCTGGTGAATTATTTATAAATTAGATAACCGTTGGTAGAGTGATAGAGAGCGGGAGAGAGCGCACAGGGGAGAGAAAGAGAGAGAGAGTCTTCTGCAGCCCACTGCCCTCCACCGCTGCTGTTCAAGGCAGTGTATCAAGATCTACCCCAACCTGTCACAGCAACAGCCCAGGCTACAGACGCCTGGAGCCATTTCCACAGGTACAGTGTGTGTGTGTGTGTGTGTGTGTGTGTGTGTGTGTGTGTGTGTGTGTGTGTGTGTGTGTGTGTGTGTGTGTGTTGCAATGCACATGAAAGAGGCAGGCCTCACGAACAGAAGGGGTCATTCCTGAGAACAAAACAGCCTTTCACTTTGCGCAACGGCACAGCCCGTTCTGCTGCACAAAACACACACACACACACACACACACACACACACACACACACACACACACACACACACACACACGTCCATGCACACGTCCATGCCCACAAAGTGTAAATTGAAAGCTGATAACAGCTTTGAAGACAGGTTTCTGAAGATAAATTTCTTTAGTCCTTATCTTGCTTTATCGTATGTTACTACAGTTAGTCAGAATGAGAGGTCTGACTGACTGAATACCCCTCCATCTTGAAATGCCACATTCCCCCAACTCTCACCTACATATTGTGAAGAGGAGGGACTACGGTACTTGTGATACTACACTGTTGAAAGTAAGTGTTGTGAAACCTAAAAACTGATGCTAACTAAGCTGTCACAAATGTAAAGCATTCCAAACATCCTTTCTTCTTTCTTTCCCTAGTGTTTGCAGACCATACATGAAGTATTGAAGCACATTTTTGTGAAGGTCTTGATACCTCTGTTTTAGGATGTTTGAAACAGTCATCATGAGATACTTTGAAACATGACATGGTGTGTTGTAACACCAATAAATCAAGAGTTACCTTTAAGAGATTCAAAACTCGAATCTAGGGGTATTTGAGCACCCATACCATGGTGTTCCATATCAATGTATGTGCGGAATTGGAACACTTCTATTTTTGGAGCTCCAAGACATTCTTCCCAATAATTGTTTTATTGCCATGCAATCAACTTGTCAGTCAATTGTTGGACAATTGGTCACTCTTAATGCCCTATTATTGCAGATTGTTTTACTTTACTTTAATTGAATCTTTATTTCTTTATGTTGCAAAACAATTATCATCATTATGACGCTGTACATTTTCCCTCTAAAAGCTCTTTTTATAATTGACTGTTCACTTAATGTATGTGATTGTAAGCCTATGAATACCAGGTTGTTCTTAAATCAGAGTTTTGGTGTAGAGGGAGTGCGGAACAAGAACTCTAAAACAAGCAACATCCAAACATTAAAACGTTTTTTTTTCCCTTTTTTTTTTTCAACATTGTTTTAGTGTTTAGTGTTTGGATGCTGCTTTTAAGTGCACCAAAAAACCTGAATGTTTTCATTCTGTGAAATGTATACAGCACTCTTTTGCCACCGTGTCGCTATATTTTGGGTGCATCTATTTTGGGTGCATCTGTGGACTGTAATGCTATAATGTAATAATGTTATAATGTATAGTGTATAATGTAATGCTATAATGTAATGTCATGTATAATGTATAGTGTAATGTTACACCAAATTCAGTGTACCATAACACTTGTATAGGATTTACATTGAAAAACCATTCAAACACCAGTCTTTAGATCAGGTATACTACTTTCTATAGTTTCACAACTCAACACAATATGCATGTTTTGTCACATTCTATGTCTACTATTATAACATTTAGTCATTTTATCAGTATATATTTGCAGAGGCCATGTGTACAATACGTAAGAGCACATATACAATATAAACTAAACACCAGGCGTGGGATTTTCTAGAGAGAAACATATGTTTCAAGGGAAAAGTGTTTAACTGTGAATGGAGTTGATGTACAGTATATTGGAAAGGTTTATACTGTATGTTCAGTCATGTTAAATCCACTGCTTTCCCTCCTGCAAGCAGAACCATCCACAAACGTTCCACCATGTTTCGCCCGTGGATCTGCCATCATGTGACTTTGATCTGGACTCTGTCGACCGTATGTGTGAAAACGAAGTCACTCCGGGGCCTCCCCTGCAACTGTCTCTAAATACCCTGCTGGGCCGAATGACAATGTATGGTGATATAACTACCAACTGACAATATTTTGGCCTAAATGGATGACATTCCACACAGCTAACGTAAGCCACTGCTAGCAAAAAAACAATGGGAGTGAATGAGGCAAGATAAAATAAAATAAAAATCGCATGGCCGATTCATTTTTTTTTTAAAGTGTCGCAATTGGGACAGGCAAAAAACCTGTAAATGTACCTTTTATGTCCAATTGGTGTCTGTTGAACTAAATTAACGAACACAATTATTTCAACCATTTTCATTACCATATGACATGTATAGCTGATATACAGTACAATACACATTTAAGATCACACACAAAAAAAGATGTTTGGGGCTTTGTCAACGTTCATCCATGGATAGATAAGGCACTTATCTACCAACAGCCCCCTTCCACTGGCCTTTCACCTTCAGTTAGTCGATGCAAGAATGATGTGCTCACGCACGCACACAAACACACACACACACACACACACACACACACACACAGACACACACACACACACACACACACACACACACACACACACACACACACACACACACACACACACACACACACACACACACCCTAGACAGAGTAGATTTTGCTGGTCCTATTGGCAACAGTCTAATAACCATGTAAAGCCTGATGGCGTCCATTAGGAATGTCTGCACAAAGATGACATTAAATACATGTTATCCACAACAAGAGATCTCTGTATGACAAGACTGACGACACTCTTGTTTGGCTAAATACTTAAATGCCATGACAATGTGCTTTTGAGATGACCCTATTAACATTTTGAGGATTTCTCTTATTTAGCATTGAGCATGTAGGGGAGACTGGGGACACATGTAACAGAGGTCAATTGTAATACCCTGCTTTTCATCAGAAACAAGTTAGAGAGATGAAAAACACTCAGTACATGCACAGCTAGGTGTACTTCCTGCATAAAAAAACTGTTGTTTTGGGGAAAAAAGTAGTTTTTGAGGGTTAAATGTACCTACAGTATTTTTCTTTGACTGTCTTTAGGTTTAATGGCTATGAATCCTAACGTGCATCATTATGATTAATATTCTGTTGGCTACAAATTGACGTGTCAGAATTGTTGTTTTTTTAAAGTTATTTTTTGAGTACTCAAAAAGGACATGTCAGCAGGGGATGGGCCAGATTTGAACCCATGCCGACATGGGCATATGTGTGCACTGTAGACCGTGGCGCTAGACCACTGGACACCCCAGGCCACATGTGTCAGAATTGTTGCCAGCTAGCTAGCACATAGGGTTTGTCATGGCTAGCGATGGGAATCGAGAACCGGTACATCGATAGCAATAACATCCGAGGTTATTGATTCTCTTATCGTTGCCGGCATGTTTTGCACATGCGCTGATAGTTGTCTGTGCTTCTGAACCATAAATATCAAATCAAATGGCAGTCCTTATTAGTATGGATGTAATGTCTTTTTTGCCACTGGTTGGTTTTGTGGCGCTATTCCGACTTTCAGTTCTTTTTATGTTTTTAAAAGTACTTCACGAAGAGGAGAATGTAATCTCCAAGAAATCAAGTCAATCACTGTAACATTAATCTACGTGTAACTAAACAGGTAATAATCATGTTTATACATAGGATGAATTAACATTCATTTGAATTAATTTTAAAAGATGAAAATGACAACGATAGTTAATGAGTATCTACTGTCAACATCAGTAAAGTTAGCAACAGAAAGCTAGCTAACGTCAACGTTAATTTTAACATGATAACATAAAATTGTTGACCGCCAGCTGGTGCTGATGTTTACAGTTAGTTTGTAAAGACTTTTTTCTGACCGTTCGTAAATTAACGGATTTCAGAGCGCTCTATGACGTTGAAACCAGAGCAAATTTCCAGAGTGTATTTACGAATGTATTAACGAACATGTGTTTATTATTAAGCTTCGTCTTTTGATGTGCTTGCTGCTTATAGCACAACCGTTTATGCTTGTCAACAGATGCTAAAGGCATAAGAAAACACCTCCAGTTTCCAGTTGCCAGCTGCTCACGCTCATTTTATGAATTTTGTAATGTTATGTTCAAATATTCTACACTGTGTTCAGAGACTTGAGATAATAAGACAGCTGTGTTGACGCTGAAAACCTGTGTAGGCCTACTTCTTTCCCACACAGAACATTTATCAGGAATTGATAAGAGAATCTCTAAAGAATCGAACCGGTAAGCAAACAATTACCTTGCAACATTTGCTGCCACTACATTTGCCACCCCTGTGAATCACACTAATCAGTCTGTGTCTGGGCATCGGGTTATTTGAGGCTTTAGCATTGGGCTACGGTTATTTAGCCTACCTGTTCATGAGGTCTAGTTGAGATGTCATTTTGTGTTTTCTTTTGTTGTTTTCAGTTCAGTGGGTTTATTAGGTGTTTTTAAATATGTTACATTTGCCCCTGCCTACAAACATTGCTATAGTATAGTTTCAGGGAGGAACAGGGTCATATCAGTTATTAGTATAAGCCCAAAATGCACTTGGGACCATGTGCAGTGCACTGACTGCAGTGAGTCTTCCTTTCCTTTTGTTTCATAACAAAGAATGCCTCCGGTCCACGAAAACTACCCCAACGACTCCCTCTTCCTGTCGTTTGAAGTCGCCCCCTGGATATTGTGTTAATGGAGATTAGCGTGTGTTGATCCTAAAGAGCAGCGGCAGCGGACAACAGTCTCGGAGCATGACTAGGGGAGACATGCTGAGTGCAGCCAGGCTGGTGTGTTTGTCGTCAGTCGGGGGGGGGGGGGGGCTTGGAGGAACAAGGACTTTAAAAAATAAAATAAAGGGTAGGGTAGAGATCAGCACTCTTGTGTCTGTGTCTCCGCCCTGGTTGCCCTCCTTTGTGCCTCATGAAATCTCAGAATCTCTGAACCCATCTCCTTCCCACCACCAACTAACCCCTCCCACGCCCACCTAGCCCTCTAACAATGGCAGTGCCATATGCCTACCACACTGGCACTGGCAGGAACTGCACAGGATTTAGAGGAAGAGCTCTCACTGATCATCAGATATACAAGGGAGGCCCATTGCATTGCCTGACAGGAAACAGACTGAGAAGGATCCTGCCACCTCACCTCCAATTACATTTTATCATGACAAACTGTTGGAGAGGTAGACTAAAGTGTCCAGGCCGGGGCTTTTTATCAGGGTGAATGATAATCAGGGTAAATGAGTAGCACTGTGCTACCGAAACCTTTAACAATACTACAACGCAAACTACTTCTAACTGAAACAATGAATCTATCAATCATTGTCATGTTTCTTATCCAGTGAATGTCTCAGTGACATGACCTTGAAACTAGCAAAAGAGTGAAACTGGTTGAAAGTGCAGCCGGGTCATTTAGTTGGAAATGTTCATGGAAACATGAACACAGAAATAAGCAAACAAAAACTCTGTGATGTCAAACAGGACGTTAAGCAGGGAAAATCATCAGAGTACAAACATGTTACAAACTTATTTGCACATAAAGGCTTCCGTCGGCTTCCTGACTGAGAAATGCTTCCAGGCAGTATAGCCAATTAGCTACACACACGCAGGTCACTGATTACACGCCCACAGCAAATGGTAGACGCCCAGAAGCCTCCTGAACATTTAGTAAAAGCAAATTCAGGCAGAAGGACAGGAGAAAAAACTGGGAGAAAAATCGACATATTTCCCCTTTAAACCATTGTTATCAAATCAATCAAAAACAACAGTGGGACTCAATCAGTTTAGGCATTTAAATAACCATTTCCAATCTGAACTGGAACATAAACAAACATTTCATCACAAACTCATCTATCCAGACCATTGAGATAAGATTGCAAGTGAACAGGTAATAAGTTAATACATAATTGCTATGGATAGTTTCCATTTGCCTACTTTCTGTAACAAGCTATGATTTGACAACAGAGTCAGAGTGACCGTACCAGGAGAAATCATTATGCTAATACCATTGCCAACTAAAACATTGGGGGGGGGGGGCTATTACCTTTGAACACTATCGCTCCTCAACCCCTACAGAGTTTTCAAGATAATGTGTAGCTCCTTTAAGTTAATGCAATTTTGACACACGTTTACATTTTTACATGGAATACAGTACATAACCTTGGGACCAAAAAATGTCACATGTTATTCTTGTTCAGCTCATGTCTTTCCGTAACACTGGTATATATTATATACCTCTCAAGCTACCATTTCTCTGTCACATTAAATGTTCTGTGGTTGTATTAGCTCACACACAATTAGATCTGTTTTAGAACCTCACTGTGAGAAGTAAGTCACAGTTAGATCATCTTTTGGCGGTGATGTTTG
>NC_137689.1:12864296-13064296 GCF_963989245.1 Nansenia antarctica
TAGGCTTAAGCCTTGTCTCTGAAACCGGCCCATATGTCTCTCTCTCTGTATGTGTCTCTCTCTATATGTCTCTCGCACTGTATGTGCATGTGAAAAGAGGATAGTTTTTCGTGTCGCTACAAAGTCACAATGAGTAAGCCTCAGGAGCATGACAGTTTCACTCAGAATACACCGCCAACCCTCACCTCTGGTGTAAGGTACATCTACAGTATGGGACATATGCCAGTCATCCGCTTCTCTTTCTGAACAGTTCAATTAAGTATGCATTTATTCCAAAGGGAACATGAAAGAGTGCTATGCAAATGACGATTGATTGAGGGGGTTACTCATAAAATTGTCATCGCTGGTATTTTACCGCCTGTCTACTAGCTGACTGAATTCCCACAGTCCCATGGAAACGTGTTTACCGTCTACTTTTAACACAGAAAATCCAGTAGATTACGATACTATGCTGCATTTGCTGATCTTCTGATATCCATGCAGAAAGAACCAGTTAGGCCAATTCCATTACAGTACAGTATGTTCCATGTGACACACTAGTCTTGTGATTGGAGTAATAACATTTTCTACTGCAGACGTTTCAATCTGGCTTTCCTTGTTTTTTCGTGAGATGAGCAGCCTTTGCCAAATGGGAGCAGAGCATGGTGGGGTAGTTCTGTCCTCTGTCCAGAGTGGGAGTGTGTTCCTGTGAGGAATGGCATAGTGTGTGTGTGTGTGTGTGTTTCTTCCCAGTGCTTGGCATTGGTCATCCATATTAATGAAGTAGCTGCTCTGTTGCATATGCTAGGAAGGTGGAGATGATCATGGCTCCATTGTGTTCCGTGCGCTGCTCTAGGGGATTATGTCCAAATCAATCGTTGTAATTGCAACAGCTGAAACAAACTGTTTTGAGTTTTGTTTTGACAGTAGGGCCCCATTAACTCGAGGCACTCGAATGGAATTTGAGAGGAACGCTGATTGGAATGTGAAATGATTCATAAAAACCTTAAAAGGTAGTTATGGGTCAGTGTATACAGTAGACTGGTCTGCAACAAACTAATACATGTACAGTGCTGCTCCTACTGTGAAATACAGTGTTTCTGCAAACAGTAGGAGGTGTACATTACTCTGGAACATTATGGGCGAGATACACTGTTACTGAATTGAAACCAATATGATGTAACTTATATAGCGCCTTTATCCAAAGCGCTTTACAACGGCCTCTCATTCACCCATTCACACACACATTCACACACCAATGGCGGCAAGCTACCATGTAAGGCGCCGGCCCGCTCACTGGGAGCAATTCGGGGTTCAGTGTCTTGCCCAAGGACACTTTGACATGTGGCCAGCCGGGGCTCGAACCGCCGATGTTCCAACCGTGAGATTATTAGACAGCGGCTCTACCTCCTGCGCCACAGCCGCCCCAGGACTCATACAATGTCTTAGAATGCAGTCTCACAACAGAGACAAATGCACATTCAATATACAAACACACACTGCTGCCGCCCTTAGACAGACACAGAGCCACCACGGTGACAGTGAGATATGATTGTCAAGCACATCACGACATCTCACATTATTGTATCTTAACAACAATAAGATCTGCACAACGGTGTAGGTAGCCATCTCGTATTGTTGTTATCAGTACAGACTTTTACAATAGCTGAACATTGTAGGGCCTTACGTGGGCTCCTAGTATCTAGGAAGACACAAGCGACTGGCCGGCCCTGATAGAGTGAGACAAAGGCACTGATGGGTAATTGAAGCCATCTTTGCATGTTTGAAACTATTCGCTCCACACCGTCATGAAGGGTTATGTTGACACAGCTGCGTGGACTGTGGAGTGCTGGTCTTGTCAGGTCCGGCCCCACATGTCCACACCGGCTAGGGCCCTGACGGATGTTCCCTGCCCTCCCGCTGTCACCAGAGCTGGGGAAGAACTTGTCCTTCAAGATAAAGCAACTGCCAAAGGGAATGTAGAAGTGTGGCATCACATCTGAGCAGACAGGTTATGAAGCCGCAGGTAGCTGCTGCTGCTGCAGAAGGACTGGAAAGTGTTACCAGTCACAGAGACTGCCACCGTGGGGAGAAAGTCAGGTCTGTACCCGATTATCAGAGAATATAGCTACGGGCAACGAGTGATTTCCGGTGCAGATTCTGAGATATAGAATGATATCCCGACAAATACTGAAATAAGTTGTGAGGATTTGGACATTTGGATTTGGATCCCTGTACTCAGATTAAGGGCACAAATTACACATTGACTTGGGTGCTCAATATAAGTCATGTAGTGCCTACATTGATGTAAAAAATGTTAGGAAACGTGTTAATGTGTGTGTGTGTGTGTGGGGGGGGCTGATCTGTAATGGGGGTACCTGAGCCCCCTGTAATTCGACTCCTGGCAAAGTATGATTGATAGCACGTCCCAGGAGTGAAGGCCATAAAAACCAACTGAGCAGCCATCTCGTATTCACTCCTCCGGCTTTATTGGCTTAAAGGTGCTGTGCATGCAGATCAACCTCTCTGTTGGTTAAATAAAAAGAGCATTTCAAACATAAGATAATAACATGATAATCTAACAGGCAGAAGATGAAATGTTTGGAAATAGCTTCAAGACTTTTTGGAAAACCAGCACAGGCACCAAGATAGACACCATCCTTCTCAGGACGGGGTGGTGTGTGTGTGTGTGTGTGTGTGTGGAGAGGAGGGTGTCTTATAGGGAAAAAATGTGCTGGGAGCGAATTTCCACTGAGCTAAAAGCTGCAGGCAAAACACAACAAATGAAAAACATGTCAGTGCCCTCTCTATGTTGAACACAAGGCCATATTCAAACGCAAAAGCAAAACCACAATTACATAACAATGGCCCAGAGTATCCAAAATATGACCATAGGTCCCTGCCTGCAACACATTTGATCTGATTATATGTTCCCATAAATGTTCTCTATATGTTACTGAGCAGCATAACATGTTCCCAGGGACACTGCAAAAACATGGTGGTAACTAATCAACATGACAGATTTAGGAAGGCTTCTCATTAACATCCTATAGCTAATGATATTGCTAGAGTGTGTACTATACTCACCATTCAAGGATAATTCACTCAATCAGGGTACACTGAGTCTCTGTTGACCAGACACCTAGTTTCACAGAAACATAGGAGAGGGCTCCCTCTACTGTTTGTGAAAAGAATTGAATAACAATAATAGCCTTCAGTACAACTTACTCACTTTTAACATTCTAATATCAGGTATTTTTAGGCTGCAATACATTTCTCATAAAAAACAAAACATGAGGCCATCCACAAGATTTTTATGTCAGTTTCTGCTCCAAGAGTAGTCAGCAAATTGTCCCTCACCACAGAAGACATTACGGGTTACGGTTAGAAATGAACGGCAAACCCACCCATCCCCAGGAAATGGTCTATAATCTCAACTGGAGTGGAGAAACAAACAAACAAACAAACATTACAGAACTTGTAGGGAAACGGTATGGAGATGAATATCCTGTTAGGTTTATTCAATTAATCATCATAGAATTGATGCCAGCTCTGTTAGAGCTTAGGTACTGAATGAATCAACACAGGGTCATATTGAAGCCAGTAAGAGTCAGGCAAAGCACAACTCGTGTTATGGGCCATGGGCCAAATTCAGGCAAATTAGGTTGATAATTTTGCTTACTTTTCAAGCAGCTCAGGAATTTGTGTTATGTTTATGATATGAAATTAGTCAGGTAAAACATGTTTCCCACAGTGGATAACTGTGTGCCCACTACCGAAACAACAACAGAATAGCCTAAGGACACATTCAAATCCTGAAAAAACTTCCTTCAGTTTATGTATCAAAACTTTCTTTGACCTCGCCCAGCCATACACAATTTGTGGATACAGACAGTAGTACAGTTATGAACACAAACGCTGCTATATTCCATTCATATGGTTTACAGAAGGGGTACAGTAAGTGCATGTTTATTGAGAGGATTTGCAGTTGTTCACAGCTGAAACGTGGCAGAGGTCTGAGACACGGCGTTGTAAATAAAGGTATTGTTGAAGGGGACAAACTGGTGGGTGACGATTTTGATGGCTTCTTGTGCAGCTGATCCTGAAGAAATAAACATGAAAAACATACTGAGGATCTGCGTTGGCGCAAAGTGCTTGACAAGCTTCCCATAGGTCACAATAGGACCCTATACAAGGTGACTGAAACTCACCTCCCAAAAACGATGCAACAGTGTGTGGCTCGGCAGCGCCATAGCGACAGCTATTGAGAAAGCAAAACGAAGTCAAGATGATCCTCTGATCACATATCATAATGAAATCCTTACAAGTTATTGTGTTCATGTTCTTATAATTCTGTGGCTCTAATACTCCATCAAACAAATAATGGAAAGGCTGTGGGTAAATTACAAGCACGGAATACCTGGTAGCTGCAGTACAGTACATGATGTTTCACAGCTAAATACGAGCTATAGACTGTAGGTATCGAGTGCATTGTGTGCAATGATTATGTTACTTCACAAATTCAGTAAAACGTGCTGACGCTTTAAGGACAAAACTCACAACTCGTGGATGTAGTCATCTTTCACATTCACGTTGAGGCTGTACTCCTGAAGCAGGCTGTTAACACACAGCTTCAACTTACTAATGTCCTCTTCAACCTGGTAATTGTAGACACCTGGGAGGGAAGATATTCATCAAATGCGTTACACTTCCCCCTCTGTAACTTGCACCTAAACAAGTGGAGGATAAGGATAACTCGATGCCGTAAAGGTGGCTGCCAAATGTTATTACAATATCTTTCACCCCATAGAGAATTAGCCTGTTATCATTATTCATGCTAGCCACGACAAGTAGTTAACCGCTTTGTCCTCAATACAGCTGCATGAAAGGCATCACACTCACATAACAACATTCAGTGAAGAGCAGTTTTGGTCCAACCATAGTGATTTATAAAATCTGGTGTCAAGATCGAGCACTGGCCTTTACGTAACGTTTGTTTACAAGGATATGCACATATTTGAGGCCATTAGAAAATGTAGCATATGTACGTTTTCATATTTTTCTAAAAATGTTTTGATAAGTTGCACATCTTGCTAACCTGCTAATTTTTTTTATGTATCAAAATGTAAGTAGTAAGTACAAGTAAGGGCCAATTCTGGCCTTACCTGGGTAGCGGGAGTGCTGCTGGTAGAAGCGGTCCACAGAGCGGAGCATGATGTACAGCACCATCTCACTGTCCTGACTGTCCATGCAGGACGCTGAGAGGACACAACAGCATCTTAGTGTGTAACAATGACAACACATGATACTTGTGAGCTCCAAAGCAGAGTAGTCAGTCAAATACACGATTGGTGTACAATCGTGTAGCACCATACTTTACAGAAATTACCTCATAAAATGACATGGTAAAAAAGGAAGTTATTGTGTTTGAGTGAACTAATTCAATTGTGTTGTGAGGTAAGTACCAGAAAGTATTTATTGTTGCTTCAAATACCAATACAACACACATTTACCCGGGGAGCATGTCCATTCAACAACGTCTGCCACTTACTGATCAAGTCTTTATTCACGGTCTCCACACTGTACTCTTCAGCTAGAGACCTGCAGCGCACCACCCTCAGGAAAGCTGCATTTTTACCTGGAGACCAAACACACACAGACTATCATGACAAATTAATGCATCTATAAGGAACATCTTTCTGTGTCAGGACGCTTTACATATTGACAGAAAGACAGTCAGACAGACAGATGCAGATTACAACCCCGATTCCCAAAAAGTTGGGACGCTGTGTAAAATGTAAATAAAAACAGAATACAATGATTTGCAAATCCTTTTCGATTCAATTGAACACACAGTACAAAGACAACAATGTTCAAATTGATCAACTTTATAGTTTCTTTGGAAATATACACTCATTCTGAATTTGATGCCAGCAACATATTCCCAAAAAGTTGTTTACCACTGTGTTACATCACCTTTCCTTTTAACAACACTCAGTAAGCGTTTGGGAACTGAGGACACTAATTATTTTTGAAAGCGGAATTCTTTCTTGATGTACGACTTCAGTTGCCCAACAGTCCGGGGTCTCCGTTGTCATATTTTGCACTTCATAATGCGCCACCTATTTTCAATAGGAGACAGATCTGGACTGCAGACAGGCCAGTCTAGTACCCGCAATATTTTACTATGAAGCTACACTGTTGTAACACATGCAGACTGTGGCTCGGCATCGTCTTTCTGAAATAAGCAGGGATGTCCTTGAAAAAGACATCACCTGGATGCCAGCATATGTTGCTCCAAAACCTGTATGTACCATTCAGCATTAATGGTGCCTTCACAGATGTGCAAGTTACCCATGCCATGGGCACTAACACACCCCTATACCATCACAGATTGTGGATTTTGAACTTAGCGCTGATAACAATCTGGACGGTCCTTTTCCTCTTTAGCCTGGAGGACACAATGTCCATGATTTACAAAAACAATTTGAAATGTCGACTCGTCTGACCACAGCACACTTTTCCACTTTGTGTTAGTCCATCTCAGATGAGCTCGGGACCAGAGAAGTCTGCGCCGTTTCTGGATGTTGTTGATATATGGCTCTCGCTTTGCATGGTAGAGAAATAACTTGTCTTTGTAGATGCAACGAACTGTGTTAACTGACAATGGTTTTCCGAAGTGTTCCCGAACCCATGTGGTAATATCCATTACAGAATGATGTCACTTTTTAATGGAGTGTCGTCTGAGGGATCGAAGGTTACGGGCATTCAATGCTGGTTTTCAGCCTTGCCCCTTACGGGCAGAGATTCTCTGAATCCTTTGATGATATTATAGACTGTAGTTGGTGAAATCCCTAAATTCCTGGCAATTGTACGTTGAGAAACGTTGTTCTTAAACTGTTGGACTATTTGCCCACGCAGTTGTTCACAAAGTGGTGAACCTCTCCCCATCCTCCAGGCTTGTGAATGACTGAGCATCAGGGATGCTCCTTTTATACCCACTCACCTGTTTCCCCTTAACCTGTTGACCTGTAGAATGTTCCAAACAGGTGTTTTTTGAGCATTCCTCAACTTTCCCAGTCTTTTGTTGCCTCTGTCCCAACTTTTTTGAAAGGTGTTGCTGGCATCAAATTCAGAATAAGCATATAAAAACCAACACAGTTGATGAAGTAAAACATTAAATATGTACTGTTTTCAATTGAAAATATGTCAAAAAAGGATTAGCAAATGATCACATCCTGTTTTATTTAAGTCTTACACAACACCCAAACTTTTTTGGGAATTGAGGTTGTATTATGGTAGTCCTTGTGAATGCAGCCAATATTTAATTTACATTCCTATCATAGGGCACTTCCGATTCATGTTATTGATAAATGATGTATGACCACACACGTGCATGTGTGTAGAACCTTATAATACTCACAGAATAGTTTGATGTCCTGCTCGGAAATGCTCTCTGGAGGCTTTGAAAATAAGAGAGAGAAAATAAAATAAGATCCGATATCAATTCACACTGTCTAGGTTTTAACGATGATGAGGAAATTGAAATAATTAACACTGGTCAACTGAATTACAGTGGGAGCACGTTTGCCAAAGATCAGCATTATCTTGTCAGTGTTACAGCACTGCACGCTGGTGTTCCCAAAACGGCAAGTGGCTGCTCACTATTCGCTGGTAAAAACGTGCTCTCTGTAATTGACAGAAGTCGTTATATTTATTGCTTTAAATGGTCCTACGCATTGCAAGTCACAATGTGATTGGTAAATGTCACTATTACGCCAACATTTTGCTGTAATAGATTTGAATGTAGAGGAGTTCTATCTAAATTCTGAAGGCCTAGCCTATGGCTGAGCTTGCTAGCTGGCTTTTTCTCCCCAGAAACAGCATAGAAAAATCCTGATCTCTTTGTTTCCCTTTCCAACACAAACTGAAGAGATTATATCAGAATATAATTTGCATTGTTGAAAAGATTACATGAAAACAACACGTGTCCTTGGGTGGTCCAGTGGTCTAGCACTGCGGTCTTCAGTGCACACACATATAGGTTCGAATCCGGACCATACACTGCTGACATGCCCTCTCCTCCTTACTTTCCTGTCTACCTTCACTACCACTATCCAATAAAATGAACAGAATAACCATTCATTGTATTGAAAGTGAGTACAATGAAATCCTCAAACTTGCAAAAAAGGTCGACATACCTTTCCAACAGACTGCAGCAGAGATTCAACATGCTTGGACACGACTGTTGCATCCTGCATGGACTTCTCTCTGTAACTGAAAGCACATGCCTACATTAGCACACATTACCAGCATAAAGTATGTTCTATGTTTGGGAAATAGAGTTAGAGCAGAGGGACTCACAAACAAGCATGTTAATCTCTGTATCATATGCTTTGGCACATGCTATTATTCCATTTTGTAATTAATTAATAATTGTCCTCTCCTTGATATGCCCTTGTCTCCTAAGCACTGAGCTGAGTTGGCCTTGTGCTTGCTATAAAAGTCATAAAGCGAGCATTGACTTTTTAATTAAATTACGGTGGCTGCTTGCCAACGTTAATGAATGTAAATCATGGCTCCTACACATTCTGGAGGTTGATGAATTTCTGGGAATCTGCGATCATGTCTGGAATGCTGCCACGCACAGGTAGGTTCCCTCCACCTTCGCTCTGCACAAACTCCTTCACGGCTCGCGTCATCACCCAGAAGGATGGAGTCTGTGCACAGCAGAAACACAATCAGACCAGATTTGACTGAATTTACGACTGGAACAATCAAGGGATTTTTCAATCATAATAAATACATGGCAGGTCATAGGCCCTATTCAGAAACAGCCTCTTGCCCCTTCAGTAGGTCTGGAAGTATTAAATAGGTATTAAAGATGGTTGTCACACCCACTTGCCCAATGAAAGGGTGAAATAAAATGACTGGTAAATAATACCTTACTGTGTGTCTCATTATGCAGAATAGCTCTTCAGTCAACATCTGTTAGTTAGCAACTGTGCTAATTGACAGCAGTTCAACGAGGTAACTTTGCTAAATTCAGCTACTTCAGTAGGCACTCAGGTAAAGCAAACTCCAATAAACAAGTTTATTCATTCATAAAAATCCATATGTCTATATTGCTCTGGAAAACCCAAATGTCTAATTTGAAGTGCTGTATAGTGTAATTTTTTATTTTGTATTGAGTGAGTGTCACAAGCGTCTTGCAATATGGAATTGCACATCGATAGTGCCGTACTCCACACACACGACATAGTAAAACGAATATGTTTTCCACGTAAGGCTTGCTGATATGTTTGTTTTAGGGGGAGTATGGACAATTAACACTAATAACATGTGTTTTTAAATAGGATATACTTCAACAGACACAACAAATTATATTATATTATAACCTGCATTACAGAGGGGATTGAAATTCCACTATATATTTTTTTTTTTTTTATTGTGACATACATTCTTTGCCTTATATGGTCGTCATGCTGATGGAATGAGTGGTTGCTACAACAATATTTCATAGACAAGTTGCATCTTTTAAGTTTTTGAAAACACACTTCAATGATAATTATCAAAATCTATGATTCTTTTTCTGGATTTCCTAGTAAACAGAACCAAACAGAACACTCCAACTGTGTTCTTTTCAGGAAAGACAGACAAAGCTACATTCAAACCACAAACCTTGCTGGTGAAATGCAGTCGTGCAATACTATGAATTCCAACGCCTTCCAGTTCTACAGGTCTCAGACTGCTCTTTCAGGCCTCTACTCCACTGTTGCCAGCGGCAAGGAGCCCCAAAGTGACTCTGATGACACTGACTTGTCAGGTAAGGGCTAAACTTTATTTTCTCCCTTATCCGCTAATCTTTGTTATTTGGTTTTGTTTGTGTAAGCAAATTATTCATAAGTTTTGAGCATCTACATGCCTGTCCTGTTTGGTCTGCAGCTTGGGACTTCTCTCCTGCTGGGCCAAGAGTAGGGAGCCCTGCTAGCAGCCAGAGAGACCATTGGTGTTGGAGATCACCCTTCTTCTATCCTGGCTCTCTGAACTTTCTCTCTCAGATCGACCTAGAGCAGACCCTCTGCCTGGCCCCAGCAACCCTCAGCCTGGCTCCAGCAGTGCTCGGCCCAACCAACACAAGAGAGGCAGGGACTGGGTACTAGACAGACCAGTGGTCCAACCAAACCGCAAGAGAGGCAGGCCTGGCCCCAGCAACCCTCTGCCTGGCCCCAGCAACCCTCAGCCTGGCCCTAGCAACCCTCAGCCTGGCCCCAGCAGTGCTCTGCCCAACCCCAACAAGAGAGGCAGGGACCGGGGAGATGGACCAGTGGTCCACCCAAACTGCAAGCTACTCAGGCTATGAGACCATGTCTCAAGAACTCAATTAGGACATGGGGACTTAAACATCCCATTTATCTTTAATGTATCATTCAATTTAATTTAAGAATTAATTTGTTATATTTTAATTGCAATATTATTGACTTTGTGTTGGCTCTTTTAGAAAGTATTTTTTTGTAGTATTTTAAAGTAGTGTTATAAATGTAATGTATGAATTCTAAATAAACATTTTAAATGATCACTGACTATGCTGTTTTTGTTACATAATGTACTGTGTCCATGACTTTTTGTATTATTGAGCAGAGCGTCAAAGAGTGGCCAATAATGCAGCCTCTTGTAATGTGGATATCGTCTGTAAATGGTAAATGGACTGCAGTTATTTTATTTCTTTATTTTTGCCATATTGCTTATACCTTTCAAATGAGATTTTTAAGGGGAAAAAACGAAACAAAAATCTGTGGCCAGGAGTTTTTTCTTGACAGTGCCGGGGACTCACCTGTGACGTAATGTTGTTGCATTGCTCTCCATTGAAGATGTCATCAACTGTACTTGAAATCTACAGGGGTGAGTGTAGGGTTAGCAAAGTACAAATTATCAGTGTTCTCATGCACCTGCATCTTCAAGTAAAGCCAATGTACAGGGATAAGTTGAAAGGGAAGTATGGGGTATAAGATACAAAGAACAAGGAAGGTATATGGGTATACAGGCATGTGGTATCAAGTAGAGGTATGTGGTATGAAAAAGAGATATGTGGTACAAGTTGGATAGAATGATGTATCGGGTGTGAGGTTTGGGTAGGTGGTATATGGTATGAATTAGGGCTATGTGGTACGAGGTATGAGGGAAGGGGGTGGAGTATGAGGCAGGTACCGATAATGCATGATATATGAGCTATGGGGCATGCGGTGAGAGATATGAGGACAGCTACCTTGGTGGGGTTAAGGGCCGTATTGACGTTCTTGATTGCCTCCTCAAAGTTCTCCTCATCCTCAGGAACGCCTTTTTCATTCTTGAGGATTCCTGAGGGAAGCAAACATCACGAGAATACAAACCAATAATATCACTAAGTCAGGCATGTGCAGAGTATGGTAGTGTATACAGAAACCTAAAATAAAACGACAATATTGAATGTGAAAATCTAAAATATGTCAAATGAAATACCTTGCCGAATAAGCTGTCTGAAGGCCTCCTTCTCTTTGTAGTTCTTAGGTAACTGGAAATTGTGCTACAGAAACAAAATACTGTATCAATACCTAACATCTGCCCTCAGTTCCAAATAACTGTATCTGAACTCATTGCCAACTCTGCTCTCCAAAGATACTGGGAGGACAAGACGATAGGAGATAGATGTATTACCTCACTGTACCACTTTTCTAGGCATTTGGCAACAATGATGAGCCATGGAGTATGACTGTGATCCTGGGGAACACATGACAGAATGGAGCATATCATAAGAAGAAGAAGAAGAAGAAGAAGACTGATGGTGCTCTAACATAATTGAATGGGTTCTTATTGGTCTGTATAACCAGTAGTCTGTGAAAACAAAAGCAGAGAGGTTCACACTCAAGAAGTCAAAATTGCCGAAACATCTGTGTATGACCACTTTTCCCCTGTGCAGTTAAAACAGTAAACCTAATAGTAATATGCTACCCTGCTGTTATCATAATATCACAATTCAATTATATGCAAGGTTTGAAGCAAGAACTTTCTTTTTAAGACTTTCTTTAACCCATGTCTATGGCTGTTAGGCTGTGCTGTTTTCTACATCATCCCTATAGGGTCTACATTTAGACACCAACAACACTGGAGCAAAATGTACAGCTAAGATACAAACAGCGACCTTTAATTCCAGATGTCTCAGACATGAAAGCCCAAACACACCTTCTTCTCCATACCCTCCAGGTCATAGGACTGGATGTGGGTCTTCAGTTCAGCGAAGGGCTGATCTAGCCTCAGGTCCTCCAAAGCATTGTCTGGATGGGACTCCGTCACTGGAGAGGGAGTGATCACATACACAACAACTTTGAGTGTTGTCTATTAGCAGCAAGAAAGCACTGAAACCCAGTTTTGATCAAGGAGTGACAACACTATGCTACAGATAAAGGGAAAAGGCTAACTGGGATCCCTGGATCGTCCTTCATCTACCCAGATAAAGCACTAGGAATGTAACTCGCAAATGTTCCTGTACCTGTGTGCTCCTTCACCACCAGTCTCAAGTAACCGATGAGGCCATATGTTCTACAAACCAGGAAGGGTACGCTTGCACTCCACAAGACTGACCCCAGTCTCAAACAAGTGCTGTGGAAAGAACAGAAACCAATGTGTCTTAAAGCAGAGACAGCTTGCAAGTTAACTTTGTAAAAGTAATAATTAAGATGAAGCAAATGAAAAACATTAAAGGAGAAGCCCACCTCTCTGGCAGCTGAACACCGATCACCAGACTGAATCTGTCGAAGAACTCTGGGTCGTTGTCCAAGAGCTTATCTGGGCTCTATGGGGAATCAAAGTCACTTTTAGTGATTGTTTAGAGCACATACTCTGGTGTCTATCACTTTATGATGGCGATGGGAATAATGAATGGCAAATCTATTAGTCCAGTGTTGCTTGTGGCAAGTCTGCCCCATAGAATAAAAACTCATTTGAATTCTATTTGTGTTCTACCCCGTGTCTGAATTAAAAAACAAGACTATGACTAGATCTCTATACTTATAAAACATACAATGGAGTCAATCTATACGATTCTAAGAAGCTTCTTCAGGGACAACTACAGGTTCAACCAACACTAACCTCCTCCACAAAGTTGCCCGACACATCACTGTTCAGCTCTTGTAGCAGTTCGGTAGCAGCCTGGGCTCGATTCTATGATGCAAACAATGACATAGCAGTTAATAAAGTCATATTGACCTCATGGTGATCAATTATGGAGAGAGTGTAAGGTTAGCTGGGCATACCTTTCCTATGCTGTTGTTGCTAAGAAAAAAGCTGCAAGAGAGAACATTGAACCAATCATTTCAGAGATCAAAAGCACACACAGTCATTTTCGATAAATTGAGGACAGACGTGCAAAAACAAAATCACTGTCTCACTTATTTCCAACGTCTTCCCCTGATACTTTATGCCCATCAACAATGGTGAATGCCCCAATGCCTGTAAAAGAGACTCATACCATTAGAGAAACCGATGGATAGCCATTTACAAATAAGCTGTTACATACAACGAGACTTTAGAGAGTGTTGCTGTACGCATTACCTGGAAGCACAAGGTTCTTGAGAATTTCTGTCCCGGATGCTGTGGCATTAATTAGACATACGTGAGTGTTTTCAAGTGCTTCTTGGCCATGGTCACCCCACAGCCTAAAAAAGGAGTCAAAAAGCATCATGTTACAAAGATCAATGTTGCCATCTAGTGAGGAAAAACAGAAGTCTCATTTAGTGAAGAAAGAAGAGAGCAATATTATGATTACTCCATTAACTATTATATTAGCCACATATCATCCCACGAAGAGTAGCCTTGCAAACTATTGAGGAAGATACGTTATGGACGGATGGGAAAAATAAGGAACCAGCCATCAGTGAAATTGACTTTACTATACCAGTACAATCCAAAATAGTACAATACTGCAGCTGTCTAAATGTGTAGTAGGCTATCAAGTCCAGTTGCAATGACAGGTATCTGATAGAGAGATAGCAAAGCCCAGTGGCCAGCCTGACATCCTGCCTGCCAGCCTGAGTGCATCTGACATCAGTAGGAGAAGGTCTCTCCTTCTATCAGTGGCCCCGGGCCTGAGCTGGATTACTCTTCCTGCTACCAACGGTGGACTGATGATTCTCATGCTTAGTGTTCAAATGTATTGATTGTAAATCGCTTTGGAATAACGTGATCTTAGAATTATAAGGTTCTATCTCCGTTTAGGGCAGTTCAGAGATATTGAGCGTCAAAGTTTTGACATTCCATTACGTTCTGTGAGATGGAACCTTTGTATTTTATGAATTACTAACTCAAAAATGTCAACATTTTAAGAATAACACCACACAGGCACTAATAAACACCTAATGGATCAGATTATGTAAAAAACTCAATTTTGACAAAAATTGAGATAGAACCTTATAATTCTAACGTCACGATAAGGCGTCTGCTAAATGCCAAAAATGTAAATGTAAATGCCAAAATCTCAGATGTCTGGGGCTGGCTACGGTGGTAGAACGTTAGTTAGCTTACAGACTTTTGTATCTCTGACATTGTTATCCCTGTAAACATGTCAAAGATATGTCATCATACACACAAGTCTGCTGTAGTGGAGTTAGGCTACACAGACGAGACTAGTCTACATACAGTTGCTAGCTACTAGCTGTACTGGCTACATACATGTATGTTGTTCTTTCGGCATTAGCCTGTCTGGAGAAATATGCGTCATGTTAAATAACAATTATGATTTTTTTTTACAACATGTCTAGTATTAAATACCTCAGTTGTCTGTCGTATTTCTGCTCTTTGGAAGCTTTGGTAGCTGCCATGGTGCACTTCCACAATTTCGCCGGGGTAAATTGTTACATTCACAGTTTCCCATTGGCAGATTCGACGAAGATGGTCAGGCTACATGTAGTTAGAAATTCAAAGATGCACTTTCGATGTAGATCTGACACCAGGGGGAGCAGTTTGCTAGTGTTTTACTTCAAACTTGTAAAAAAAAAAAAAAAAAATGTCCACAGGTGTTTACAGGAACTCAACCTGTGGCATCTTTTGGGGTACGTCGTGGTTTCCCAGACACAAGCCTAAGAAAGAAAAGCATCTTCAATGTAGATTTTACATTGAAAGTGTGATTCAGTAAATCGGCACAATGCCAGGTTTGACCGATTTGCTAGGTTACTATGCTTTTCTTTATTCAGCCGATGTCCTCTTAAATGAAGGTATGGTGTTAGTAAGTAAGTAATTAGTAAGTAACGTTAAGTATATATAGCACACATTTACAACGACAAACAGCCGCCCAAAGTGCTTATTAACAGATAAAAAGAGAAAACACTGGTAAAAAAGAAAACAAGATCAAATACAGATAAAATACACTAAAACAAGGTTCTATGTGCAAGGTGCAAAAATATGTTAGGCATATTCAGCATGTTTGTGTAACTGTCATTAATGCCGATGTGAATTAGTAGCCTATCGCATCAACAGGTCCAACAAAATATGTAGTAACAAAATATGTAGTGTCAAAGGAATATGTGACATGTGATTCACAGATTGTATTGCACTTCATGTAAACTGAGTTTTTTTTAAATAAATAAAAAATCGCGAGATTTATCACAATAAACCTGGATTTTCCTTAAGCGATGTTGATGGAATACCCCTGATCACTTGGTATGTCAGCCAGCTAGTATACTTTAGCAATGGCCACATGCTTATCAAGGGCAAGGAGGATTTAAATGGGGGGCGTGGCAGAAAGGATCATTCATTCCCGTTCCCATTCGCCGCTGATTATCCCCACAACCTTCCATCTCAACCTCTACTCCAAAACCTATCTTAGCACGCGCCCGGTGCTTGATCTCCACTGCACATCATTCACATTCTCATTCCGTGCAGTCTTCTGGACTGTGAGTTGGAATCAAATCTAGGGAACTCCAAACGCAATGACAGGGCATCACTGGGGATATGGAGAGGAAGACGGTAAGTTGCTCCAGGTACATCGAGCATCAACTTGATTGACTTTAGGAGTTAGGACGCACGCTGCGCGCCGACGCTCCTCCGGGTTGCTGGTGACATTCCGTTTCGTGACGTTAGAATTATAAGGTTCTATCTCCATTTTTGTCAAAATTGAGTTTTTTTTTAACATAATCTGATCCATTAGGTGTTTATTAATGCCCGTGTGGTGTTATTTTTTAAATGTTTACATTTTTGAGTTAGTAATTCATAAAATACAAAGGTTCCATCGCACCAAACATAATGGAATGTAAACACTTTGACGCTCAATATCTCTGAACTACCCTAGACGGAGATAGAACCTTATACTTCTAACGTCACGGTTTGACAAGTCTGACATTTCTATAGGCTATTTATTTTGTTTGTTTGTTTGTTTGTTTGTTTAGATGTCTTATGCGAGGTTACTGACTGCTGAACGTTCTTGTGTTGCCTATCTGGACGAGGGATTCCTGATATTCTCAGACGAGCTCATGTTAAAATAACTGTTAATGCGAGATTAGGCCAATTATCCTTAAAGGGGATGACTGCATGTCACCCTATTTTAACCTTAACTCAGCTCGCCAGTTTTTAGGCGAGGCTAAGATGAATAGGTCAATAGATGTATGGACGGAGGACTATTCAGTCATCCCCTCTCACTATATGGACACGACTGAATGAAAGATTGAGGTGAAGTCAAGTGACAGCAAAAAACCTTCACAGTTTCACTTGTTGCAGAATCTTCTTCTTCATCCTTACAATGTCTTCAATCAATCTTTTGACCAAGTCATTCATGAGTGATTCATTATTTATTTTTTTACCTTAGGTCCAGATGCCTGGCACAAAGACTACCCCATCGCCCAGGGCAATCGCCAGTCTCCCATTGACATTGTTCCTGGTGAGACCGTGTATGATGCCAACCTTCCTCCCCTATTTCTAGACTACGATCACTGTACCTCCATCAACATCTCCAACAATGGCCACTCTGTGGTGGTGGAGTTTGATGACTCGGATGACAGAACAGGTGAGCAACAGAGGGGAGAACATCAAACCATTCCCTCAAGAGAAAACCCTCTCTCGGCTAGTAATGCAGACATGCTATGATATGCAATGCCAAAGGGTACCTTAGTGGGAAGGTAAAGGTTGGCTCTAGTCATGTTGATAGCCAATGTTTGATATACATTTGTATTTCTATTTTACAGCCAGCATACAGTATATAAAAGCCAGTGGAAATTGTGAAGATTATTCAGTAGTAGCATTCACTGTTTTCATGACAGTAGGTCTATTCAATTGACAGATTCTGCAGTTTCATTAAATTAGATCTTTGGGTACTGCCCAGTTACCATATTACATAAGGGGGGGTTGGATAGCAGTTGAGCAGTCTCATGGCCTGTGGGTAGAAACGGTTGACACCTGGGTGGGTTAGTAGATTACAGCAAGGTAGTAGGGCTTTCAAGTCAAAGATGCAAGTTTTATGAATATAGACACAATTGTGGTATTCATAAACTCAGATGATTGCTCAAGCATCATGATGAATACAGTAATATTATTATTTTGGGCTTCATGTTATCCATAAATGAATTTACCTTAAATGTGTGGAAAAAAGCAATGACTTATTTACACAGCCTATTTATTGTATACTCACATATGTAAACCACCCTAAATCAAACCTTATATCCTCAACAACAACAAAAAAAGCTATTCTAGTTGTCTAGATTTTCACTACAATGCAAATGTACTAGGTTTTGATTTGCATAGCCTACCCATCAGGATGTGTGGTCAGAATGTGTGGTTATAAATGTGGATGATGGGTAGAACACTGACATTTGTATTAGTCTGACAACCTGGTAGAACTATCCTAATCGCACAATAGTTCAGATTATGTTTTTCCGCACATATCAGTCTGGTATTAAACATAAAAACTAGCTTTTGGAAAACCTACAAACATATAGCAGCAAAAAACAATTGGGTTGATTGATAGTAATGCAAAATAGTTGCATCGCCCTATGCTCAAATGGTCTCAATGACGAGGAATTTCAGACTTGTATGTGAAGGGATACAGAATGGTCAACATAGCGTCATCATCGTCACATCAGGCTGGTTCCATCATAACCCAGTGCAATGAGTATTATAGAGGCTAGTAAAGCCAGCATTTAACTCTAGGAGTGTCTGTCTGCTGGTGCAGACGTCTCATCTGACAACAGCAGATAATCTCTTAGGTTATGTCATATGCTTCTAAACTGGGTCCACGTTAACCAACAAGTCATCATTATAGATGATAAGACAGCAATATGGCTGTTTGGCTAAAGCACATAACTGTGTAAGCAAAATGCACAGAAACCAAAAAGATTCATTCTGCATGACATGGTCTATAGCTAATGATGGGTTTGTTTGTTTGTGTGTTTGTGTGTGTTTGTGTGTGTGTGTGTGTGTGTGTGTGTGTGTGTGTGTGTGTGTGTGTGTGTGTGTGTGTTGGCTTGGCTCCAGGGGTATCAGACAGGTTTTGTCACTTACTGTGCTGACTTACCTAGCACCCTGCAGTAAGGATGACAAACTGCTTTGCACTGTCACCAGCTCTGCTTCCCTCCCAGACTCCACTCTGGTTTCCAAACACTCTTAGAAGAAAATATTCTACCGACTATCAAAAAGAGTTCTTCAGCTTGTGTAGACGGATTTGGTGGCTATTTAATTTAAATCTGTTTAAATGTACTGGGGAATAAAGGTATGTCTTTATTCTTAACCCGTCCAGTCCTTTTTCTATTCTTCAGTGTTTTTATCCGAATTCTCACTTGTTCCTGGAAGAGAACCCATATAAGAACCCTGTTTTGGTGCCACTGGTTCAACATGGCACTCAAATGGTTCTACTACAGGGACATGCCAAAGAACCCTGTAAGTGAAGGGTCACATGATTGACTACAGATCAGCTTATTGATTTGAAGTACCTAGTTAATCTGAGTGTTTAAGACTGCAGTAGTACTGTGTGTATCGAACTTAGAGAGTTAAGATTGTAGGCTAACATGTCTGTCATTGTGCCAGTCAGCTGTCTCAGCTTAGAAGGAGGGATTAAATGAGCCCTGGCAGCGGTTGTCTCTCCGTGTGTGTTTGTGCGTGCGCACGTGCGTGTGCGTGCGTGTGCCCGCCTGTGTGCGTGCCGGTTGTGCTGCAGTGTCACCATGTCAGGCACTGGGCATGCAACGCTGCCATGGCACAGATGACTGACAACTGTCCTTCCCTTATCTCCACAGTGATCAGCGGAGGCCCCCTTGACAACGCCTACCGGCTCAAACAGTTTCATTTCCACTGGGGCGGCAAGGGTTGCCATGGCTCTGAGCATACCGTTGGTGGGAAGACTTACGCATCAGAGGTGAGAGCGTGTCGAAGTGCTCCCACAAGGCAGGGGTAACCGCTATCCTCACCCTTAATAATAATAATAATAATAATAATAATAATAATAATAATAATAATAATAATGCATTTTATTTATGGGCACCTTTAAAAGCACTCAAGGGCACCTTACAGAGCATAATTAAAAACAAGCAACACATGAAGTACAAACAGTGATTAAAACAAACAGAACAAAACAAGACAAAACAAAAGACTTAAAAACAACAATCAGTTAAAAATACGCCAGTTTAAAAAGGCAGGATTTGAAGGTGGAGAGAGAGTCAATGTTGCGGATGTCTTGTGGAAGAGAGTTCCAGAGACGGGGGGCCCAAGACAGAGCCCTGAGGAACACCAGTGAGGACGGGAAGGGACTGTGATTTGAAAGTGTTTGAGTTGGACAAAGTAAAGTACGGCCGGAGAGGTAAGATCTGAACCAGGTGAGGGATGTGCCAGTGATACCAATGGTAGCTAATCTGTCAAGGAGGATGTGATGTGAGATGGTGTCAAAGGCTCCAGTCAGATCAAGGAGGATGAGTATGGATAAGAGCCCAGAGTCAGCTGCCACCAGGAGATCGTTTGTGATTTTGACCATGGCTGTCTCTGTACTGTGTGAGGAGCGGAAACCAGACTGAAATTGTTAAAAAAAAATGATTATTGTTGTTCAGATGGGTGTGGACCTGGGCTGCGACTGTTTTTTCTAGTATCTTGGAGGGAAATGGTAAGTTAGAGATTGGGCGGAAGTTATTCAAGTGGTTGGGGTCCGCACCAGGTTTCTTGAGAATAGGGGTTATTGCACCTGTTTTTGAGAGATGAGGGGACGACACCAGAGGTAAGGGAGGAATGAATTATGCCGGTAATTAAAGGGGAGAGGGAAGGTAGACATGCTTTAACTAGGTGGGTAGGAAGGGGGTCAAGCTGGCAGGTGGATGATTTGGATTTACGGATGAGACTAGAAATTTCAGCGACAGTGGAAAGTACAAAGCTGGATAGTGGCGAAGAGAGGGGAGCATATGGAGTTGAGTGAAGTGATGTATAGTTAGAGGAGGTCAGTTGCTGGTGAATGTTTTTGATTTAAAACTATAACATTGTTTTTTCTTCTATGTACCCCAGTTCAGTTAAATACAAATAACAGGTTTCCAGGATAAAAATATTATACTTTCTATGTGGCAAGAAAGCATGTTCATATTTCAGTTTCACACTGTACACATGGTTTTTAGGACATACAATCTAAACATTAATAAATAATGCCCAAAAAGAACCATGTTTTTGTGTTCTCTGGGAAAATGCTTTTGGCAATTGATTGACCTTGTATAAAGCACAAGAGGAACTGGTTGGTTGAGTTTCTCTCTGCACCTTCCCTGACTTGGGGTGCTTGGCACAGGCTTGCCTGTAATCCGGGTCGTGACCAGGGCCCATGTACGGGTCAGGAGGAATCCTATATATCCGTTCTAGCTGTTCCAGCTCAACAGCTAGAATACTGCATCTTGGCTCTGAAACTACTTATGGACTGAATGGATGCATATTTGTGGCAACTTTGCTAGTGTCCCTCCCAAAAAATAAACAAGCTGTCTCAATGCAATTCAGTCATATTATTATATCAATAATTTGATAGATTCGGTCAAAATTCTTCTTCTTTTTATCCTTGTATGCCTCTCCCTCACGGTCTTCCCCATGCTCCTATTTGCACATGCACCTTCACTAACCTCACATGGCACTCCACCTCCACTACATCTTGCACATCAATGCATTTCATGTCTCCCTCACAAATCCATGGGTATTTGTGAGGAACCATTTGGTCTTGTTTTAGCTCTACACTCCCAAACAGTTTGGATTTGGAATCAATCAATTATTATGTGGTCAAAGTACAGATTCTCAGCTTTAATTCAATGTTGTTTTTCAGATTGGGTTCACCATTTAGAAACCCTTGCAAAGCAATAACTGCCTGAAATAGCTGCCTACCAGGCCTGTACTGCAGCCATTTTCAGTTTCATTCAAGGCCTTTTTGTGGAAATCCTATCATTAGGAAATGAAATGCATGTTAAACTTGATTTAAATTTGATGATTGACTTGGCCAGTCTATAACTCTCCACTTTTTAGCCCTGATAAAGTTGCCATGGCAATGTGCTTGAGGTCATTATTTTACTGTTTGATGAAGTGCCATCCAATGAAGTGCCAATCCAATCCATGTTGAAGCATGTTTGAAGTTTGCTTCAGAACATTTGGAGAATCCGTTGACAACGCCTATCGGCTCAAACTGTTTAATTTCCACTGGAGCGGCAAAGGTTGCCATGGCTCTGAGCATACCGTTGGTGGGAAGACTTACGCATCAGAGGTGAGAGCGTGTCAATGTGCTCACACAAGGCAGGGGTAACCCCGATCCTTACCCTTAAAACTATAACGTTGTTTTTTCTTCTATGTACCCCAGTTCAGGTAAATACAAATATTTTTTTAACAGGTTTCCAGGGTCAAAATATTATACTTTCTATGTGGCAAGAAAGCATGTTCATATTTCAGTTTCACACTGTAGACATGGTTTTTAGGACATACAATCTACACATTAATAATAATATAAATAATGCCCAAAAAGAACCATGTTTTTGTGTTATCTGGGAAAATGCTTTTGGCAATTGATTGACCTTGTATAAAGCACAAGAGGAACTGGTTGGTTGAGTTTCTCTCTGCACCTTCCCTGACTTGGGGTGCTTGGCACAGGCTTGCCTGTAATCATGGCCCATGTACGGGTCAGGAGGAATCCTATATATCCGTTCTAGCTGTTCCAGCTCAACAGCTAGAAAACGGCATCTTGGCTCTGAAACTACTTATGGACTGAATGGATGCATATTTGTGGCAACTTTGCTAATGTCCCTCCCAAAAAAAGAAACAAGCTGTCTCAATGCAAGTTAACTCATTCAACTTAAAAATCACACAAAACATTGATGGTATTGCTCCCATTAAGTCCAATTGCATCTCTGGTAAGCAAAAAGCTCCCTGGAGAACTGCCCCATCTGTAAAGACCCAAAAAAGAGAATGTCGTAAAGCAGAGCGCAGATGGAGAAAAACAAACCATCAAGTCCATTATGATATCTGTAAAGAGAATGTTAAACACTATAATTTAGAAATAAGAAGCGCCAGGCAATAATTTTTCTCTCATAGATCAAGATCATGAACAATAATTTTAATAACGCCTGCATCCTTTTCAATACTGTTGACAGACTAACAAATTCTCTGATGGATGTTTCTGATATTTCAGCCTCATAATGGCTTCCTTGACTTTCATGGACATCTCTTTGGTCTTCATGTTGACAGACACCAATTGCAGACTTTTATTTGTATAGCACTTTTCCTGCAAATGTTGCAGCTTGCTCAAATGCAAAATCTAGAATCAATACTAGACATTGACAGCTCTCTTATGCCTTGCGGGGAAATGTTGAAGTGGATACAGTAAGAACCTGATAGTGTGACCTCATAGGGTAATGATGGTAAACATATGTGGCGCAAAGTTGTGCTATTTGTGGACAGGTGAGAGACTACAATTCCCTTGATGTCCAGCCACTAGGTGAAATATTTGACACAGGTGTTGTGCATTGGCTAATCAAGTGATGTTGTTGAACCCTTTATACTACTGCATTCACTTGTCACTGCTTTATGCCTGAAGTTTGCAATAAAATAATGATTTTTGCACAGATTTGAGTGTGTGCTTTTTTCACTCTATGAGCAGGTGAGAGAGGAAAAAGTGCTCATTTACACAATAAAGCAAATTGCAGAATTTACCATTTATTTATCATAAACTCACATGCAATTGGATTATGACATAACCACTGTGTCATAACCTGTGTCTGCTACGGTAGTAACAGCCCTGCCTGTAACACAGCTGCCCTGTCATCCCCCTGCAGCTTCATCTGGTTCACTGGAACGCAGCCAAGTACCAAACATTTGGGGAGGCAGCTGCCGCTCCTGATGGCCTTGCAGTCCTCGGCATCTTCTTAGAAGTAAGAGTTTACGGCACCCCAGTTTCCTCCTATACACACACACAAAATATAAAAATAGAAATAATAGATCACTAGTTGATATGACAATTTTAATATATTCCTTAAATAGGCCTAATGATTTTTATTTTTTTTCATAGTAGAATACATTTACAGCAATGTATTGCAATTTCTATAAGGGTTGTTTGGATGTGGAGATAAACATGTTAAACATGTTATGTGTTTTGTTTTAGACAGGTGACGAGCATAGAGGGCTACACAAGATAACAGATGCTATGTACATGGTGAAGTTTAAGGTAAGGGTGAACAAATGTTTAAGAACTAGACAATTGAGCTGGGGGTGAGCGATATCTGTAATTCCACATGGTCATTGCAATGGTATCGGTACATTGGCAATTTATCTTCGTATGTGGGGGACGGGGGTGGGCACAGGAGACCAACCGACAACAACATTTGAATATAGACATGTAGATTATCATGACTTACCCAAATAGAGTATTGTCTAAGAATTGGTTTTAGGGTCCGGGTTAGGGTTAGAGGTCATATTGAGGTTGATACCACAATTTTGTACCGGCCCAACCCTGATTATAACTTATTTATCTTCTTTGTAAAGTGCTCAGCATAATGGCACAATGACTCGTAAAGAAGCTTAATTTAGCTATTTTACAACGTCAACTGAAAGCACCTGTTCACACACAAGTGAAGCATATCAGGATATCTGAAGTTATTGTCTGTGTTTCTTTCTCACTCAGGGAAGCGTTGCAGATTTCAAAGGTTTCAATCCTAAGTGCCTCCTACCCAAAAGCCTCCACTTCTGGACCTACCCCGGGTCACTCACTACGCCACCACTTCACGAGAGTGTCACTTGGATCATTCTGAAGGACCCAATCATAGTTTCAGAGAAACAGGTGGGAGAGCTGTCTCAGGGTACTGGTAGGGTACAATGGGATGGCACCTGGGTATTACCACATTTTAAATATGTTTGCTTATGGTAATCTGTGGTTGGTGGAAAGGGTTTACCACACATTTGTCTAAATGCAAGGAGAACTACTCCAGTAGTGATGGATGTGACCTTCTTTGTCAATGCCGAACGACTGGAGAGAGTCCCAAGACTAGAGCTAATGTGACAACAGAGCCTCAGGGCATATCAAGGATCCCGTTCCTTTTCCAGTCAGAACGTAAACATTGTCAATAATGCTCAGAATTGTGAAAAGAAAACACTACAGAAAAGATATTGGTTAATTTACAAGATGTGGAGACGTTAGTTAAGTATAATTACTTTACAATAGGAGCTTTATTTTGTATAGGAGATTCTAAACAAATATGTATGTGCTTTTTAGAGTAGGAAGCTCCTTCCCCCTTTAGCACCTACTCTATCGCAGAGTTGACCGAGCTGGACATAACAACTAGAGTGTTGTTGAGCCTCGAAATAGTACTTGTTTGACTTTACATACCCAAATTAGTTTAGTTCACTTGGTGCACTAGATATGGGGGGTTTGCAAGCGTGCTAAATCAAGCGCACCAAGTATTTGGAAAAAAACACAATTTCGACCCAGGTCTGTAGGGTAGGAGACTGAGCTATGGTGGATTACTGCCTGGGTGGCTAGAGTACCACAAGTCCCTCTGTCTCTGGGGGGAAGGGGGGAGAGTGCTTCAGCACCGTCCTGTAATCCTTGTAACTCTAGATTACTTTGTGATTCCAGGTCACAAATCACGCAGTGTGTATTACCAAACAAGCTTGTGACACAGATTGACCAAGATTTGTCACGTTGCTGCCTTGCACAGATTGCTAGATATTCATATTATATATATTATTATATTTAGCCAGATTTTTTCCTGTCTCAAACTCTTTTTCTCGTTACTTGAGAAATTGGGCCACTGCAGCCTTGGGACAATAGGCCAACACAATTAGATGTATTAGTGTCAGCCATATATAGCTACAGTACAGATTGTGTTTAGTGAATTACTGATGAGTTTTGGATCTAGAGCAATCTTGGTTGATTGATCTATTGGTTGGTTGGTTGATTGTTTAGTGACAGATGTGGTCTGTAACGACCAGCAGTGCCGTGCTACACTCGGACCTGTTCACAAGGAGAAGTGACTATAATAACATGCCATTCCACATCCCCTCCTGGTGCTGAGACCCTGTTTAGACTTCCCCTTCCCAGTTTTTCTCTGCACTGACCACAGTGACTTTAATTAAAGTCAGCTTGGGCCCCACCGGCATGCTGTCTGCATACCTTGGTCCCCGGGCTAGCCGTTAACCGTGGGCACGGTCCTGGGCCTTAGCTGTGCTCCCTCCTCCATGCCCTCAGTGAAAGGCTCCAGGCCAGAAGCCTTTGATCCCCTGTGGCTGATTAACATGATGGATGGATAGATGTGAAGTGTTTTGGTGGGTTTTTAATTGTGAAAAGCTTTGGCGATACTCAGCAGGGAAGCCCTCTTATGTAACAGGGTATTATGTTGTTTTTCCCCCTTCCATACTGCAGCAAGGGACTTAAAAGGTGTTGGTAAAACTTTACTTGGAGCATACAGCCTGACAGATATGTCAGAACACCGATATTATCGTCCGATATTGGCCTCTTATAGCCTTTTACATATGTTTACATATATTTGTTTACACACACACACAACCACACTATGGCCATAACAATTCTTATGAATGAATACAGTTGCCAGTGGGATTTGCTGTTACTGGAGTGACTAATGAAATGGCTGAATTTAGAAAAGTAACATTAGCTCTTTGGACTTCAACTGAAAGGTGTTACTGGACAATAGAGTTATTCAGCATAAGGAGTCAGCAAAAGGTATTATTTACCAATAACTTATTTCACTAGTTAACATGGCTAGCTTGTATCTAAGCATTTCAGAGTTAGACATTCTAGCTAACCTGTCACACACTGATGGTGGATTTGTTTACTCTTGTGAACTGATCAGAATGTACCACTTTGATCATGTTTGTCTTGGGGAGAGGGAGGGCTGGAATAAACCATTACTGGAAATGACAGTGGTCATCAATCAGAAAGTGCAGGGGGTATTCTAACACTATATTTAAGAGTGCTTTTCACAGTTCATTTGTGTATCTTTTTTGTAAATGAAATATAACTTGAGTATAACAAAAATAATTCAGTGGATGAGCAAACTGTGTCACAAAAAGTTAGAACAGCAAAGCACTGATCAATACGCAATGCATTAAACATTCTCATTTGGCACAGTACAGGTAACTGTGGACATAACATAAATAAATGTCCTGTTTATCAATGAATGTTATTATTGAGATACTGTAGACATAACATAAATAAATGTTGTCCTATTTATCAATGAATGTCATTATTGAGCTATTTTTGGGCTAATCGGTATTAAGGGCATTTTTTGTCATTGTTTTCCTAGGAATTCTGTAAAACATTTATTTATTTATTTATTTTTTATCGAAAATAGGCCCTAGTTATTAGACCCTTGCATTATATGTGTGTGCCTAGTGTTACAGAGCTGTTTTTATTTTTCATTTCTGTCTTTATTTTCAACACAGATGGGTAAATTCAGGATGCTGCTTTTCAGTGGTGAGGAGGAGGAGCAGAGGATGCGAATGGAGAACAACTTCCGACCCCCTCAGCCCCTGAAAGGCAGGGAAGTGCGAGCGTCCTTCAACTAACGTGATAGGAGTTACCTGGACAATACTACTATATGCCAGAGTGAATGTCTGATTAGTAGGGTTTAAGTTAACCTGGCCTGGGTTTTCTTCTACTGCTGAAAACCTTAGGAGGTATGCAAGAATCATTACACTGCATTCTCTACTGGAAGCCAGAACGGTGCAGATATCAAGGTTGGAGTTTGTCATAAAGGAAGGTAGCTCTTAAAATTAGAAGAAATATCATGAATGTAAGTTTATCACATTGCAATGTTGTATAAAGGTACTACAGGAATCAGGGATTATCACATATTGTGGTTTGCAAATGTGTTGGTCCGTAAATTGAGTGTGATGCAAACAAAAGGAAAATATAATGTCAATACAGTATGTCCCTCCATTTCTTTCTGCAAAAGCATTAGTCAACCAACATTTCTTACCCCCAGTCCACCATTCTCATGCAGTATGTTCAGGAATGTTGTTATTGAGACTGTTATCGTTTCTATACATGGTGCTATATCTTTCCCCCTTTGTGCTGGGGTTTACCATTGGACGATGGCTCCAGCGCTCTGTACCATGTGACTTAGCGGACTAGTCGTCTGAGTCCAAGGCCTCTCAGTGCTGATCCACCATGATCCATAGTGAGCCGAGCTATGGCGTATGGATTCACATCCTAGTTGCCATAAACCCCCTTTAACTCCCAACAATCGAAACTGGAGGTTGGAATTGGATTAGCGAGCGGCTGCCAAAAAGCTCATCTGCTCAACGGATGCAGGTGAGCCTGTACAGTCTAGGGTCCTTTAAACAGAACTTTAGTCCCAGGAAAACACTCACAGTCCCTGAAAGGCCGTTTAAGGGAAAGGCACTCTTATGGTTATGTTAGCACTTCAAAGATGCCTTGTGTAGGCTTACTGGGAATGAAGCAAAACCTTTTAGGGTCAAATTTGGGGTTAAAACTTGAACACCATGAAGGGGAGGAAGCCCACATGGAGGTACTGTATGAGACTTTTCTGTAACAGGTTCACACTCATTTTGTCTTTGTGTACCCCTTTTCCTCTGTGAGCGGAATCCTGGCGTGTAAAGGCGTGTACATCTTGCGTTGATGTCAATAGGAAATATGCTTGTGTGATTTGTTGAGTTATGCACGTGATATCGAGTTAGGATTCCGAGAAGTTACAACCGCCTCTTACATATGCTGTTTCAGGTTGATGGGTCTAGTGCTTTTATGATAATGGAGGTCTGAGCGTATGAAGGTTACAGTGATTGATAGCGATCCACTATAGTAATTGATCCCACGGATGTAATTCCTAATGGAAGTCCTGGCATCTATACATTACATGAATTATGAGTTACGGTGCCATTATGTCATGCTGTTCCTTCTTTAGATAGAGTAAGACTTAAACAACGTGGACAACGTGGGGGGGGATGATGACTAATTTTACGCCCTCCCAGAGGAATTGACACTTGGAAATGGCACTTGACTTCTGATTGGTTCTGATTTAGTATTTCAAATCAGATATGTAAACAACATGATGCATGAAATAACATAATTTGCATAAACTGGTGGTGATGACTATTTCAATTACTGGATTATTTTTGTTTTGGTACCCCTAGTTCAGAAAGAGGTTTGAATTTAATCAATATTATTGTTGTTCAAGAAATAAACTCTAATGAGGAAAAAAAGATTATTGTTACTGTTTCCATTAAATGGTTCTATATGAAATATACATCTTTATTGCCCAATTTGCATTTTTTAACTTGAATTATTTACATGTGCACACACACACTCACAGGTTGGGAGTAGCACAAGGTCATCCACAGAGCAGTGGTTGGCCCCAGAGACAGATGCCTCTAACACCTCTACACTGACCTTCTTATTACCAGCACGCCTGTCTGACCTCAAGACCACAGTCCCTGCAGCTCCAATTTATCACTGGGATAAACCTGACTCACTACTGCCTCTGTGTGGTGTAAAAGAGAAGTGATCCTGAGAGACACTAGCCATCATGATGAGCTAGTAAATGAACAGTGCAGTATACCCTATTTAAACTCTTTGTATTGTAACTCATTAAACTAAACATGATTTAGGATCAATACTTCAATGTTCATTATACCAAACATGATTTAGGATCAATACGTCAATGTTCCCCATATATACTATATCAGTAAATAGTAGGATCACTTATAACATCATCAAGGTTTTCTCTGAAAGAATTACAGTAGCCAGCTACATTGAACCTTATACCCACTGCCAATATATGTGATTGTGTTTCCAACGATAGCTACAGTTCAAAGAATACTTCAGATAAATACTTAAATGGTATTTCACTGAGAACTGGGAGAAAAACCTCAATGTAATCAGTGCAACAGACCTCAAAGCAGAGTTGAGCGAACAACAGATAGACCGTGACTCCAATCAATGATTTACAATGTACCTTCAAGGAGAAGCACACAGTTGGAACTAGACTCTAAAGTGAGTGAGTGTTGTGTAGGGGAGATATTCACACTCAACACTCAGACCTTCCATTTACCCATAAAGCCAAGGTTCATTACACCTCTTCCAGTCCTAGACACCTGTTATGAACAGAGAGAGAGTGGACTGTTTACTATAGAGATACATATATATATAACATCTAGTGAATGCACCTATTATCTTTTCCACTCATTACTTCTGTGACAGCATGGGGAGCACCATTTTCGAGCAGTCAACCAGACGGCACTTGCTTGGTCTTCTCCTCCAAATGGGATTATCTGTAGATGGTGAATGGTTTGAATGTTCATTTCACCAACTAAAGGCACCAATGAATGGTTCTGTCCTTTATCCAGCAGTGATACATCACCAGTGTTGGCTTTATGCCCATTCAAAACACAAAAGAAGAAGAAAATATACTTAGAAATTGAGAAGTCCTGCCATGACACTTTCCATACATGAGTTTATTCAGGGGGGTGCGCCCTCTAGGGTTAGTATATGTAACTCTGTGCTGTTTTTCTTGAGTCAGTCCTGTACCCTGTCAGCCTCACTTCCTTCATAGTGTTGCACAACAACCATGGACCACTGCTTCACACGCACCAGGTTACATTTAAATGTACAGCTTTACATGCTTCTATACAGACTTTTGACAACAATTCTATACAGTTTTTGATCCCTTTTATACTTTTTAATATACTTTTTTTTTCTTTAAAAAAAATAAAAATAATAATAATATAAAAAGTATAATAATATACTTAACATTCATTTAGCAGACGCCTTTATCCAAAGCGACTTACAACAAATACATTTGTCTAAGTAAGTGAATCATCTATCCATCAGTCATCGCAAGAAAAAGTAATCTATGCTCGGACCAGAGGTCATTGGCAGTCAAAAATGCTAGTGGAAGGAAGAATTCCTTTTTAAAATTATTATTATTTTCAGTAGAAAAACTCTACAGGGAGGTAGATGGGACAGAGAGGTTTGAGGAGGGACAGTTAAGGTGTAGCCTGAAGAGAGTCTACGACGGAAGATAGAGACTGACTCTGCAGTCCTGACAGCAGTGGGAGGCTCGGTCCACCAGCGGGGTGCCAGGACAGTGAAAGGTTGTGACCGGGTACAGACTGCTACATCCCTGTAGAGGCGGTGGTGCCAGTCGGCCAGCAAAGGTGGAAGAGCGGAGTGAACAGGCAGGTGTTTGGGGGGGGCTGACCATTGCTTGCATGTAGGAGGGGGCAATTCCCTTTGCTGCCCGGTAGGCGAGCACCAGGGTCTTGAATGATGCGAGCTGCAACTAGGAGCCAGTGTAGCGTGCACAGGAGAGGGGTAACATGGGATCATTTGGGGAGGTTGAACACCAGACAACATTCTGGATGAGCTGCAGAGGTCTGATGGAGGAGGCGGGGGGCCCGGCCATGGATCACTCCATGGTTCTTGGCTGTCTGGGAGGAGGTCACCGTAGAGTTCTCTACTGTGATGGAGAAGTCTTGGAGAGGAGAGGGCAGGCTTTTCCAGGGAGGAAGAGTAGCTCAGTCCTGTTAAGGTTGAGCTTGATGACATCCAAGCAGAAATGTTTGCCAGAGACACGTGTTGCCACATGTGAGCATCTGTATCTTGGGAGGTTACGATTTCCACATGGTGGCAGCATTCACCATCATTTACAACAACAGAATTCCAACTGTTCCTCTGGTAACCATGCACCACAGTCTGAATAAGACTGATTGACAACGTGAGTTGTGTAATGTGGATATAACATGAATAGAGTTTTATTTTTCCTCAACAAGAAATTAAGATATTAATTAACCATAAATACTTACTCATATCATCTCCTGTTTGGGAAATTAATGTTCTAACTAACCCCTTGTATGGAATGTTGGCAGCACTTGAATGGAACAATTTCTCGACTCAATTTATCAAGCTATTACAAACTATGACAACTTTCGGAGGCTCAGAAATGTCCACTAATATGATTTGAGGCTTCTGCATAAAATTGACTTGATTTACTAGAAACATTGGGAAACATGGGCCTCATTGTTGGCCAAGGTCAAGCAACTTGGCAGAGCTTGTGTTTCAGCAGACCTCTCTTTTTACCTGTACATTGCATTAATGACACTTGGGGAAAAACAATCCTGAATGGTATGTATTTCCCTACTTGTCTCACTGTCATCCGAGCAGTAAAGTCTAGGAAAACATTCTGTTTGCAGGTTCATGAATAATTAATGAAACCGGGGAGTGTGTGTGTAGTGTATATTTAACATATCTGAAATTACCCTCCAAAGATAGCATCCCGTGTGCTTTTTTCAGACCGTGGATACCTGAGCAAGCACATCATTCATGAACACGGATCAATTTGCCGTGTAATACAAACTGCATTTAGGCTTCAAAAATAGACACAGTCAGATATATTTTTGGCATCAGGATGTCTGTGTTTCGACTGATGTTTCTCAGACCCAGCAACATCGGACCAAGCTGAGAAATATGAACATGGAACAGTATCAGCTAGGTGTGGGACAATCCTATACCTCACCTCTGTGCGCTTAGCAACCATTTATTGATCATATGTCATATGTCATATGTCTATATATAGATGTTGGATCTTTTTGTCTTTCTACTGTTCCCATTGGACTGTCATGACAGCTCATATACAGCTTGTTAGATCAAATCAAAATAGTGAATTTGGATACAGCACTAAGAATGCAGCCTATCTCTGATTTACACAATATTTGATTTACACAACCCAAACAACAGTTACACAACCCAAACAACAGTTGGAAAACAGTTGATTTTTAAAAAAGTATTATTATATTTAATCCTAGTATTACATCAGCAAAGTGTGAAGCTCCTTTAGTCTAAGTAAATCACGTTTTCCTACTCCATCTGGCTGGTCCAGAGGGCCTTTTACAGGCCATAATACTAAGTTTATCTCTCTGGCATCAGTTGACTTGGAGCAGTTGCCATGGATACAAACAACACAACACAACCCCCCCCGGCTCGTATATCTTCCACTTACCTCTGAACAAGTGATCTATCGCTGTCACCCTTCAGAAAATAAAGGATGCCGTCCCAAAATATCTCACGCAGGCCTCTTAGAATACACTGGTTGACACGTTCTGTACAGTACTGTATGTGTTGGGGGTCTTTATAGCGCCGTGTAGGCCATGTGCGGTCCTCAGCTTATGGTTCCTATGGATACATAGCTCCACGTACTCCTAGGCAGGACCTCTACAGAGGTCCCATCCCATAACCTTGAGCTTGCCCCGAGCACCAGGCGTCTGTCAGGTCAGGCCATTCTAATGGGAGTTAGACCCTGAGCCCAGGGTCCCATTCTCTACCCCCCGTCTCCATTAAGTGTGCACTCATTCACTACCCCTCATGCTTTAATTCAAATGTATTTATTGGCTTTTGAAATGCCAAAACATACAATTACATACATTCGACAAGACCATAAATGACATTCACAAGATAGAGAAAACAAAACCAACAATGATATGAAAATAAAAATAAATACATAGATACATACAATAAAAATACAAAATAAAATATGTTTAAAAAGTTAGTTACGCTAATAGAACCCGTCCTCCCATGGCACCGCTCAGCCCGGAAGCCTCTACTTCTCATGCTTTAATTGTGTATTGGTTGATTAATAAATGCGCATATCCATTCCCCTGCATATCCATTTCCCTATGGTCAGATTTGCAAAGCGGATGCAGGCACTGTGTTACCTTAATACTGTCATATCTAGCAATACATCAAGCATTACGATTCTGCTTTTTGCAAGGCACTGTGTGTCACTCTATTTGGTCCACAGACTCTCCTACGTCATTTGGCGTTACACACAACGTGTCCTGGCTAGAAGAACCTACGTACAACACAAGTCCCGGGGGAGCCATGGGGAAGAGGGGTGACAGAGAGAGTTGCCCCAAAAGCACACTGACTCACTCATTGTGAACCTCTATGTTTCCCTACTGTATCCACAACACTGCTGGTGACAGGACCACTAGCCCAGCCTTCAGTCCACACTCTAAATTGGGGTTACACTGAGGTATAGTCCTCCTCTGAGGGAAATTCACTGACATGAATAATAGTCACTGGCAGAGGGAGTGAGACATCGAGCCAGATGCCGACAGCATGATAATCAGTCTGAGAGATGGCACAGCTTTGGTCACAGCATTGCTGCTGGAAATGGGCTTTCCTGTCCCTCTCAGAGAGAAGTACAGTATGAGAGATCAGAAGAATAAGAAAGACACACAAGAACACAAGGAATAAGAAAGACACACAAGAAACATTGATATAGCTGTCTTTCTAATACATTACTAAATGGAAAAATGCTGCTTATCTGAAAACAACAAATATCCTCCTGTGTATTTAAATGGTCATATCATCCCACTTTATAGATATTTACAATTCATACAAGTTGAATAACAAAAATGATTTCCTCCGGTGAAATGCTGGACTACTAAAGGAATGCTAAACAGAACGGCCTTGTGTGTTTACTACCACATGACAGAGGGTTCCTCTTAAACATGCCAACACCTTGACCCCTGACCCCAAACAATAACACGCCAACAACCAGCATTGCGTAACCCTACGATAAATGTGAAATATTAAGGCACACAGAATGTTCTACCTCTCACTCATTTCTTACAGATGTGGATTCAAATAGTATTTGAAATTATTTGGAACACAATGGAATCAATGGAATAGTCTTGGTATTTCAAACCCTTTTTCTCCTCATAACCCTGGTCAAACAGCCTCTACAACACAGTATGTGATCACATGGCATCTCATGAAATTATGTCTGGCCTCAGTCTTCAAGAAATATAATCATTATTATACAATCTGATGTTGTCAAAGCAAGAAGAACATTTGATATCAATGCTGAGTGACTTGTAAATAATTAAATGGGAATGAGGTACTGTATTGTATTGGATGGACTCCAACATGGCTCTGGTCTGGGCTGGCTAGCTTTGTCACTCGCACCACATCTGCTATATCTCCACAATCACACCATGTTAAGGTCTGGGGAGGTCAGTTAGTCACGCAGCCGAAGACCATCACAAGTTTCCAAGACCCAGGGTCTAAAATAGCTCTCCCATAGTCTTTTATAAATCAAAGTGTGTCTATAAAAAGACCCTGGGCTGACCAGCAGCGGAGGCCACGTCGCCCTATCTTTAGCTTTATTTATGTCCTAGTGTTGACAGCACCACTTGCAAGCTTTCCAGTCACCCGTTCAATAGGTCACATGTCTATATAGTCCCTCAGTTGCTGGAAAGCAGCAGTGTCTAGTAAAAACAGCACCCCTTACTGTAATGTCCCTAACAGCTGGATTGTTAACGGAATGATGACTAAAATTGTCCTCAAATTCTTTCCATCCACTTGTTGTTGTCCAATTGTTTATGGTCCAATCTATTTCACTCATGCCTATTGATGCGAGATAAGCACCTCCAGCATTGTAAAACCATGATGAGGAGGGATTATGGGCATTTGTTTTTGTTACAGTAAATGATAGTTGAGAGTACATAGATCCATAGATAGATAGTACACAGATCCACATCTTAAAGATGTGGATGTGAATTGATATCTGGGAGAAAGAAACATGAGTCAAAAGAGAGGATTGAGAGAGATTTGCATACTGGAAATTCCTCCCAAAAATGGGTTTATTACATGGACGGACGTTTTGACCCCAATTGCGTTTTTATTCTCAACTATTGTCACTTCCACCAGCTGGGCAAAAATACTTTTGGATACATGCATACCATCTGTCTAAAAAGTTTTTACCATAACTTCCAGTGCAACTGTCCTTTTGTCGGTCAAAAAATGTGTTTACTTGCTTCCTTCTTCTTTTTCTGGTGCTCAGTGAGTGAAAATGGAGCCAGCGGTTGGTTTGGCAACGGAAAGATGCCTGCCAGTCAGACCCTGGCACCAACTCTAGAGAGCCGTCCTACCAGTCTTGGATCCCTGTCGGCCAGCTATGCCAGCCTAGCCATGCCAGCCTAGCCATGCCAGCCTAGCCCCCTACAAGTTTCCAGGATCCAGGCTTGATAAGGGAGCAGGCAGCAGTCTTATTCTGCAGTCTTATTCTGGAGTGGCCGTTCAACAGCTCAGCTAATGTGAGAGAAAAAACTCAGTCAGGCTCCAAAAAGAGAGCATTGAACATGACAATATTTGCATTATAACACTGTTGGGTGGATGTGTTGTATTGCTGCCTCGTGTCTATGGTAACAGTGAGAGAGAAGGTCAGCTGACATCAGGGTGCGGGAGCTAAGCTGCGTCTCAGCCAAGGATGACAGGAGGGCAGGTGTTGGAATCCCTGAGTGGAATTCGATACGGGTGTGAAAGATTGGCTAATCCTGATGCTGATCCTGATACACAGGAGCTGCTTAATGTAGTTTACGACTAGACTAGAGGCTAGGTTTGTTATATCACGTCCACCATTGTGATCTGCACAACAGATCAGTGAACATGAACTAGAAAAGCAATGTGCTTTTTTTGCAACAAACACAAGATTGAATGTTCTCTGGATGCATGCGTGCATGGCGTGTGTGTGCGTGCGTGGCGTGTGTGTGTGTGCATGCGTGCGTGTGTGCATTAATGTGTGTGTGTGTGCTGGCTGAGCCAGGTCTGTAGTTCAATGGGGTCAGAGCAGAAGAGGAGCATCATAGAAGGATTTGCAGGAGATCTGAAAGGCAGCAGCTGACACAACCGCTAGGCTAAACTTGTAATGCAGCTATCTGTCTCTTTCTGCACCTTTTCCTGGGAGAGCAGTCAAGATTAAACCACAGATAGTCCTGCTCACTGTGGGCGGTACAGCCAAGCTTGTGCACCTTACATTCATTGACTGTCGCTGGTCGCCTGCTTGTTGGAAAGAAGAAAGTCAGGAGGTGAAAGGTCATGCATTTACACAGGGGGATTGTCTAAATGGAAAAAGTGAGTCCAGGCCCTTGTGTTTGTTATGTCAAACGACGGCCAATAGGTTCATTGGCCAGGAGCAGACTAACTTAGGGAAAAAATGCATTACTGCTGCATGGATCTGACTGTTCTGTTTTTCTGCCCGGAGCATGAGGAAAATCATTGTTTGACTGTGGCTGATTATCACAAATCTATTCATTCAAAAATAAGGACCTCTAATTTGGTTTCCTTATCCTAATCGAATGTTAAATATGAAGTTGAAACTTAAACCAAGCCAATCTACAGGAGGATTATTACTCCTGTTTTTGAAAAGAAACATCACAGACTGTCCATGGCTTTGAGTGAAATCACCCACACAGAAACCATGGGTTACATTACATCCCACTCGGCTCAGGGTTACCGCTTGTGACCCTCCTGGTTTACACACAGCAGACTACATGACACACTCTGTAGATTCAGACAAGTGGGCAGGCAGGCTGTGTGGGCTAACAGCCGACTGTGGAGCTGCTTTGCTCCCAGGTCATACTTTGCTGCTGCCAGCCACACTCACTGAGCACAGTGAGGTGGATAGTGTAGGCGGCTATGTTGAATAGCAGCCTAATATGAGCAACTGTTGCTCTCTTGTATTGTAGTCTGACTGAGATGAGAAAACAGTGGGCATGACATGAGTGACTGTGCACTGGACGCCGAGGAGAGAGAGAGAGAGAGAGAGAGAGAGAGAGAGAGAGAGAGAGAGAGTGTGTGTGTGTGTGTGTGTGTGTGTGTGTGTGCACGTGTGTGTGCATGTGCATGTGCATGTGCATGTGCGTGCGTGTGTGTGTGTGTGTGTGTGTGTGACCAATGTGTGTGTGCGTGTATGGGGGGGGGGGGTATTTGTAGTACATTGCGTAAGCTACTTCAGTCTCATAATTTTTATACACCACTGTTATTATTGTAATTCATTAATTATTGTTGTTGTTTCCACAGTGTTGTGGGCCGATTAAAGGCTTTGAGGAATGTCCTTTAATAATGTCAGAAGGAATTCCACCCTGCATCCCACTGCTGGTTTGCCTCTGAGGCTAAATACAGTTGGGACAATTTGATACTGGGATGCTGTTGGGAGTGGTATTTTAAGGCCAGTAGGGGTCACTCATTCATTTGATCTAAATGGACCCAAATTCTCTAGGGACGTGTTTGGGGACACATAAGTGACACGGTTATGCCCCCCTAATCATGCCCATCTCCTCTTCCCCAGGTTGTGGAGGCAAGAGATACTATTTTCTCAATCAACCTATCTGGTGCAATAAGGGTTAAACAACAATACATTAATACAGTAGCCTAAATAGCAGGTCAGGCCCTCTCAGAAATAGTAGTGTTTTGTGATTAACTAGTCGCAGCCACGTGAGTGTTCTTTTCCCTGATTCCCTGACAGACTGCATTGACTATATTCCACTCTTTCAAATCCCTCTCTGTTACTATAGGAACTGAGGGAAGGGGTGGCAGGGTGTGTGTGTGTGTGTGTGTGGGGGGGGGGGGGCTAAAAGAGCATTATACTTTTTTCTCATAAATATTGTGGTATGTGTTGGACATAAGAGTTGGTATAATTGATAATTGTGTTGTATTCCACATACATTAATCTGTTATTGTGTATGTTTTATGCATTAACAAAGACAGAGAAATCCTACTGCATGTTGCATGTGGTTCTTTTCTGAGCACCTATTCAAAGTGTTGTTCTACCAGTCTGAGGAGTGCTGTGTGTCACCCTACTGTGAACCATGTGATTTAATTAATCCATTGCGTCTGAACAACCTTGCCTCTACAGCTTACCTCTCCACCTAACTGTGTCTGAATTACGCACCACTCGCTTCCCTGCAATGCAATGTGTGTGTGTGTGTGTGTGTGTGTGTGTGTGTGTGTGTGTGTGTGTGTGTGTGTATGATGAGGAGTAGTGGGACTGCTCAGATGTAAAAGCTTGGCTAATTATATTAGCAGGACCAAGCAGCTTTCTCTTAGGACAGCCAATACTGAATGGCTTAATGCAATAACATAAAGGTCTATTCTATTAGCCCACGCCTAGACTTAAATAGAGGGAACGGTGGGCCATTAACTGGCACATCTATTGAAACGTGTGTGAATTACACTGTACGTCACAAATCCATAGACCCCCTTGAATATCCGAATGCAAGTGGAAGAGCATCACCCCTTTTGCTACGACATGAGTGACGCACAAACCTGGTCTAACACACTCATTTACTGGAACAAGTAGAGCTACTTCTGTGTTGCTGAGAGCACTATTGATAGATATAACAACTTTGAACCAAAGAAAAATAGTCCACAATTACGGCCTTGGGTTCTTCAGCACTTACAGGCGGGAATGTAGATACCTTCCTCTGTTATCAAGAGATGGGCCTCTGGGGTTTAGCAAATAAAATAAGTGTTGTACAGCAGAGTACGGTAAGCCTTTCCTTAGTTGCTGTGCTCACACACTCCATGCTTTCCTTCATGAGAAAATGGTCTTGCTTCACGAGACATAATGCAACATCATGTGAAGTCATGTGTTTTTATTATTGTTTGTTGTTCATATTGAATATTATTTCAAAGGTTGATAAGAAATGTATCCTTCTGTCCCTTCTCTGACTGTCACCAAACAGAACCGGAGCTCACTGGAGCCAAACTGAGGCTTTCTGGGAAGGCTATGACATCATCATTAGTGCCCGGTGACAGCTGGATTGCCTCCATGCATGCTGCACAACAGTTACCACAGTGGTGAGGTAAACAGCTGGGAAATAGGGGGCTTACGGAAATGTAATCTAATGCTATAATAACTTTCTCATTGGAGCGTTCCCCTGTCAAGTCCATTTCCAGCTCATATGGAGAGACCTTGAATAGCCAATGCCTTTTAAATGCTAGTAATGTCAGCCAAATTGATTGGTCGGGCATAATTTACTCAAAATGCATGCATGGGTGCAGGTAACTATGAATAAATCCACTCCTCTCCATATAACTCTTGCCAGTTAAAGTGGCTGAGAGCTACTCATATCTTATTACTTACATTCATTCACATAACGTATCAAAACACTCTGAAATTCTTCATTCGCATGCTCTGTTTCAAATTTCAATGTGTAAGCTCACTATAGTAGTAGCAGTATATTCTATATCCATATATCAATGTATCACATCACCTCCATTCCCATACCAAAAGCTTATAATTTGATGGTCCACATGTAATTTTAATAATTTTGCCATTTAGCAGACGCTTTTATCCAATGCGACTTACAATTACAGGGACATTCCCCCTGGAGTAAGTGGGGGCTAAGTGCCTTACCCAAGGGCACACTAGTAGTGGTGTGGCTTCAGGCGGGATTTGAACTCACAACCTTCCGATCACAAGTCCAACTCACTATCCACTAGACCACCACTACCCACGTGTGTAATAAGTGCATTCACCTATATATATACATATATACTCCTGTCCGGAACGGCATGAGTTGGAAGGAAGGAAGGAGGACCCAGGGGACTCAGTGGATGAGTGTCTCTAGGAGTTTGGGATAGAGTGGTTTGGGAGGTTGGGGGTAGGGAGGGGTGGTGGGGGGAGAGAACGGGGGCTGCACCGTCGCTTTAGTGGGGGTTCAACGAGTTGGCTAATGATTAGCTTTGCCCTGGCGACTGTGGAGCGCAGTTTAGGCAGTTGTGATGGGGAGACTGAGAGGTCATCTGCAGTGCGCATTTTAGCCAGCTGTGATGAGTTTGGAGGGCTCTTTACTGTAGGCTGTGATGAGTCGCAGGGCTGTGGAGAGAATTTATCAACCGTGAACAATTCAGCTGGCTGTGCTGAGTCTGAAGAATCCTGGCCTTTCAGTTGGTTCAAGAGCATCAAGGGAAGGGGGAGCAGAGTTTATGAGGTTGAAGAGTATGTTGATCGTTAAATGGTATTCTCCCGATCTGTTTAAGTGGAGGCATTCTCTTTTGAATAGGTCTCTCAGCCCTTTAAGTTTGCACGCACCAGAGAGCCAAGTGTTAAGGCTTAGGAGCCGGCTGAATTCGAAGTTACCTCTGTCAACAGTGGGTAGCCGTCCACAGATGAATGTTTCAATCTTAAGCTTGTCAAGTCTATTGAAAAGTTCCATAAAATCACATCTCAGTCTAGTGAGCCCATTTTACGTGAATTGGTTTAACCCACATGTAATACGAGACGCTTCTGGATTTTTAGACAGTGTCTCTTCCAAATCTTTTGTTATTTCTGAGACCGCTAGGTTAGGAAGACAGTGGATATATCATTTTTGACCTCTTACATTTCTGATTGGCAAGTCTCCAATCAACAAAGTATCTTTTGGAGGTGAGGTCTGTTTCATCTGCTGCATATCACATCGGGCAGCAGAAGAAGGAGGGGGTGTCCTTGAGCTCGTGTCTGTGGGCCAGGGAGTCACCGCGGGGGGGAGTCATGTGATTCCCAGGCCTGGGAAATCTTGGCTTGACTCTGGTTCTTATCTCGGGCCTTGGGAGTCATGCCAGCTCGCTGCTCCGTGGGCCGGTGTCTCCGACTCTTATCTCGGCGTTGCTCCGTCATGCAAGCCCATGGCTTGGGCCTATCTGTTGCTAATGATGCTAACGATGCTAACGAGGACTTCAGTTGGCTGTTTTTCAGTAGTTTCTCGAGTGCGGAGAGCCTGCTCTGGAGAGTATATTCCAATAAGTCGACTCTCTTTTAAAGATCCACACAATAGATAGCAGGCATGGTGGAATGGAATGGAATGGAATGGACTTTATTTTGTCATTGCTACAGTACAGGTACCAAACAACGAAATTTAGGAGGGGTGGCTCCCCTGGTGTTAGGAAAGGGGAAAAAAAAAAACATTTTAGAAAAAGCATAAAAGCATAAAATCACAAGAAGGTAAGGAGCTGGTTTACATCAATAAAGGCTATGTACACAATCCACTGTACTATACTGCACAGATAGTCAACTAGGGTTGTCATATATGGTAGGCAAGAATAGGGGAAAAAACGGAGGAAATGAAATGGGCAGGGGGGAGCGAGCAAGTAGCACGTCGTCTACCGTCCTTCAACACCCGGAAGCAATTACTAGTACTAAGATCTGTGCTCCAAAGCTTCCAGGAAACAGGTGAAAGAACACTTACTTGCATCCTAACAACAAATCTTGTGGGAGTAGAAAACATCTTTGACAGGTTGGTACTGTATAACTGAGCTTGTGGAGCTCCTGTACTGAAGGTGTGGGTAACGTGAGGGTTAGAATGGACACTCCTATAGAAACCAGATGAGATGACAACAAGGCGTTTGTTCCGTCAGTATATCTCTTTGATTAAGGTGTAATGTGACATGCAAATAAAGACTTTTCGTTCTTGACTTTCTGTTTTGTAAACATTACCCATGAGCTTCTGAGGCCTAATTTCAGACCAATATAACGTAATGTACTGCAGAGAAAGGACAGGGTACACTTGAAGGAAACATTATCTGCAAACCTTTCCAGTGTCGCTCTGAGCACATTCCAAAATCACAACAACATTCTGAATTGGATTTCATGCTAGTCCCTCTTCCCAAGCCCTCTGGAGACGGAAATGCTGGATGCAGATTAAATATGCAGATTAAGGCAATGACAGGTTTTCTTGGTAGAGGGAGTCTTTTCCTATGTTGTTGCCTAACCTTCACACGACTCCTGCAATCATGCCCTGCAGTAAACAGGCCACAACGGAGGAGGGGAGGAGGGGGTGAAGGGGGTGGAGAAGGGCTAAGTGGCCGTAGCACTATTAAATTAATCAAGGCAGCCAACGGCCCTCACTTTTGGAGAGATTACATGGGTTTATAAATAGGTGGTGGCGGTGATGGTGAATTCCTTCCAAGTGTGTAAGTTTCTATTCTATCGGAGCGGGAGTGTTGTTAAAATTGGCAAGCCAGGCGGTGGGTGAGAGCAGTTACAACCGCTGGCTGGCATCACTTTAAAGTTGTTCACTCCTGCTCTCTTTGACCCCTGGCCAACTGGAAATAGGAGCAGATAGCATGCACCCCAGTAATGGTGGCATCTAGATGAAGCACCCCCTGGAATTCCCTGATGAGACTAATATGTACTGTAGCTTGTAAATTGCACAGGACATCATGTTGAAAATTCTTATAGTAAAATACTTTGAACGTTTGCTTGAACCTGCCTTGAGTGCCAGATAGGCGGGGTTTATGTTTTTGTGCTTACTCCATTGGTTCCATTGTGCCAACTCAACTCAAGCACCACAGTGATGTACAGTATTCAAAATGATTGAACTCAGTGCTGATTAGGTCCCATAACTACAGTTAATAACAAGTTAATAACCCCCAAAATGAAAAAAGTATATAATGTTTGGCCAAAATCGCTGTTTTCTCTCTGTCAGAGCTCAAATTAGACTTTAAATGGTGAGGAAACATACCACAATGTCAGTGACCCCTCAATGGGAAACAGTTCAATGAACTCAATCCCTGCTCACAGAGCATCCATATGTGCTGGATTACCTCTTATTTCCCTTGAGCTGGTTGACAGGGCCAATCTCATCTCTGTCTGTACTCCCATCCAGCCAGCTGAACCACTCTGCTCCACTGAGACATAGTATGGGCACTAAATATAGAGTCACAATCCCTCACAGCCTTGATATCATTTGACCCTACGTCCAAAGCAGGGCCCCTATGGTCCCATCCTACAGGGCTATTCCCTTTATTCTGACTAAAGTTCTGCTTTAGTTGGAATGTGCTGTTTTTAGCTGGGTCATGTGTGGAATTTGTATCCAGTAGCAGCAGTGTTTACTTGTTTGTGATTCAATGCACATTGTGTACTGTATATTTAAAGACAGGATGAGTGACCTTCTTGCCTTTTCCATATTTAGAACACCGCATTTAAACCGAGGGCCTATGTTATTTTTCCATAATTGTAATGCTTTACTGTTTTGTTTTGTTTTTTTCGGGGGGGGGTTGTTGTTTTGGTCGGTTGTTTGTTTTTTTAGGACAGATGCCTGCAGGAACATTTGAACGGTTGAGTGCCTGTGGATATGACTGTTTTCTGCTTTAATACACCATGCCTGATTAACTTAACTCTAGGAGAGATGGCATCGCCCATCTGCTAACCTGCACATGGAGGCTAACCTGCACATGGAGGCTAACTCTGAATAGATTTCCCCCCCAACTAAATTATTGTCGTCCAGATAAAACAGATGTCATACGTGTCTTTGTTGTAAAAACTGCTGGGGGGGTTGGGGAAGCACCAATAGAATACCATAATGCATTAACTTAGGCAAACATCTCTTTTGAAAATAATAACAGCTTGGTCACTGTCATTCAGGGAATCATTCAGAGGACCTTCGATGCAAGTCTATTTACGGGAACGCATGTTTAAATATAGCCCTTGCCTGCTTAACGGGTCATCCAGGTCACATTGGTTATTGTCAGCATCCCATGAACTGCAGGTGCAGCGCTAAATGTGATTATGGCAGCTCTGGATAATCATTGCTGTCTTATTGGATGTAAAAACATTTCAGGACGAGATGATTATTAGCTACAGTGGATGATTTATTTCCATAAATGGCATTAAACTGGTGATTGCTTCAACAATAGGTTGACGTGGACACGGTCAAGCCCTCTTTCTGAAAAGCATTTGTGAATTTGTCAACAACAGGCTTCTCTTTTCAAATGGGTTTATTACAATGTGAAATGGAATTATAGAAATGATGAAGTGCAAAGACTCAAGTGGATTACTGTGAATTAGAATTACACGTTCTCAAATCAGCATTAGAAGTGAAATAATCTTAAATAATGTGATTGATTCTGATTCTACTGTATTTGATTATTTTCGATTCTTGAATATCGTCATACAGAATACATTTTTTAAGTAGCATTTTTGCGTGCTAAAATAAATAAATAACAAGTAAAAGTTACATCCATTTATGCACAAATACAACATGATGCAAAAGCGTACAAAAAAAAAGAAGAAAGAAATACATTCTAATGTATGTGTCACATAATATGACATCATATGACATAACATGAACTCAGCTAGCTATTGTTTCCATTTATGCTTGGTACCCTATTATGATGTATGTAAGTAGTGTCCAAAGTTCTCCACGCATCAGATTTCATCATGGGAACCATGTCTAAAACTAGATAAATTCAAGGCACACCTAAAATGTCCCCACTATTCTAACGGTCTATCATGGCCCTGACCTTCTGGGGACATGGCCGGCAGTAGACAACAGTTGACGCTATTACAGTGAAATCCTCAAAGGAACTCTCTCTTGGTTGGTCTTGCTTGGAGGTTTGGGATTCTGGTAGGACAGCCTCACAAAAACGACAATTAGGATGATTCCTGTAATACGAAATAAAATGCAATTAGGCCCAGAATACGTAAATGTTACACTAGGGATAATCTTTAGGATAAAAAGTAACGTTAAGTAATGGTTCACGTCAGATCTCCTACTCAATCCCAACCTGTCTCACCTATGACCCCCAGGGTGCCCAGTAGGATGCCCACAGTGGATTGTACTGTTGGCATGCCCTGCAGCTGCTTGGCAGCCATCTTGCAGTTCCCTCTCACATTGCACGGGCACACTGTCACTGTGATACAATAATAGATCGATAATAAGTTTCTCTTTCTACAACACCTTCCATACATAAAACACACTTTCTACAACACCTTCCATACATAAAACACACTTTCTACAGCACCTTCCATACATAAAACACACTTTCTAAACACCTTCCATACATAAAACACACTTTCTACAGCACCTTCCATACATAAAACACACTTTCTACAGCACCTTCCATACATAAAATACAGCAGATAGATAGCAATTTTTAAGACACATACACATACTCCCTTACAACGACAGAAAGCACTGATAACCAGAATCACCAGGGAGACAAGGAGTAGCTCAGGCAGGGCGGACCTGTATAGAATACCAATACACTGCACCACGTGTAATGAATACGGGGAAACCTGTAAATCCAAGAACCTTACATTTTGAACACTGCGTGAGTGCATGCGTGTGTGTCTCACCGGGCAAGTTGATGAAGGTGCTCCTGGGAGGGGAGCTGCTATCAGAGATGGTGAAGGGGACAGTGTAGACCTCGGGAGCCAGGTAAGGGATGTTCAGAGACAGGTTGGTGTGAGTGTCTGTGGAAATCAACACATAACATTGATGGTTGTTTAAAAATGTTTTTGTTTAAATACACTTTTGACGCGCACACACACACACACACACACACATCAGTATAATTGACCAGAGACAAAACATTCACTCTCCTGAAATATATTTTCCAACATGCACAATAAAGACTCTGGGACAAGGGACAATTTATTGGAAAGGTCATTCGCAGCAGCACAGTATAAATAACTGTGACAGATTGATTAACTAGCCGTTGGCTTGTGTGACCAGACAACTGGCGTAATCACCGAAAACCTCGTCAATGTCATGTACAGTGGAAAACCTAGATCTGTTTATTATCATAATTATGTGCGGCCGGCCCTGTCACTCCTGTTTAGAAGACCAAACTGTGTAACTGCTACAAAACACACAAAACAAGGGGGCAATGGCAGGGTGGGGGGGGGACACTGATACTTTATCTGTGAACGATTCCAAAATATACCTCTGGTTCTGTATGACGTTAACACCGGGAGCCCCTTCCCATAAACAGGGGGGTTTATCAGGCCCTTTAAGCTCTTATCTCAGGGGTGCTAGAGCCTCTAACTGCCCTATGACACCGCTACCCCTTCATGTTCCTCTGTTCTTGAAGTGGATGGAGCCACTTTGACGCACCCCTGAAGGGAACAAAGGATAACAAAGATAACGTCCTTCTCCTCCTTTATATCATCATGGCAGTCTCACTGGTGTGACGCAACTCTTTTTTTTTTCTTTTTTTTTTTTTATCCCTTTTTCACCCAATTTGGTATCCAATTGCACCCAACCTAGTATCCAATTATCCCCTGCCTATTGCGTAGGATCCGCCGCACGACCCCGTGGCCGGCAGCCCCAGAGGAGATAGCCAGGCAGACTAGCTGACTGGCTCCTCGAGCCCGACACCGTTATTCCAGCACCAGACAGGGGCGGTGTTGAGCGACGGATCCTTGTCCGGAAATAGTCCTATACCCCCCCTTGGGAGCGGCCGCTCAATATGCCGCTCCCTGTGGGCCCCGGCCATATCCGGGTCTGGCGAGACCGGGATTCGATCCCAGTCCCCGGTGGGCAGCTTGCACTAGAGGCTAATGCTTAGACCGCTGCGCCACCGCGGGGCTGGGTGTGACACAACTCTACACATGCAATTGATGTTCTCCTCCCGTAACAGTAAGAGAATTCATATACAGTAGTACTGTATGTACCGCACAAGACGTTTCTACCATCAGCATGTTGCTTCTGTCTGAGATACATCCGAGGACGCCAGGGATATGAATAGAGGAGAAGTCCTTGGTCTGCCGTGTCCTCAATGGTTCGGATGACATTTTTCTTACTTATGTTTTGGGGACGTGGGTGAACAAGTGAGGGGTTATGGAGTGCAGCCGAGTAAGGAGGTGCATTGTGGGACATGGTTCACAACAGGTTATGAGACGTCTGGTCTTTCAGCCACAGAGCGACGGTGAGACTTCCACTTTTAGCTTTTCGATCCGTCTATCATGACATCACACAAATGAAAGGAATATAATTACATCCGGCCGCCGCGGCATCCATTTATAACATGCAAAGAAAAAGGGCAGAGAGAGAGAACAACATAATAAGGGGGAGGAGGACAACCGGTTGAATCTGAGTGAATGAAAACCTCGTCACCGCCGGAGTGAAGTCTGAAGCCTGTCACCAGTTAGAGCTACAGGAAGTGGGCCATTAGGCTTAATACTGCCCGCCCAGACAGCTCCAAAGAAAGGAAGATGAGGGGGAGCGCAATTTACTCCCTCTGCCAATCTCTCCAAGAGTTACGTACTCTAATCCTCTCAACATGTGTGTATCGACAGGTGGCCTAGATAACATCCTATTCATCAGACACACACTGTCGAAGCGAACACACTATAGCTAACACACTTGATCATTCCGATTTCTGAAGAAACTCGATTATTTCTATTTCGGAATCCATTTGGGCTGTGGATGGCGTCAGTGGTGACAGCGGCCACCGTGTCAGTACTGTCAGAACTAACGTCATCGCCATGTTCCCTCAAATAGAATGAGTCGTCGTCTAATTTGATGATGTCGTCATCATTCGTCTGCGGATTCTTACACGGAGGGACATAACAACCAATCCACCACCACCTCCACCTCGATTTCGATGAATCTTACTGATGGATCATTGTGTCCTGACAAACGTTCGTATGGTTCTATAGTGTGCCACTGCTGTTGGGTCACCAAGTATTATGTTAAATTTGAAATGCAGTTTCCTACATTGTTTCAGTTAAATGCATTGTGTTGTTGAGGACATGATTCACTATTCAGTAAAAATCATATTGTTGTTCTGAAAACCTGCCATCTGCTATTTATTGAATTAGGGTCACCACAACTTAAGTATTGTCATGGCAATTCTGATTCAGCAAGGGTTACTGGATTTCAGAGTACAATAAGTGCATTGATCATTTCTGGACCAAGTGTACTATAGAAAATTATATTGTAATTGCTGAACTAGTTGAATGTATGTGAGACATACTGTACATAAATTGGCCTCTGTCTAGCTGGTGGACGATATAGCACGCTCACCATTGATGGGTGTGAGTTTCCAGTTGCGGCGTACTGTGGCATCACTACGCAGGGAGAAATTGAGCCTGCCGCCGTGCTGGGGACCATCGCTGTCTCGGGACGCCAGCACCAGCGCCTGGTCCTCCCACCGGGGGGTGCACAGGTACTTCCAGGAGTAGTCCCCCACCAACACGGGGCTGTTGTCATTCACGTCCAGGATGTGCACCGTCACCAGGGTAGAGGCAGACAGGGAGGAGTTCCCTGGGTGGAAACAAGATGAACTCTCAAATAAAGGGCTACAATTATTGACTGTACTTCCAATCTTCCTTCATATTCTCTTAGACAAGTGGAATGAGGAAGGGTTATTGATATAGAGGGGAGATAGAGAGGAAATTGGCTATGGGTGCATGGATTTGAGTCTGGCCACTGCAGCATTAACACACTGCCACACTCTAGCTCATGTGTACTTCATTCTATAGGCCTACAGAGCAGAACTGACTATTTTCTTGGTACTTATTATATGTATTATTTCACTGTAATGTATTAATACAATAATAACAACATGAATAAGTAGTTTGTTTCAATATAACTAAGCCAATTCCCTCTTTGAAATTAGCACCAAAGAATACCCTAGAAAGTAACAGCTGAGCCAGTACTATAACATCATCAAATAAATGCTCCCAACATTCCTCACCCATTCAGTCACTGGTTAAAACAAACGTCATCAATTTCTTTTAAAAACAGATTAAACAGGTTGAAAGTCCAACTTAAGGACAGAATTCCAGTCTGTGAGAGATGAGCTGAAAAGATAAACATTCTGCTCTTTTTATAGACTCTCTTCTTTCAATTATGCTCAGTTTTTAATGCATGTACCATCACATTAGCCCTGAGTTAAGTATAAGCCAGGGGATGCATTAGTGCTCGTCTGTGTTGTTCTGTTCCATCTGTGTTGTTCTCTGTTAGCCTAGGTGTTGCTAGGCTAGCTTTGACAAACATTGGAAAGATGACTTTAAAAAACACCTCTCTGAACTACAAGGCAGATTGTAAAATGTCTATTTATTTATACTCCTATAAGGGCTATGGGTTGTATCATGGGGTAATTTGCATGGCACAAAAATAGTAATTCATTCATAGTAAGTCGTTCATTAGTTAATTAATTCCGTGATTAATTAATTCATCCAGTCATTCACTCATTCACTCTAAACATCCATTCAACCAACAGTCTCCCTTGCACCGATTCCCTTTTCAACCCATTTCTAACCCATTTCTCCTTCCTCTCTGTTCTCTCTCTTTTCACATCAACATACTCCCTCTGTCCCCTACAGCCTCAACAGGTGTGCACCACAGGCGTAATCCCATTCTGTAGACAATGGACCTCTTTCAATTGGAATCGATTTTTTTCATTGGCCGTGCTGATACACGGTGGAGACGGCTTCGGGGGATTTGAGGATGACAGAGTGTTCAGAGTTCAGACCCCGCAGGACTGTCTTCTGATGTCTGGGCTTGGCGTTCTATGTACCACATCCAGTACACCCCCTCTAGCCAAGCTAGATGCACAAACTGGCCGTCACTCTCTGCATGACTCACTACCAGCTTATTCTGTTGTCTGACATCTCTGTCTGTGAACACTGTGTGGTCTCGAATTCTCAATGTAACAATTGCCACAGCCTTCACTTGGAAAATCTGACACTCAGAGACTTACAGAAAGGCCAGTGTTTAAGCTAGACAGAAGCCTCTATTACTATTAATAAACCGTTTATAAGTCCTACACATGCTTTACAGATTATTTATACGATTCTTATAATAAAGTGTGCTATAACAGGACACTGTAACATTATTCTTTGCCGCCCCTTTGTTCACTGTAACAAGACATTTGATGACAATTAAACAATCTATAAAGCATCCACTGTATGTAGGCCTAATAAAGGGTTTATGTTAATGGTATAAGGGTTTATGGTAACACGTTTATCATTTGTTTGAAGTGGAAACAAAAAAATGCATTTCCAGAAACCATCTTACTTCCATCTTCAGCAATGACCTCCATGGTGTAGGTGCTGTTTTCCTCTCTGTCCAAGGCCTGGACAGTCTTCAGCTCACCTGAGTACTTCCCAATAGAGAAATACCTCTTAGTGTCTCCTCGGAGGGAGTACCTGGATAAACAGGAAACCCCACATTTAGCAACAGCAGGCTTTTATACTTCAATAATTACCGTTAAAGGTACTGTCAGTGATTTCTGCATGCAGAGCCACCAACAAAACATAAACAATGTAACAAATACATTGTAACACGCAAATAGTAGCACTTGATTTCTACTCATATCTGTTGTGTTCAAGGAAGTAAATGAGAGCAGCATTTACTCGTGTTGTGAGAGGTTCTTTTGAATCATTTAAAGCTGAATGTGAGTTCACCTGATTGGATGAGAGTCAGGGTCGTATCCACGGATAGTGGCGATAACCCGCCCTGGCTCCTCCCCCTCTCGGACTGTCACTTCATAGTGGCTCTGGGACAAGATGGGGCCCTCGTTCACATCATCCACGTAGATAGAGACCGTGGCCGTGGATGCCGGCCCGTACCTCCCCCGGACGAGCGCCACGGGGTTCTGAGCACTGAGGACCAGGATGTACTCGCTCTCTCGCTCAAAGTCAAGCACCTGGTTGTCATGGAGATGCTCGTCATATCATATACAGAGGCACAGACATAACGTTCACAGGCAAGGACAATTGTTTTTGTTCTAACTCCAATAGGAGAGCTGAGCAGGGGAGGGGTTAGCATTCCCAGACACTTTGGAGCTTGAATCAAAAGGGTAAAAAAGACAGTTGGTACGCACTCGATGAGCAAGTCCTGCGGATTGTTACGCTGTGTCTACTAAATCTACTAAATTTTAAAAACGAAATAAACCTCTATGATACCTGCACCTGTGAGGGGAGTTGATTTACTGGCAGAGTGGAGTTTTATTTCCACTATAAACCAAACACTGGAGTGGCAGCAATGGCCATTTGATTCCCTTGTCATCTGACAAGAATTGTTCCTATGACGAAGGATCCAGTCAGCGTAGGACTGTTGCTATGCTTACCATATGAGGTCACACACACAATCCTGGTTACACCAGGATTGCGTCCCCATCCACTGAGCTGCATTCAGTAATATATGCTAAGTGATTGCTTGGTTTTGCTAGCGGGAAAACACAGACCTCGGTGAGTATCAGTGGTGACTAATGCTATTGACTGGAAGCGAACTGCAGGTTTGTATCAAGCAACCAGAAGAACCCAACCACCTCACTTTAGTGCAACAACCACCAAACAAACCCTCAACAACCACCCCTCTAGAATCTCACAATGAGGCAATAACCACCCCACAACCACTTCACAAATAATGCACTTACCTCACAAATAACCACACAACCACTGAACAACCATATCACAACCATCCCTTGACTCATTTGCATTTCCCTCCCATTTTCCATAACCTTATAACCTTTATCTACACACCTATCAATAGCCTCTGCATGCTATTTTTGATACACTCATTTCTATTCTGGGCTCCTAGCTAGTTTGTATGCCTACTTGGTTAAATGCTGACATTTGAAGCATGAGTCCCCAGCTCAATGGGTATAAAAAGGAAGAGACTAAATGTGATCCTCTCTCATGGTGTGATTGTTTTTCTCTGTGTGTGTGTGTGTGTGTGTGTGTGTGTGTGTGTGTGTGTGTGTGTGTGTGTGTGTGTGTGTGTGCGTGTGTGTGTGTGTGTGTGTGTGTGTGTGTGTGTGTGTGTGTGTGCGTGTGCGTGTGTGTGTGTAATCTTCATACCTCTCTCGAGGATTGTGTGTTGAAAAACCCATACAAAAACACTAAGAATGTCTGTGTGTATACTCACACCAGTATTATGTAAGTCCTAGGCATAGTCAAGTCCTAGCTAACATATTACATAACAGCAAATTACTGATAATAATGGGTCATCTTTCATTAATCATGGGCTACTCATGGTTAACTATGCAATAACATCAGACCTTATATCATATCTTTCTACCAGTCCAGCAAAAGTATTTTGCTTATGGTAATTTTAGTGAATAAACTACAATTTGTCTCTGTGACACTAAAGGCACATTGTAATTATTCTGTTAGACTGTGAGCAGTTTGCTGTTATTGAAACAATGGGATTATCATCTGGGGGGTATCTCAGTGAAGGACACATGTTACTGCACACCCTCTGACACACTTTCATATTCACATCTAGTCAAGGTCTCTGTCAATAGTCTTTGTCTTTTAGCTTACAGTTTGGTTACACTTAAAAATCCTGTTAATCCTCAAAAGTATCTAAAGTTTACTATAGACACATGTCAGACTTGTAGGGTATTATTCCTACAGTTAAACATGTGTCATAATAACAGCTTCAGTATACATGGATGTTCTGATATTATTGCTGTAAATTAGGGCTACAGTGTAAGGTAAATCAGAAACAATCAAGTCTGTTTCCTACACACATGGACACGCACACACACACACACACACAAAATAAGACAATGACACAAGCGTCTCTTGCTCTACCTATGAAAAATGAAATATGGGGATAATGCAGCTCAATGCCGTTCTGTAACTCCACAGAGAGTGAGGAAGTAGCTTGGCACCAGAACTGTCCCACTTACAGGAAAATGCATTCTCCAAAACTGTCCTTGGGATTGTGTGTGTGTGTTCGCATGCGTGCGTGCGAGAGTGCGAGCGTGCATGCGTGAGAGAGATCCAAGGCTCTGTGTCGTCTTTCAATTAACACAACAGGGAACGGTGAATGAATGAGATGTGCTACCTTGGACAGGACTAGGGACACCTCATTGGTCTGCTTGTCTGTCACCAGGGTAAAAACCTCTTCCTCGTTGCCAGATTCCAGCCTATAGTCAACCTGCCAGCTGTCCCCGCCCCTCTCGTCTGCATCCCGCGCCAACACCGCTGTTACCGTGGCGCCCAAAGGGGCATCCTCAGACAAATGGAAGGGGCCATACTGAGAGGGGGGGGGGGAGAGAGAGAGACAAAGAGAGAGAGAGAGGGGAAGGGAGACAGAAGGAGCGAGAAATATATTAAATGTATAAATATATTAAACATATTAAACTAAAGGTACCAAATAATCTTTGAAGGGCAACTGAGCAGATTCCCTCTAATAATTACGAGTCAAAAAGTGGTACAAAACATCTATAGAGATGTAACTGTGTCATCCGTTTAGTATGTGTAAATTGTAAATTAAACCAACTTTTATAGCATGCTCACGTGCATATATACGTGTGCGTGTGTGCATGATTGTGTGTATACACGCATGTGTGCACACGTGTGTGATTACATTTAAGCACACATGCTTGTGTGTTTGTGCGCATTTGTGTGTGTGTGTGTGTGTGTGTGTGTGCGTGTGTGTGTGTGTGTGTGTGTGTGTGTGTGTGTGTGTTTGTGTGTGGAGAGAGAGAGAGAGAGAATTTGAGAATCTCCATGCATATCTCCTGTGGTCCTGCATTGTTGCTGACCTTCATTCACACACCTCCTATCTCTGAGCTCGGGAGCCCTTTAATCTGCCACTCACAGTGCTCCTCCACTGGAGCGGCCGTGTCTCTGATCTGGCTGCCGGGCCAGAGGGTCACTGCTACCACCACTGTCACCACTCACCTGACACCTCGCTACAAACCCGTTCACATGTTGCTGGAAAAAGCTGGGGCAATCTGGCGTGACCCACTCAAGAACTTTTTCCACCTCAGTGTGGGTGTGTGTGGGTGAGGATGGGTTGGTGGGTCAGAGAGGGTGCCTGGGTGCATTTGTGCATTGGCATCAACTCACTGGCATCATCTCAAGATATAATAATCAGCACCATCATTGATCAATATGATTAATATACCCAGCTCTACCATGGGATATGTTGTCAGTGAGGACAGAGGGCTGTGTACTCTATTGTCACATCCACCCAGCTTATAGCGATGTTCTGCTCCAACGTCCCTCACGAATATTCTTTCTCACTGTTCAAGAGGTGTTGGTTTTGGGGTGTTTTCTGGAGCAGAGTGTCTAAGAAAACATTCTATCTCTAGCCAGCAGTCTTCATGCCCAGAGGCTTGAGCAAACCCGTTGCTCATGACATCCGTGACATCATTAGCCTTAGGATCCTCCATTGAAAAAAGAAGTGTTACGCCAGAACTTGAATTACAACTATGCTGCTAACTATACTACTACACATCTCTTCTGAGTCAGTTTTAAGTGTTTTATATGTAGAATTGTGATGCATAGACATACATACCACAATACTGTACTTATAACAATATTTCATCTGAAATCTAGAAATTTAGCCCAGGCTAAATAGTAGCATTTCACATTTTGTTCTGTAGGTTTATCAACAGCATATCTATTACAACTTTTGGGGATAGTGTGCTGTGCAGGGGATAGTGTCCTGAGGTGGCCGCCTGGATTTGATTTGCCTATAAATAGATAGTTCTCACAGACCTCATTTAAAGCTTTATCCGATTAAGTCATAAAACGCTGTCCATTTGGAACACAATGGAAAAAAACATCTCCAATAACACGGTTCCATCTCTATAAGCCTGATTTTGAAGCCTGAGAACAGTCGTCTTTTTTTTATGAATGTTAATGGCTTAGAACCATGCTGACTGTGCACTATACAGAAGCATGGTGGTGTTGTCTGGAGCAACGGCAATGAATCCAATTGAATTGGGACTAGACCATCTCTGTTGCCGTTAAACTGAACTCTCTATCCAGAGTTTGCATTTTCTTACTGTACTGGGTCAGGAGTCAGTCTGTCGGAACACATTACCTCATGTTGAGTGAAGACTGGCGGATTGTTGTTCTCATCCTGAACCGTCACGACAAGCGTACATGAGCTGTTTAAACCTGCCGATGACATCATCACAGCCCCCTTCAGTGAGTCACATCGGAATATCTCATATAGGTTAGGGTTAAGTCTAACAGTGTGTTAGAGGACAATATCTCATATAGGTTAGGGTTAAGTCTAACAGTGTGTTAGAGGACAATATCTCATATAGGTTAGGGTTAAGTCTAACAGTGTGTTAGAGGAGAATATCTCATATAGGTTAGGGTTAAGTCTAACAGTGTGTTAGAGAAGGATATCTCATATAGGTTAGGGTTAAGTCAGACAGTGTGTTAGAGAAGGATATCTCATATAGGTTAGGGTTAAGTCTAACAGTGTGTTAGAGAAGGATATCTCATATAGGTTAGGGTTAAGTCTAACAGTGTGTGAGAGAAGGATATCTCATATAGGTTAGGGTTAAGTCTAACAGTGTGTTAGAGAAGGATATCTCATATAGGTTAGGGTTAAGTCTAACAGTGTGTTAGAGGAGAATATCTCATATAGGTTAGGGTTAAGTCTAACAGTGTGTTAGAGGAGAATATCTCATATAGGTTAGGTTAAGTCTAACAGTGTGTTAGAGAAGGATATCTCAGACAGTATGTCTGTCACATTGGCGTCCTTGGTCTTAGTAATTTAGCATCATTCAAAGGCTATTTTCTGAAGTGTACTGTAACAAATCAGGGAAGCATCACATCCTGCTGTAGTCGTTTACACTTCCACTAAACAACTGTTCCTCAACATCACAATACTGTAGTTCCTTCATCCCACTGTTGTGTTACTGTACACCAGACGTGGGTTCATATAGTATTTGCAAATTGTTTTTAAATATTTAACTTGATTGAGTTTGCCTTGCACAATGGAACCAATGGAATAGTCCCAAAACTGCAAACCCGGCCCACCTGGCACTCCATGCAGGCTCAAGCAAACAGTCAAAACACTCGACCCAGGTTTGATTTAGACTCTCTTATCTGGGGTAACGCTATCCTCCCTAGCCATTGTCATACTACCCTCAATCAATATGGATATTGAATGATGATGGATGACGAATTATTTCGACGCCCCCACTGCCATAGAGCCAGTCAGTCCATTACCTTTAGCGTCCTCGGCAGTGATGGTCAGAGTGTACTGCGGGGCAGCCCCCTCCATGCTGTCTGCCTGTACTGAGATGACCCCCGAGTCGCGGTCCACTCTAAACAGAGCCCTGGGGCTCTCTGGGATCTGGCCGACCAGCCGGTAGAAGATCCTCACATTATCTGTTTTGGGATCGTCGTTGTCCGCGGCCTGGACAGTGAGGATTTCTGTCCCTGGGAGAAAAAAGAGCAAATAATTCCCCACAGATTAGTGTGGACGCACAAACACAAACAAACGTAACTCTTCAGTTGACTTTAGTTGCACTCCTTCTTGCACATACCATATTTATTATGTTGGTCGCTAACTAATTATACAGGTTAGGGTTAGGGTCCCTTTGCTCTTGTTCTGTACATATCAGATCACATCTGTACATATTAATATTCAGATATTCATCCCATGTATATTCATTTATTTATACTCACTAACACTTTATGCTGTAATACCGTACACTGACTACATTATCATGCCTTTTGCACCAAGCCACCTATTGCCTATTGCCCTTATTCTTTACATGTCTTACTGTACTTATTATTTCATAATTTTATATCATATTGATGATAATTATCTTATGACTGTATCATACTCATGTATATTCACTTTATATTCATTATTCATACTCGCTGTAATACCTATACTGTCATTTTTTAAACAATACCACTACTTACACTTTCTGGTTAGATGCTAAACTGCATTTTTGTACTTGTACTCAATAATGTACTCACTAACAAAAAAGTTGAATCTAATCTAATTTAATAATTTTCTTTCGATTCTCTTCGGGCAAAACACAGAATCCTATTCTGCCGTAAAAGATGTTCCATTATATTTCACTTCTGAGAATCTCACATTTTTAAACTGAAACAAAATGCGTGCCACCACTGTATTTAGACAGTGCCCCATAGATGACCAACAGAAACTTTAACCACTGACAAACAATCAAATGCAGCTCTGTTGACATGCAACAACTTGCTATGGTTGGGGTTAAGTTTGTATTTAGGGTTTGGGTAAGGGTACGGGTACAGGTAAAGGTAAAGGGTAGGGTTAAGGAAGGGTTTTAATGTCTGGCCCAGTATGTTACAGCCTGTGGTACCCTGCCCTTCCTCACCTCGTGCAGCCAGCTCCTTGACCACAGTGTGGTACTGGCCCTGAGGGAACGTGGGCCTGTTATCGTTGGCATCTCCCACCATCACCCTCAGCTCTACAGGCTTGGCGATCTCCCTGCCATCCGGGCGCTCCACCACGATGCTGATCTGAAACTGGCACAGCCAAACAGGGCATGATCTTTCAGTCATAACCTATGTGTAGAATGACTCATAGGGAGACATGTTCCTCATCTAAACAAATGTACATGTGTAACAGGTAGCACCTGAAACCACTAAATTCTAGGTAAGGCGGGACCTTAGAGATTAAATCTACCAATCAGCCCTAGGTAAGCCGGGAACTTAGAAGGGAAATATTGGCTGACATGATGATTTAAGAAACAGGGATACACATGATTACTACACGTCTCGTCCTCTCTGGAGTTGGTTATGCTGTCCTGGCATTCCGAAGTCCTGAAGGTAAATAGTTTGTAACAGTTTAGCTCGGTGGCTTATAGTAGCCGTGTAGTTTAGTTTCACCGCTTTGTTTGTGCAGGTGGTTTGAATCGGAACGGTCACCACTTTTCTTTAATTAATCCAGTCTTTTTCCCTTTTTTAGACTTTTAAGCCTAATGGAAACAAATGGTACTTGTGTAATATATGTGTTGATCTATCCTGCTATTTGTCTGTTACTGTGAACCAACTGGTTGTCTAGTCTATTCCTCCCATTTGATCTATTTCTGTTCTTTGGTTTTCGAGTGGGGGGTGCCGGGGTGGAGAGGGTAGTCTGGATCCTTGGGCCTAGTCTCCTTACACGGCATGTGATGTGTGTGTAGTGTAATTGCTTAATTACTGGGGACTACCTTAGATCACCGCTTGCCGTGTGCTTGCCGTGTGCTTGCCGTGTGCTTGCCGTGGGCTTGCTGTGTGTTTTCTGTGTGTTTGCTGTGTGTGTATATTCACAGATTCATGGTGTGCCGGTCCTGAGACTGCTGTAGTAGTAGCATCCCTCTCTACAGCCAGTTGCCCTACCCTCCTTTTATCACTACGGCAAGTATAGCCGAACACATTTTGTATAGGGAGTAAACATTTTTAAAAACTTTGAATACATTCATATTTAAAATGTTACGCTGCACTCTGTATTATGTGTTTCGACCGCGAAAATATTGACTGTGAAAGGAGCCCCTTGCTTTTAAGAGTGACAACTGACAACCACTTTTCTCTCCACTTTCAACTCGACCTGCCTGCCTTTAGGAGATGAAGCCATTAAGCTAACAAGGATAGGAGCTATTGAGTGACATTCAGTGCTGCTAACCACTCAGCATTACTATTGATTTATGGACTGGTATTCAGACTACAGCCACTGTGGCATCTGGCATATTAATCATTTCTGCAGTCTCTACTGGGCACACAACTCTTTAACTGTCAACACTGGAAAGGACACAGTAGGTGTGTATCTATCTCTCTCTCTATCTATCTACCCATCCATCTACTGTATATGTATCTATGTATCTATATAGTTGTCCATCCTCTCCCTCTTCACCCCATCAGCTCTGGTAGAGTCACATGTGTCGAACAAACCGACCTCTCCGTGAGCGTGTGGAGGTGGATCGATAGGCTCTGACTCAGAGTGATGCATGCTGGGGCCATGATGACTGCTCTATTACTGTACAAGTGACAGTCATGGGGGAGAGAGTGAGGGTTGGGGGAGAGAAAGGGGGAGGGAGGGAGGAAAGGAGGAGGAGTATATAGGTGTAGTAGGTCTGTTACTGTGACTGACATTTCTGGTGGTAAGGTGGGGGGGGGGGGGGTGTATGTGCTGTTACTGTACAGAGTAGAGGGCGGAGAGAGGGCATTGGGGGTGCATCTGGGTGTAGAACTGTTACTCTGTCTGACATTTAAGGTGGCAAGGTGGGGGGCAGATGCAAGGGGGTGGAGGGTAGGATGGATCTGGATATTCTGCTGTTACTTCCTTTGGGTGTAGTTCAAACATTGACCTGTGGCGGCTCAGTGAGCATGTGTTCTGGACAGATATGTCGCTACGCCGCAGAATGGTCAACCATGTAGCCTCTCTGCCAAAAAGTGATGTATTATGTATCTAATCCTGTACAGTTCAGAGGCTTAGCTTCTTGGCAAACCCCAGAGAAGAAAACAAACACAACATAAGCTCACTCTTTGATTCATGATCTTAATATTCTTGTTTACCATGATCTCCTCTGGGAAAATTCCATTATTTTTAAAGCCTTCATAAACCTACATAGATGCTTCGGAAATCATCTTATAAGCAAATGCAGTGCTATAAAAAGGATGTATGTATGACACAGATGTACACTAAATACCTGTTATAACAGCCTGTTTACCCTGCTTGTAAATGACATGACCTCTACATGGGCATTATTAAGGGCAATATTAGCATAATAGCTTCATGCCTTGAAAGTGGTTATTTGTTCAATTGGGAACCATATTTACATGAAAGACAGGGATATTCACAACAAATGAAATAGTGTGCCAACTCACTTGGTCCTGGGTTTCTCTGTCCAGTGGGGCGTTGAGGAAGATCACTCCATCTCGACTGATGGTGAAGAGCATCTCTGGGAACTCCCCCTCCAGACTGTACTCCACCAGACTCCCACTCCACTTCACCTGGGGACACGGACACATGGGAGGACACACAGCACGTCGTTAACTGCATGTGACCGACTGGGTTCGAAACTCAGGGTCATCTGCACCCCACAAAGCTGTACGTCCCCTGCTGAGCTAATCTAGGCAATAACTGAGGGGAGCAAACGCAAGTCTTTGATCGCAGCAGGCATGCCTACTCAACACATGAGCATCTCACTCACGACACCACCTCCTTAACATTCGCATATTGATTTCAACATATGAAAACTAGCATACTAGCATACATAGGGAGAGTTTCTCTTTGCTAAATGAGGGAGGATGGGTGCAGCAGGGAAACTCTGATGTTAAATATGAGGTGTTTACAGGATAAAGAGATGAGCAAATGTACTGGAGGGGGTTTGGAACAGAGACCTCTGCCAAAACATCCGTCATGCATGCTGGACGGAGGGATTTTCCACAGCTAGTTGGCTGAGGGCACGCGCACACACACACACACACACACGCACACACACACACACACACACACACACACACACACACACACACACACACACACACACGCAGAGAGAGAGCTGACTGGCCGCCGTGAGCAAGCCTGGATGAAATAGCACCCAACAAGGAGAGGTCCCCAGCACAGCTGTTACACATGGGGGCATGTGCGTCTCCTCAACACACTGTCACACACACTCCACTGTTGCCTTGGAGACGGCTCGCCACAAACGCAGAAGGCTGCGTATAAACACAAGGCTTTTTCACACGACCACTTTACTCCCTTATGTTGTTTCAGGGGCTCAAGACATTGTAGAGATGTATATACTAAGAGAACTAACTGATTAATGATCGTTGGTTGTTCTAAAAATGGATGCTTAGAATGATGTCACATGTTTTGCTTTCACTATGTTTACTAAGAAAACTGAGGCAATTTTTCTGGTGTTTTTAATTGTTGCACATGCATTGAATATAAAAAACTCCACTATGATAGTAACAGGAGTTGATCATTAGAATAAAGCTGCCTCTATCTATGGAAACTGATGGTGGTATGATTTTGAGCAGGAAATACAGGAACTACATGGGTTAACATTTATACAGTAGTGTTTCATTCTTTTGTTGAGAACGCTGAAGTACATTGAGGTTACTTCTTGATGATACAGTATTCTACCTAGTGGACGCATTCTTTGTCTGTGCTGCTGAGAGAAAAAAAGGATGAGACCCATGCTTTTCTGTTTCATAGCAGCAGTGAGTGCCACCACCTACAAAGGCACATCAATCATGGCAGAGTGGGCTGAACAAGGCTTTTCCCTTATGGACACAGCAGGAGCCATAGTAATAACCTTATCGTGTATACCCTATTTGTAGTATTTTCTAATTATATTATTTTCTATATAATATTGTCTAGTGACTGCACCGACACACGCATAACAAAAACAGCTTAAATCAATTAATAAGCCATTACAATTTACAAAATTACTCGTACAAACAAATATAAGCCTTAAGATTTTTTGTCGTGACTTTACAGTTAGATTCCGATATCAAGGGTTCAAGAGCAGAATCTTTGTGTATAAATACCCAGGGCCATGCTTTTCTGTCTGCATCTAAACTCCTTAACCCTGCAACCTTCTAAGCAGAGACATCCCCACAGCTCTAACACATGTTCACACACAGACCCACATACACAACCACAACCCACACATGTACATGTTGCATGCACACACTCACACACACACACACACACACACACACACACACACACACACACACACACACACACGTATGTAGGATTCTCATCACAATAAAAGCTGAATGATCATAAATCTCTGGATTCTCTTTTGAATTACTGAGCTGGCATAGGTTTGGTGGGTTTGTTTGATATTTAGCAGCCTGTACACATTCTAATATACTGTGCATTATTGGAGATTGAGGCTGTTATGGGATTCAGATGAATGTGAAAAAAAGATCAAATCACCCACGTTTGTATCCACACGTTTTCAGTGGGCGGATGGAGCTGGCATGAGTGAGAGAGGGATGGGGGATAAGAGCAGAGCAGGAGGAGGAGGTGGAGGAGGAGGAGGAGGAGAGTAGGAGGCGCTGGAGACTGTGTAGGCACCGACCACTCTGACTTGCAGAAATACACATACCCACATGAAACAGTAAATCAATATTTTATGCACATTACCAATTTGATCTTTAGTTGGCTCTTGAATTTCTTCTCAACAATTCAGGTTGTCCTTTCATTCCATCATCAAAAGCAACAATTTTTAAAAATCATGCTTTTTGATTGCTACATTTCTAGACTATTACATTGACCCTGCAACCTCAGAGAAGCTCAATACTACAGTAGAAAACAGTTTCAGTCTTATTTTCTTCTTTCTGACGGTGTCAGAGGTTTCAAGTTATTTATACACCTTTGGTGACTTAGGGCGATGCAAGTGCTAATACTATAAATGTTGAATGGAAAAAGAGACACTGGCCCCTTAGAAAGGGTACAGAGTGACTGCCCTGTTCAATCACAATGTAGCCAGGTTCCTGGCTATTTCTATGAAGCAAGAGAGCAGGTTTTCATAACATCCAGGTAATCTGAAATCTTCCTAATAATCTAATGACGTTGTAATGTTGTAATGATGTCTAAAATGTCTATCAGTAGCAATCAGGGAATGATATCCCTTGAAAGAAAGATTTCGTTTGCAAATACTGTTTGGTCCAGAGAAACCGCTTTTGGTTTGCATACCGAAGGATGATGTTGTGTGGAACTTCAAACTGAATTTTTCAGTTTCTTTATTTTTTACAGATAATGAAAGTGTTGTGATTGTAAGCTTCAAATGATGTGTCATTTAAGACATACCTTATTTGAATGTTGGTACACCTCAAACCAAATACCACTCTGAATGAAAACAGACGTGTTTTCTACCATCACGTAAAGTAAAGCAAAGAAAGAACATCCCTATGAACATCTAACTGTATTTTAATAACATCACAACATGCTGATAGAACATCAACATGCTAAAAACACATAACTACACATAATTAGATGATCACACAGTCCTTGCTTTTGAACACATCCTAAAACGTACGTTTCTTTATAAGCCATGAATCACTATGTCAATAGCCTATGAAGCAGGATGACAGACGATACCGTTTATTATTTAAAAGTATTTAGTGAACCTAAAACTGTTGTTTGTTATATTGAGCGGGCTCTTCAACTTTCGTAATATGGAAAAAAAAAAGTTTTGGGGGGGTCAATTGTGTGACTTGAGAATTGCTGACATGCTGCCTTTTTCACCAGACGGTGTCACATGTCACACAGGCACACACACACACACACACCAAGGGCAGGGGTAGGGATGAAGTCTGAAGCTGCAGTGACGGGGTAAGGGGACAAACTAAGGGTGGGGATGACATTCAAACTACATAACTGTACACTGACCTCTTAGGAAAACCCAGGGGATACTAAAAACACAAAAATAGTGCTTCCCTCATTCCTTCCATTCCATGGCACTCATCTATCAAACAGTAAGTCACATCTCCGATGTAAAGTACATTACAGTCATAGTGATTTGTGATTTTAAATATGGAATACAGAAATAACTATATTCTGAATAGAGTCTGCTGTCTGCATTCTAAATACATGTATTCCGTGACCTACCCAACTCTGACTTTTTTCTCAGGGGGATCCCATGCAGAATGAATCATATTAGCACTAAGATCATCTGAGGTCTGGACGGATGATCATTTGGGTGCGGCAAAGCTTTCTGGACTCTCACCCTCAAGTGAATATTGATCATGCCCCATGCAGGGCTGCAGGCTTGGAGCCAGAGCATGGTTCTCACCTGGGAGATGGGGATGGGATAAGGTCCAGGGAGGTTCTCCTGTAGACGGGCAGGGTCTGGTGATGCCCATGTGTTTCCTGTCACCTCCACCGTCACAATGCCTGTGGAGAAGAAGGCGTTGGGTTTCCCCCCCATGTCCTTCACCATCACCGACAGCTTGTAGCGGCCACACATCTCTGGGTCCAGAGTGGAAGCCCCTGTGTGGAGCAGTGAAATATACAGTATGAGGGATTATTATAAATATATATATATATTAAACAAATACACACAAACACATACATAAGTAGTATAGAGGTAGTATAGAGACAGGGTAGTTGAATGGTTGTGAACATTTCAGTAGATATTTCACTTTAGAAGACAGTCAGAGATTTTGAGCCCAAAGTAGATGAGGTAATTGTTGCGCTCAATTCAAAGGAGTTCAGTCATAATATATTATACATGACATTTGGAGCTGAAATTATACATATTTCCATTTAAACTGTTATTTTCCAACTAAACTCATTGCAGAACATGATCATAAGCACAAGCTATCATCAAAAGCTGACATTTCACTGGAGTGGCCCCTAAGGTATTTTTCTTGTCGGTCTGCTCTGATTGCAGTGTCCCTGCAGAGACACACAGCTGACCTGTAAAATCTAAAGACTACTCGTTAGCCATAATTAGTCACCCTAGTAGTCTAATCTAACGACTCACTGCTATGATCCAGGGAACGCAGGATCCTGGACCTGGGCCTCGATAGAGTCAGCCAATGGGGTGGGTTGGTGTTACTAAGGTTTGGACCCAGGTGCAATGCAGAACTAAGGAGGTGGTAGGCAAGTTTGTTGAATCAAAATAAAATCACTCTTTACTTAGAGGAAAAACAGAGATACAGAATATAATCGCACTATAATTCGGAAAATAAAAGGGGAGAATACTCCAAAAGCTAAGCAAATAATAAAGAGCTCAAGGCAATCACAAAAGTAAAGTTCAGCAAATCACAAAACTCAACAACCATTCCGGTTCGATAAGGCTTCTAATGACTGGCACGCCTGATTCACATGAAACGGAGAGAACATCTGACACGGAGGAATGGGACTGGGGAGCATAAATACACAGGGAGATAACAAGACACGGCTGAAATACACATAATCATAATTTAGGACAAATACAAGCAAAGCCATACACCAGATCGCAGAGAGGGGGCGCCAAAGGAGCAGAGCGATTCCCCAGACCTGGGGTTGTGAGCGTTATGTACTCTAGTCTAGCTCCAGATCAAATCAAATCAAATCATACTACTGTATCTTACAATACAAGGTGCATAACAATATAATGAAAATACATCAATACAATGAAAATACAACAATACAGTGAAAATAAACATTAATATAAGGAAATTATAGTATAGGAAATATGAGACATGGTAGGCCAGAGAGACCAGTGTAGCACAGTAGAAGAGGGTATTCAAATAAGATGGAAAGCAAGAGAATGCTAAGATAAAAAGGTATGTCTTAAGATTTCTTTTAAAGGTGTTTACAGATTGTGACACCCTCAGCTCCTCTGGCAGGCTGTTCCAGAGGTGAGGACCATAGACACTAGACCTCCTCGTAGTTCTTTGTCCACACCCAGTGAATAACTAAAAGGCCAGTGCCTGAGGACCTGAGTGATCTAGAGGTAGCATATATTAAAAGCATGTCTGACAAGTATTCAGCCGCTAGTCCATTGAGTGATTTGAAAAGGATCTTAAAATATATTCTAAAACTGACAGACAAACAATGAAGGGACTTTAGGACAGGTGAGATGTGTGCTCTCCTTCTGGTCTTGTTCATTACACATGCTCCTGCATTCTGAATGATCTGTAGCTTATTTATAGCTTCCTTAGGTAGACCAGAAAGGAGAGCATTGCAGTAATCAAGCCTGTTCATGATAAAAGCATGCATAAGTCTCTCAGTCTCTATTCAAATCAGGATCTAGAAGCACGCTAAAGATTTTTTGCAAGGGGTTTGGCGTTTTGTGCCAAGGATTTTAAGTTAGTGCACAGTATCTCTCTCTGGACCTTTGATAATTAAAACCTCTGTCTTATGTTTGTTCAATTGCAAGGAATTATGTGACATCCACAAGTGGTACGATCAATAAGGCTGATCAATTCGGTGATAAAGAGATGTACAGTTGTGTATCATCAGCATAGCTATGAAAATGTATCTTGTGTTCTCTGATGATATTTCCCAGTGGCAGCATAGAGACTGAAAAACACAGGTCCAAGAATGGAGCCTTGAGGAACCTCACATTTTATGCTAGTGTTAGCCGAGGAGTGGTCACCAATGGACAGATAAGTCCTAAACCAATCTAAAATTGAGCCAGAGGCCAACACACTTCTGTAGCCTGTTATAATACGGATTGACTGCATCAAATACAGCGCTTAAGTCTAAAAGTACTAATATTGAGAGTTTATTGTCATCCATGTTCATTCTCAGGTCATTTACAACTTTAACCAGGGCTGTCTCAGTGCTGAGTTGAGGACAGACGCCAGATGCAACAAAGGACACCAGGGCAACCAAAGGTCCAGACACAGCACTCTGTGTGTGTGTGTGTGTGTGTGTGTGTGTGTGTGTGTGTGTGTGTTTGTGTGTGTGTGTGTGTGTGTGTGTGTGTGTGTGTGTGTGTCTCACCGTCCTCAGTGAGCGACACCTCTCCAGACACTGAGTCTATGAAGAACATGTGACTGGAGGGGATTCTGGGAGTTTGGTCCATCAGGCTGAAGCGTAGGTCAGCGTGGGCTGTGTTGCGGTCGTCACGGTCGGAGGCTCCCACCTGCATGAATGGGATCCCTAAGAAACACACAAAGACACTTAAATATGGAGGCTTCAGTCACACTTTAAACAATACAAATGCTTAACGAGGCCTTCAAAAACCCTTTATGTAAATGCTTCATAAATCATCTACATACTATACCATATACTATAACGGTTGGAAAAAGGATAATGGCACAATTGGAAAAGTGCCAGGTGGCAGGACCTGTTATAACTCCATTAATAGTGTATGGATGTGCTTATGAATGATGTGAGCCGTCTATGTACGCTTTATGAAAGGATCGTGAGTGTTTCATGAAAAGTTATATATATATTATATATACTACTATATACAATGCAGATACCCAGTATTCATGCTGAAAACGGAGGAGCCTTTTTATCGTGCAATGTTTTCGTGCAATGTTTTTTATGCCACAATAATTGCACCTACTACATGTTAGTTCATATATCTGTGTTCTTGGAACTTCTTTTTGTCTGATATTTTCAGTAAATGCTATAATTGTCAGGGACACAGTGATGGATAGAAACCCACCTTCTGGTCCTGATTCTAATTCCTTAAAACCTAAGGAATTTATTTTTGTATCATTTACATTAAGTCTTATTGCAGAAGGTATGTTGCGAATATACTCTAATCTAGTTAATGTAAAAACGCAGACACACAAATCCTTCTGTCTGTATCGTTGTGTTGAGCAGACCGGTCGATCTCTCCACTGAGTGGTCTGTTCTATGGGAAATTCCCTGAAGGTCAGACCACAATGTTTTCAATGCTAGCTCATTCTGATTTGGTAGAGTAATGCTCACACATACATGCTCGCAGATACGACAGCACACACATACACACATGCTGCACACGCACACATACTTGTCCCCTCTATTTCTTCAGGTAACCACAATCTCATTCAGTGACATCAATCAACTGGCTCGAGTCATCTCTGACGCAAACACTCAAAATAATACCCAGCAAGGTCAGACTGTCAGCTTCCCAGTCTGCGGGGATGGTGACACATCATGTTTCTAGGGACTATTGTAAAGGACCATGCATGTACATCTGCTCTTCGAACAAGGCACAATGACAGTTTGTTATATTTCTGACATATTTCTGATATTATTATTCTAACAATTGTCGTATATTTTCTACTATATATATCCTATTTTCTAGTGTTGTGCAATGGTTCTTGTAATCTGACCAGCCCCTCGGACTTGGGGCTGTGGTGACATCACAGGGGACGGCCCTCATGGCCATCTGGATAAGGTGATAGGCTATGACCGGTGACTGTATTTGCATAAGAGGGAGGGATCTAGAAAACTAGGAAAAACCAGCGAGGAAGGGAGGAAGCGGTCTCTTTTTGTCACCAGGCCCCAGCTTAAACACGTGTATGTATAAATCTGTTTGTAACTCGGATTAAACCATCTTAAACTCACTAGCTGTTGTTTGATTCATAACCAATAAGAATACACGACATGATGGCGAGCCTAGCACGGAGTCCAAAAAAGGAAATCTACGTTTGAAAACTTAAGCTCAAGCCACAGCTCTAAAGACGGTAAGAATTAAAATAGCGCTATTTTTCTGTTTAAACCGCTAGGGGCGCGTGTGCAACAGCTGGGTTTTCAAACAATTTCTTTGTGACTAAAACAACCTTAAAGTAAAGTCTTATTGGAATAGAAACACACTTTTCATAATCTTTAAGCTGGGGTTGGTGAGAGCCGGACTTTGAAGTCCGTTTTTGTAAATATACGATTAGATTGGTATTGGTGATATAGGGCTGAATTTGGTAATTCGCTTTTTTATGTTAAAATATTAGTTGTGTAACTAATAGCGGTATTACGGAATATCGTGAGTGTGTGTGTAAAATTGTGTTCTGATAAAGTGTAACAAGTCTGTTTTGTAAGAAAGAGCATTATTGTAGAACTGTAGCAGGAGTGTGTGCAGAGCCCTTTAGAAAGAACTGTAGACGCCATTTCTCTTTGTCTGTGTGAGAGGACGCTATTGTGTGGGCGGCCATTTTTATGAGGGTGTTGCAGTGTACTGTCGGCGGAGTTTAGACGCCATTTTTATGAGGGAAACGTGCAGTGTACTTTCAGCGGAGTTTAGACGCCATTTGCATTTAGACGCCATTTGCAGTGTGTCAGAGAGTCTAAAGGACACACACAGAGGCCATCTTTGTGAGGGAAGCGTGAACGTAGAATATTTGAATGAGATAAATAGTGGTTTAACTGGATTGAAAGATATTGCTGTGTCGTGAAAAGTAGTTGTGTTGGAGAGATTGTTTTGGAGCAGGCTACAAACACGCGGTGATTTCTCAGGGGAGACGGGTTGTAGCCCCCTCTTCTTGCCTCTGCAAACAGGCACTCCTTTGGAAAGCATTCCTTTGGAAAGGAACCTGACTGATTAATTACATTCCTTATTTCTTACGGATCATTTTACATAGACTATAGTATTTAAGATAGAGATATGGTGAATTGATCTCGGGGTATTTTAAATAGTTTAGAGTTACGGTTAAAACATTCATAGCCTTGGCTAAGAGTTGGCGCATGCGCAATCGATGCGCGTTAGCCGGAGCACAGCTCCATCTGCTGGTCGAAATACGACAATACATTTTAAGACACTAAATCCTCAGGGAGATACAGCTGAGGTCGATGAAACAGTCCGATACATTAATAAATAGAGGGTTATAAAAGATTGTAATTGATAATTGATCATTTTGTTCCTTTCAAATAACAAGTCGATTTCCTTACAGATTGTAATGAATAATTAATCATTTTATTCCTTCCAAATGACAAGTCGATTTCTTTAAGTGTGTAATTAATAATTAATCATTCATTCTTTTCCAAATAACAAGTCGATTTCTTTAAGTGTGTAATTAATAATTAATCATTCATTCTTTTCCAAATAACAAGTCGATTTCTCTACAGGTTATAATTAATATTTGTAATTTACATCTTTTATTTTAGTTAGGTCATTTCCACAGTGTTTGATTAAGGAATAGCAGAATAGTACATATTTGATAATTAAGCAGTAAAAGGGTTTTTGTAAATCAGTGAATACTTAGGTGTTGACCAAGCTTTTGTGATTTAATAATTGTGTTGACCAGAACTGTAATTAGTATTGAATGAGTAATTAAGTGACACATTCATAAACAATTAGGAAACACATTTAAGTATAAAGTACTTACACAGAGATTAGATTTAAGTTAATACTGCACTGACATACACAAGAGGCAAGTCTGTTATTCTGAAGTTGCAGGGTTTTTGTGGGGATGGTCAATACAGTTATATTGGACTAGCATTTGTTTAGCAAACAAGACAACATAAGGTGGGTTGTAAGAAGCGTACACCTTATCTAATATAGAATATTGTCAGCATATTGAACAAGTAGAATGGGGTCGAATTCCACGAAGCTGTTAAAAGATATTAGTGAACATCGTGGAATGTTGGCTACGTTATCCCCTATGGCTATAGTGGAAAAAATGAATCCTCTTGTTAGGGAAATTAGCAAAATGTCTACGAAATGGAATAGCCGTTGGGCATACATTGAACAGCCGTGGCCGAAAGAGGGCAGCATTAATTTACAATTAATTGCAACATTGGAAATACTTATCAATGGGCACAAAGCACATCAAAGAGGAAAGATTAGATCAGAGAAACGCAAGTTAGAGTTAGCTATTTTAGATCTATTTAAGGTAGAGGGACAGAAAATAGCTCAGTGTCCTGCCCCCAGTCCCCCTCCCTATGCTAAGGCACTGGAGGATCATTCCCAGAAGAAGAAGAAGGAGCCAAGGGGAAGAGGGGACGACAGGAGTGACGAGGAAGATGACAGCGAAGATGGCAGTGCAGACTCAAGTGATGACGACAATGCAGATGGAGGCTACAACGCGCAGGGCAGGAAGATGATAGCCACAGCCGAAAGGAAAGGTGGGAGAAGACGCCCGGAGAAAGAGGGAGATTGTAACCGAATGTCATCAAATACATTAAAGAACTGTCCAGTGCTGATTCGGGGTAACAAGATGGAATATCATCCGTGGCATCATACAGATTTGTCTGAAGTGATCGAGAAACTCCCAGTTCTTCAAGAGGGAGGACATTCGTGGACGCGACAGGTCGACGTGATACTGATAGGAACGCAGGTCGCGATGGGAGACCTGAAAAGACTCTTAGCTTTTATTGCAGGATTGGATACAATGCAGGAAATATTGATGAAGGCAGGACTTCATAGATATATCAATACATCAGTTTATGATCCAGAGCTTTTCGCCGCAAACAGAGGCAAACTGTGGAAAGCAATCAGGGAGATCTACCCTACTCACATTCACCCAGACAATATCATTGTGAAGCCACTGGGGGGGGATGAGAATCCCAGGGGTTATATTGCCCGTATGCACTCTCAATGGAGAAGTGTGACAGGGAAAGACGCTGAAGATAACCCCTTAGAAAAATCCATAATCAGGGAAAAAATACAAGAAGGGCTTCCTACCCCAGTTAAGGATAAGCTAGCAGAAGTGGTGGGGCTACGACACATGAACAAAGCTGTTTATATAGACCACGTAGCTCATCACGTGGAGTTATATCGAAAGAACATTCAGATACAGAAGGCACGAGACGAAGAATCCCTCAGAATATTGACTCATTTGCGATTGACTGAAAGCGAGAGGAACATAGAGGGAGTGCAGGCTTTAGCCCCACAGCAACAGCCACCTGGAGTGCAGACTGCTACTTACCAGTCCTACTCACAGGGGCCACAAGGGGGGTATCCTGCTACTTACCAGTCCTACCCACAGGGGCCACAAGGGGGGTATCCATACCCACAAGGGCCACCAGGGGTGCAAGCGGTTCCATGCCAGATGTACACACAGCCTGGCCAAGGACCACCACCAGGGGGATGGACAGCAGCAGGGAAGGAGATGCTAGAACCATGCCAATGTGACCAGAATGGACATCTAGCCTGTGCCTGCTGCAACAGGCCCCAGGGGGGCGCAGGGGGGAGCCAAGGAGGAGGATATTGGCCCCCTACTACACCTGCTCCAGGAGTGATGAACCCTTACGGAGGCCCAGCAGCTGGCCTATAGGGGTGCCCGGAAGATCCGAGTGGGAGGTGCCAGCTGGTGGTGACACAGAAGCCTGAAGGCGCCACGCACCTCCCTATGTCTAGAGAATATGTGAAGACAATCGGATTTGAGGGAATTAAACAGCTGATTCCTACAACTGAGCTTGTAGACTTAGAGTACAAGGGACAGAGAGCAACTCTGTCAACACTTGTGTCAGAACACACGCCAACAGGGCTGCTAGGGAGAGATGCTCTATGCCAATTGAACTGTACAGTAAAATGCACACCTGACAGCGGTGCTCAGGTTCCATCGACAGCCAAAGTGATTAAGCATAGAACAGACCTACAAGCTTTGCCTTTAAAGGGAGCTGATATAGAATATTGGGTTGATGGGTCTTGTTACGGGGTAGGAGAAACGTTGTGCGCTGGGTATTCCTTAGTTAAAGCACAGAATTCAAAGTTTATTGTAGAACAGGCTGAGGCAGTTCCTCAGCCTTGCTCGGCTCAGTTGGCTGAATTGATTGCCCTCACAGAAGCATGCAACTTGGGAACCGGACGGAGAGTGACAGTGTACACCGACTCTGCCTATGCACATAATGTTTGTCATTTTAATGGAGCTGTATGGAGGGGGCGGGGTTTTAAGAGAACTGATGGTACGCCTATACAGCATCACGCACAGATCATGAAGCTGTTACAAGCCATGATGAAGCCAAAGGAATTAGCTATAGTGAAGTGTGCCACACACAGGTCTGACTCATCACATGTCACACAAGGTAACAGGGCTGCAGAAGATGCAGCCAAAGCCATTACAGGAGCAGACAAGGCAGGTAAAGGTCTTCTGGTCACACATGAAAAGCAATTACAGGGCATGGTCACACTTGAGGATTTATTGATGTTACAGAGTAGAGTAACTACGTTAGACAAGAGCGTTTGGCTAGCAAGGGGGGCAAGTCAGGATGACACAGGTCTATGGAGGAATCATGAGGGGTTGGTTGTAGCACCCTCAGATTTATTAGGCATGTTAATACAGGAAGCTCATGGATTAGCACATGTGGCTAGGGGGGAGGTAAGACGCAAGATTACCAAGAAATATGGGTTTTGGAGTCCATATTTGATGGAACAGATTGACCATGCTTTAGGTCAATGTGGGGTCTGTTGGAGAAACAACATCAGAGTGGGTACACCAGTGGTGTCTGGGCATATCCCTACCCCAATAGGGCCACGGGTGGTGGACAGGGGGGTGGATGTACAGAGTAGGCAGGATGTTGTGCCAACAGGTGCCGAGGTCCCCAGAGAACCTGAGAAGGAGGAGCTACGAGGAGATGCTGTGGTGTTGCCAGAGCCAGTGGCCATGCCAGTGTTACAGCCAGTGACATTACCGGCAGTGCCTGAAACCGAGGGGACAGTGGAAAGCTGTCCAGATGCCAATAAACCAGAAACTAACGAAGCAGAGAGGGTTGACAGTCTGGAGGTCCAGCCTGGGAGTGTCCAAAGCCTGGACACCTGTGCTACTGGGGATGCTGGCGAGTGCCTGCACCATGCTTCAGATGATGCTGAGGGCGACTCCCCAGACCTTGATCAGCGTGGGAGGGGACCAGGCGGCTACCTGAACCTCAATGACACTGACGGACGACGACCAGTTAGGAAAAGATTAAAGACTATGAATAGGGTAGTGAAGCAGCAGATCAAAGGGAACGACGGGAATGGACAGCAGATGATAGCATGGCTGGAAACGGTCTTAGGGGCATGGGAAACTTATTTTGCTAAGACAGGAGCACCTATTATAGCAGACATGATTTTTGACTTTCTTAGGAGACAGGGCCTCATTGACTGTTTTTGGAAAATCAGTCACTCAGTCCACGTTAATGAACTTTTCAGAAGACTAGTCCTCACCTGAGGTGAAGATCTATGCATTAATGCATTCCCTTTGTCCTATGCTTACTGTTGGAGAATTATGTGTTATGATAACTGAATGTCATTATTTGTGTATTGTTTGTTTGTTTCTATATCGTGTGATTGAGGTCAGTTGAGAAGTGATGTGGTGGTTATACAAAGCTAGGAGAGAGGTTCTGTTCCTAGCGCAACGAAAATGGAAAGCTCCTGACTATGGAAGTGTTATCAATCTGAGACAGCGGTAAAGGCTGTTCTCCAACTGGGTACAAGTGCTAGTAACCTCTGACCCCGACGCTTCAAGGACAAAGAAAACATCGGTCGTTGGAAGTTTCTGTATTGATTTGTGCATGATAAACTGTGTTTAGTTTAATTGTGATTGTTATTTTCAAAATTCTTTTTATTATTGGTTGTTTTCTATTTTTTGTTTATGATATCTTTGGTTCCTAATACTGGTCCTGGGTTGGTCTGTGTTATTGTGCTTCTTGTGTTGTGTGTTGGTGTAGTTTTTCTGTTTGTTGTTGTTTCTTTTAAAAAAAAAAAAAAAAAAAAAAAAAAATATTTTTTATTTTTTTATTTTTTTTTATGTGGGGTTTTGTGTTTTTGTTTTTGTTTTGTGGTCGTTTAGTTTCGGAACACCCTCTGGGTGGTCCGAGGGGGGATGTGTCGTATATTTTCTACTATATATATCCTATTTTCTAGTGTTGTGCAATGGTTCTTGTAATCTGACCAGCCCCTCGGACTTGGGGCTGTGGTGACATCACAGGGGACGGCCCTCATGGCCATCTGGATAAGGTGATAGGCTATGACCGGTGACTGTATTTGCATAAGAGGGAGGGATCTAGAAAACTAGGAAAAACCAGCGAGGAAGGGAGGAAGCGGTCTCTTTTTGTCACCAGGCCCCAGCTTAAACACGTGTATGTATAAATCTGTTTGTAACTCGGATTAAACCATCTTAAACTCACTAGCTGTTGTTTGATTCATAACCAATAAGAATACACGACACAATAAAATGGAATAAATCAACACCAGTGTCTTCAATGTGTCACAGCTACAAATATTAGAACAAAAGTGATAGCTGTTGCTTTTAACCTTTTAATTGAGAAGGTTTTTTACGATGAACAGGATTTTAGAGTAATCTATGAGTGTCTCAGAATGTTTTGCTTTCTTTTTATTCTATTTATTTATTTTATTTATTTATGTACATGGTTTGTTTCCCGTGTGGTGGTTGGGTTCAGTGTGTTGTGGCTCGTACCTCTCAGTAGCCCCAGTTGCACGCTGCCTCTCATGCTCTCCTCTATGAACACAGGCACATTGTCGTTCTTGTCGATGACGCACACCTCCACGTTGAAGCTCTGAGACTGCACTGATGCAGTGAAGGACACCTGCAACAAGCACACTGGTTTCAAGCTCCTAACATAATCTATTCTGGTCCCACTTTAAACTACTTACCACTTTATAAAGCCTTCACATCGCCTTGTTTAGAAACCCCATTTGTAAGAAAATACGTACTATTACGCATCGAAATAACCGTCCTAAAATCCTAAAATCTGGTGCTTTGACACATACTGAATGTGACATTACTCCTTTTCCACACTTTATATGACATTGCTTATCAATTATTTGTAAAGCATCTCCAGTATGTATACATTTAAATCATTCATAAAGCCTTACCTTGGTTACACAAGACGTTGTTTGAGGAGAAGCCAAATTATTCATTCATTCATTCATTCACTATATGTATACAATAAATAACAATAACATCTTATTAGCATTATAATAATAGAAAATATAATGTGAAAAATATAATATCACTACATCACGCACAGTACTAATTGCATTGTCATAATATAATGTATAAATATCAACATATTATGTTCACCATTGCCCACCTGTAAAAAGTAGGATGGTTGCTTCTCTCTGTCCAGTGGTTTGAGAGCGTAGAGAAATCCTGCCTCAACACCAAAAATCCCCTCATCATCCCCCGTCACCACCAAGTCGCTGTAGGTCACTGGGAGGTTAGGGAGCTATTTGGATCAAAGCCAAAGACTATGTCAAAATACAATACAAAATACAATGCGTACAATGTAAAGCCCCTTGAGTGCCAAAAAATCCAAACCATCAGTGTTATTGTCATTGAACATCATGCACTGTTGAAGTGACTGGGGAGGTCCATTTCCTCAATACACTTTGACCTTCACTTTAGTTTTCTCACTGCATAGTCTGAAATTCTGTTAAAATGAAACTTCCAGTTACTGTGTGTGGTCAAATGTTGACCTGAGAGGTGGAGGGGACAACATTGACTGCAAATAGATCTCTGAACGTTGTTCTAATGTGTTTTGCTCTGCTCAAATAAAGTTATTTTATTTTATTAGCACTCCTACTCTGCCATGTCAATGGTGGGATATTTGGAGAACTTGCAGGGGTAACTCCATATGAGCTACGGTACAGTGAGCAGTTGTGTGTCATCTTATTTGACTGTTGACTACATTCCTCACTGGCAAACTGGGGACAATTTGCTCTCAAGAGTCTCAAAAGAAGTAGGCAGAGGGTCTGTTTGCTGGGGTCCTGTGCATTGGGTGGTAAGGCATGCGCATAGTACGTGTATGTGACAGACTGGGTTAGAACCTGGATCATCTGGACAGGACAGGTCATAATGAGAGTGCGGCTCTGTGAACCATCTCCATTACACATGACATGGTCAGGTGTGTGCATGTGGTCATCAGGGTTATGCATGCGGTGGTCAGGTGTGTGCATGCGGTGGTAAGGTGTGTGCATGCGATGGTAAGGTGTGTGCATGAGATGGTCAGGTGTGTGCATGCGGTGGTAAGGTGTGTGCATGCGGTGGTAAGGTGTGTGCATGCGGTGGTAAGGTGTGTGCATGAGATGGTCCGGTGTGTGCATGCGGTCATGAGGGCTATGCATGCGGGGGTCAGGTGTGTGCATGCAGTAATCAGGTATGTGCACGCAATGGCCAGGTTTATGCATTTGGTGGTCCGGTGTATGCATGTGAAGGTCAGGTATATGCATGCGGGGGCGCTTGGTGGCGTAACGCACTAAGCACTAAGCACTAAGCACTACGCACTAAGTCTCCAACAATCCTAAAATGTCATCACGGGACCGACAGGTAGCTCTTGCCACAGTTGATGTCAAAGTACATGCATCTACCATCAGAAGGAGATTGCACACGTTTGATTTTCTTGGGAGGTGTGCAAGGAAGAAACCCTTGCTGTAAAGAAAAACAGTCATGGCAAGACTAACGTCAGAAAAGTAAGAAATGGAGAGTTCTGGAATGGCCAAGTCAAAGCCCGAATATTTAATCCTATTGAGATGCAGTGGGATGATTTTAAACGGGCTATGCATGCAAGACACCCCTCAAGCATCACATAGCTGAACGAATTCTGCATGTGGAAAAAACGTTCTCCCAGTCGATTGAGGTTATTTCAGCCAAAGGGGGCAATACCAGGCATTAGGATATAGGTTTTTAATCTTTTCCTCAGCAGGAATTGGAATATTTGTTAATTTTTTGTTAACAAAGTTATATATTCATTGTTTTTGGTTCAGATACATCACCTTTATCTATAGAATTGTTTGAAAGAAAATAAAATATTGACATGTCCATATTTATTAAAAAAGTACTACATATTTCATGGTGTGTCCTAATTTTTTCACATGACTGTATATTGGTCATGTGTATGCATATGGTGAGTGTATGTCTCTGAATGCAATAGGTCTGAATGCTGCTCCTGTAGCTAATGGACTTTCTACTAATGATAGCAGCCAAAGCGCTTTGTGCCTATGATACAGTAGAGACATGCTACACGCCACCACCGTGTTTGGCCTGGCATGGGACTGACCAGTGGCAGTGCTAGTTGAACCTGTGAAACAGAGACTGGTGATCTCCTGTTGCCACTCAGTATGATGTGTTTACGGCCTCACATACCACATAGCAAACAACTCTCATCTGCCACCGCCATGCCAGTGAGCTCAGCTCCTGTCCAACCAACTCTCCTGAAAACCAAACACTTTGATTTGGTCCGGATTGTTCTTTTTCTGACTGGCCCACAAACCTACATTTAAACCAAAAGGCGGGTTTAAGTCTATATTTAATGTGTTGCAGTGGTGGACGGTAGCTAATTCTTCACACAGGGACAAAACATCTCTCTCCTCCCCTTCCTTTTATGTGCTGACATGCAATGCTTTCATGAAAAAAAGGTATCTTTGTTTTTCTTCCAATCAATTCATGATTTTTTTATTCAAGAATAGCAACCATATTGTCCTTTTTCCAACCTTAGTCAAAGTAGTGGCAATTATCCACCCTCTCCCATTAACACCATTAAAGTTAATCTGAGTGTGTTTTGATAGGCCGTCATAAAATGCAGAGGAGAGAGAGCAGTGACTGCAAAGTGCATTTAATTTCACAGCTTTGAAATGCCTCCAATTACAATGTCAAACACATGCGTGGCAGAGGAAACCTGATGGTTTCTGAAAGGCATTTTGAAAGCCGTCTGCTGCCATGGACGCAGGGTTAATGGTGGAACATTGTGTAGGCACTCCGATTTTAGTTTTATGTCGCAAGAGCTGGGTGTTCTTATTCACATCTTCAACCAAGAGAGCAGTAGAAGAGCTCCACTCTTTTAGCTTCACTGCCTTACAAAAATATTTTTTTATATCTCACTCAGTACAACATACACTGAACAAAAATATAAACACTTTTGTTTTTGCTCAAATTTTTGAAGTTGAAATCAAAGATCTAAGACTATGTGCACAAAAGGCCTATTTCTTTCAAATTGTGTTCACAAATCTGTTTAAATCTGTGTTATATGAGCACTTCTCCTTTGCCAAGATAATCCATCCACCTGACAGGTGTGGCATATTCAGATGCTGATTAGACAGCATGATTATTGCACAGATGTACCTTAGGCTGGTCACAATAAAAGGTCACAATCTAAAATGTGCAGTTTTATCATACAGCACAATGCCACAGATGTTGCAACTTTTGAGGGAGTGTGCAAATTGGCATGCTTGACTCCAGGAATGTCCACCAGAGCTGTTGCCTGTGAATTGAATGTTAATTTCTCTACCATAAAAGCCGTCTCCAAAGTTGTTTCCAATTCCAATTCCAATTCTCGGAAACGCCTTTGGAGACGGCTTATGGTAGAGAAATGAATATTCAATTCACGGGCAACATCTCTGGTGGACATTCCTGCCAATTGCACGCTCCCTCAAAACTTGCAACATCTGTGGCATTGTAGCCAAACACATTTTTGTAAACATTTGAAAGCTTAAACATTGGAAATAAAATCTATTTTAGTCATTTAATAAAGTATTTATCTTAAAGAACTGGTTTCATGTCTCTGCTCCCTCCTTAACGAACCTGCTTAGTTTAGTTCTGAGGACCACCCCTCATGTAACAAAAAGGTGGCATTGTCCCGCAGTATATTCACCAACTGATTAGCCACAGCCAATAGGCTAGGTGCACGATCTCACTACTTCCTGAAAGGCAACTGGTATGAACATATCCTGTCTCACTCTATTGGTTTAATTGATTAATCAGCTGTGCGGTAAACCGTTGGAACACACAGTGCACAGCTGATTAATCAATTAAACCAATAGAGTGAGACAGGATATGTTCATACCAGTTGCCTTTCAGGAAGTAGTGAGATCGTGCACCTAGCCTATCAGGTCCTTGAGTACCTTATGCCACAAGTAGTTAACACAGCAGGGAATGAGATCATAGAGTTTAGTGAAAGAAATAAAATTGAACCTCCAACAAATGAAAAAAATATTCAAATGGAAAGTTTGCTTGTAATACAATTGATTACTCCCCAACAACAACAAAAAAGTGTGTAGGGTAGAGTACCGGTACTAGAGTAGTACTGCACTACGTGTGTTCCCTTTGGGAATATACTAAACCTAATCCTAGACTAAAAAGAATCTTAATTTGAGAGTCTCCATTGAAAGTAGGATTAGTCCATTTCTGTTTGTCTAGAGGCCAGATCACACTTTGTTTTGCCCCAGAAATGTTAAAAGATAATACTTCTGTTATGGTCATACCAGGTGATCATCCTTACCTTTGCCAGGTACCATGGGAAAATGCCATCATAGTTTTCAGGGACGCCTATTTTCACATTCGCCCCTGAGCATGGCGCAAGGATCAGCAGTGTCAACAACTATAAGATACCAATCAGACAAAAATATATATCAATAGTTGTCTTAAATGTTGTTTTCCAATAAACAATGTTTTTTAAGGCTTTGAAGAATGATGTGATAAGTTGTGATTCAAAAGAGGTACTCTTACACTCAGTGAAAATATGGAGATGGACATAGCTTCTCTCCCAGTCGTAGCTATTAATATCTGTAAGGATACACAACATTTCAATCCGCACAAAGGTTATCTTTTACCTTGCAGAACAGACATGGTTCCTATCATTTCCTTCTTGTTACTGATTGATTTAGTACAACCGATTTAGATTGTTTGTTGTTTTGGCAGAGAGAGAGTGTAGATAAACCGATTGTTAAGGTTTACTCTACTGAACATTTTCTTGCATTGAAAGAATCACAATCTGGACATAATGTTTAGTTAGGCCTAACGTAACCTACACAAGATTAGACCTACTTTAACTAACAAATATTGCATGCATGACTGCTAAGTTAACATACACTCAGTGGCAACAGCAGCTACATTCTAGGCTACATTAATGTCTCATCACGTTCACAGGGGTTCAATGCAAGACCTCACCCTCTGTTGCCCAGCACACAATTTATGGTTATGCCTGAGGCACAGAATTGTAATCAAGTTGTGTTCTGTCTTTATCAGAATAAAAAAACGAGGCCTTAATAAAGGTCAATATTATTAGGACAATTGTCATCTGTATTTGACTACATATTAATCTTCACTAATAATGATGATAATATCCAAACAAATGATCAAGTGCACAATGACGCAACTATGAACAGGCAATGCTCATAAGATTACTAATTACTAACACTTTAAAAAAGAGACGGACATGTGGCAGACAGAGCCATATCTACAGATCAGATTTGAGGCTCACAGATATGGTCTGACGTACCATGAATGCCACAAAAAGTACAATTAGAATGAAACAAAGTACAGTTAGAACAATAACCAAATCAGTGATTGTCAAATAGCTGTACATATAAAATGGATTCCATTTGCCACATATCCATCAATGCATGTCTATCGATACATTTTATCATTCAAAAACTGGAAGCATTTCTATTTCTCTTACCTTTATTCAAAGATGTTGCCTCTGAAACGTGAAGGGACTCATTGAAATGTGTGGAAAACTGTGTTCTTGCACGACTTCACCGGCTTAATGTTTAACACTTCAACATAGACTTCCAAAACCTGTTAACTACTTGTTTCCTCTCAATAATGACTTTAGTCAACAAGGCTCCATTCCACTGAACAGCCTAATGAAAGAATATATATTAGGACATTAATAGCAAACATGCTTTAAAGCAACTTTCAGTGATTTTTGGGGGGTAATCATTATGATTAATATGACTCCTAAATACCTTTATGGGAGTATGACATAACCAAAGCACTAAGGACATTAGGCTACTGTATTGTTTATGTTTGTTTTAGGAGAACTAACAAAAACAAAAACAAAAATAAATGATGTAAAGCTTGAAATCTGTTAAAATTATTAGAAGAATATGTTCTTATATGGCACAAGAGAGGCCATATGCCATAGACATATGTTTGCCTCATTAAACTACACAATACCTTCATTTTAGGATTACAAAGTGTATGGTCATGAGCATAGGGGTGTGTGTGTCCAATGAGGTCAGACATTATTTCTGAATATTTAGGGGACCCCTTTTTGCTCAAGAGCAGCCCTAGAGGCAAATCTTCCATAACTTTAAAATGCACTTTCCCCATTGTTTACATTTTCTTGATGATACTGTAGCTACTTTTGAACGCTCTGTCACTGTCAACAATATGTTTTTTCATTATTTACTTAATAACTCAATGAGTCTAAAGCGTTTTCCAGTTATCCAGAAAAAACAGGACATAACATTTGATTGTTTATGATTTCTTTATTTCTTTCTTTATTTTTTTCATGTACAGCTTCAAATTATGTAAAAAATAATAATATGCTGCTCTTGTGGAATTACATTACTACAGCAAGTGCTACGTGTCAAGTGCTACTTATGAAATGTATTTGTTCCATTGTTTATGTCTTAAAACATTGGTCCAGGTAAGAAAAGCCAAGAGATAGTTGGATGTCATGTTTTATTGAAAAATGTAAATGTAAACATATAACAAAATTATTGAGTATTAAATTGAAGTGCAAATCAACCTATTTAAACAATGTTATATTCACAAGACAAACACTATTTATTGCTTTCCTCATTCATTCACATCTGGGTTGAAGGTAAGGACAACACAATAATACATTTCTAGCAACACCCTAACCCACATTAGCCCTAACTCTCATCAGTATCTTGGCCAAAGTACGAACCTGCGTACTCAGTTTCAAGTAAATATGACTCCAGGTGACAGATTGCAGTGTAATCACTCAGTCTGTGCATTAACATTGCTTCTCAAGACAGTCAAACATATTTCGGTTTCATCATCAGGACTATATACAACCATACCTCCAAAGAGGCTGTAAAAACAAACTAACTGTCTCCTGTTCTCAAGGCAATCTTACAACTCATTGTTAAAAATAACAAGCCTTTGTGGATTACACATACACATAAAGTATCAACAGCTATACATTTAAGGCAAAACTAATTATTATGAAACCAACTTCTCAAAGCCTCATGCAGGTCATCAACATTGACTTGTCATAAACACGTGTTGTGTTTATTAAAATCCTCTTTTATCTTTTTACAAAATAAAATATATTTCTGTACAACTCTATCAGTCCTTGGGGTTAGTGTCAAAAACACAGCGTTTGGTCTTAGAGGCCAAAGAGAAAACGAAAGTCTACTCCAGATCATTTCTCAGAGGACAGAGAGGTCGTGGCAGGACTTGGACTTCTGCCTGAAGGCCATCTTCTTGTTCTTCCGGGCCACCATGCGACCAAGGAATCGCTTAGCCTTCTTCCCAATGCTCTCGCGCCGCTTGCAGTTGGCCATGCGGCGGGCGTTTTCCTCCTTGCTGTCCTTGCGCAGGCGTATCTGCCGTACAATGCCCTCAAACAGTTCCTGCACATTGTGGTGTAGCGAGGCCGAAGTCTCAATGAATTTGCAGTCGAACACCACCGCACAGGCACTGCCCTCTGGAAGGGATGAGAGGAAATGACCATAATCATTTAGTATTCCTTTAGGTAATTGAAAGCCCTAGAGGGGAGGCTCAGGCCTTGTTTACTTAGCCACTCAAATCAAGCTTTCACTGAAGCAGTCAGCATTAGTTAGTTCTAAGTTAGTTCTACACAGATATACACTCTAATAATTAAGGGTTCCTAAAAGGGTAAATGTTCAAGCTAGAGAGGGTTCAATATACTAGATGTGTGATACTACTGTATGTGGTTTCACACCTATGTGGTTCCACTATCCAGAAGGGTTCATTGTCCAGAAGGGTAATTTTTAAGACTTTCTTGTAAGTGTCTGATAACTCTAGAATAGAGAGGAGATCCTAGGACACTCACCATCCACTGAGACCTCTCTGGACCGCACCAGGTCACTCTTGTTGCCCACCAGGATGATGGGAATGTTCTCAGACTGCCGAGCTCGGCGCAGCTGGATCCGCAGTTCTGATGCTTTCTCAAAGCTGGACTTGTCTGTCACAGAGTAAACAATGATGTAGGCATCCCCCATACGCATGCACTGGTCCTTCAGCCACTGACTGTTGTCCTGTAGGATGAGAGAAAGACATTTATTTACAGCTTAGCTATGGCGAGACAACACCAATGCAATGTAAGTGCTACACCGAGATGCAGGATGCACAAACGTGAATGTACCTGTCAGTGCAGTAATGTAACCTGCTATACCAGAAACATGGACAGGTGTTTTTTTCATAAAAATACCACTATTGTATGTATGTACTATTATTATGAAGGTTTCCACTACCATACTTGATGAGTGAATATGTTTTGAAGTGTCCAAAAACCATCATTGCAGACACTTTGTATGGGGTTTACAATAGAGTAATACAATAGAGTAATTTTACGTTGCTGCCATAGCAGCTGCGCAACATCTGCAATTTACGCAAGTGCAAGTAGCAGGCAACATTGAATACGATATAGTCTATAAATTCTGTGTCATGCGAGTCTCACGGAGGGCTGTTTGCTAAAGCACACATATATGTAGCCTGGAGCCAGGCAAGTCTACGATTTATTAGGGCTATGTAGTCAAGTCCTGATTCAATGCACAGTAACTGAATGCATCTTTTCATCAGATGCCATGTGCTCACCTGTTCCCAAATATCATACAACAAGATGGATGCCTCGTCCTCGTCCACTACGATAGATCTGTCATACGTGTTTCCTGAAACAAAAGCAGACATAGATACTATTTAGTAAATACCCCATGATCAATACTGTATGTTATATCAGCCTAACATTGAATGGAGACCCTCCATTGGGGCATTGTAGTCCAAGAGTAGCCTGGGTCCAGGAGATGGCCCTGTGCCTCAGACATTGACCTTTCATAACCCTGATGATGATTGCATGTCAACAGCAATATTGGATATATGGATAGTGCCTAACCAACTGGATGGAAATATGAATTATGAATGTGTTGTGCGCAAACTTCCTCAGTAAAATCAATGTGTTAACAGCATTTGTGTAGCCTATTATATCTAATGGGATGCAGTCAACAAAACAGTCGCTTTCTTAATTCACTTATATGACTCCTATTCATCATCATCATCATCATCATCATCATCATCAATCATGATCTTCTTCGCTCACCTGTTTCGTCGCAGTCGTGACCGTCCTCGACTCCGCCGAAGATCCGTGCCAGGCTAGACTTGCCCACCCCGTGCTCGCCCAGGACCACCACCTTGTGCACCTGCGCCTCGGAGTCGCTGCCGGAGGAGATGACGGAGTCGGAGGAGTCAGACACGCAGCTGTCCCGGTGCGGCTCCCCGGGGGTGTAGGACGTGCAGCGCATCAGGGTGGACAGGTCGCCCGGTGGCCCCCCCGGGTGCCCCCCCATGGTGCCGCGCAGCTCGCGGTCGTCCACTGGCATGCTTCTCCTGTGCAGATTCTGCAGGTGCATGGGAAACGGCACGCTCCCTCTCCTCTTGTCCATGTTCCGCAATTTGTCCCCTTTGTTCAAAGTCATGGTGATAACTTCCTCCAGGTATCTGTGAAATGGGATGCGCTCATTATTATGATGCTGTTACGTAGGCTATTTCTGAGATGAATTTCTTTAATAGTCTCGGTTCTTTAACTTTTATCTAATCATTCAATATAACAGACCTAGTAATTACACTGATATTGTCTGATAGTAGGCTAATTACGTATGAACCCTTTGTGTCGTATAGGCTACGATACGAATCTATGTGGTGCTACTCTAAAGAAATCAGATCATTTCCTTATGAGTAATGTACATTTCCCAACAAGCTAAAGTTAATTTCAATCATTGAGAAAAAAATACTTAAAACAAGTAGAATATGAGAATTGTATCAGCAGCACAACTGCAAAATCACAGAATTCCAAGAGTAAAACCTACATTTTGATGTGAGTCTTATGTATTCCTTCCGATGCCAAAAATCCTGAACCAGGCTTAGATCCTCTTAGATCCTTGTGTTACCGTTGTCATTCAGTGAAGGGAAGTCTCGGTTTGATCCAGCGCATGGCGCGGAGCCCCATATTTATCCAGCAGCCTGATGAGTGACGTCACCGCCAGGCAGGGTTTGCCTCTGAGAATCATCACGTCTATTATAGGAACTTATTATAGGAACTCGTGACAACATGCGCTCGTGAGAGACGTGATTCAAAATGCTGCGCGGGTGGTTGAGGGATTCCCCCCGTGCGCAATTCCAACACTGCAGTAGTCATACAGTCAATCTAGAGTTGATGGCAGCTACTAGATTGTAATCAAGTGCAATACTGAAACACAACTGTGAACATTTCAAACCTGCAAACTGCGACACTTTAAATGAATGTGCAATAATACTATGTGCAATATGACAACCCTCAGGTACATAAGGTTCAGAGATAGGAAATGTTAGGATATTTATAGCATAGCATAGAGTACAGCACAGTGTTTTATTTGTATAGTATAGTATAGTGGATAGTGTACATAGCCTTTATTTATGTAAACCAGCTCTTTTCCCTTCTTGTTTTTAGTATTTTTTTTCTAGCACCAGGGGAGCCCCCCCTCCCAAATTGCGTTGTATGGTACCTGTACTGTATTAATGACAATAAAGACCATTCATTCATTCATTCATTCATTCATCCGGCAATTGTGTTGCCTAATTGACTTGAAGCGCTTGTCAAGATCCCTAGATCTATTGAAGGGGTAGTAGCATCCTTTTCCTTTATATTAGTTGACTGACCAATTGATTAGCCTAGGCCAGACACAATAGTGGATATCATGTATGCTGATATCCTTTCTTGTGCATAATGGAGCATTGGGGTTTGGAACCACCATGGTTGGTAGGTTTAATATGTCCAGTACAGGTGTCTCCATATTTCTAGACTTTAGACGGCGTCAGTCAAGCCAATCTTTGAGAAATTACTGTTACACAGACAGCTGCAACTAGTTGATAGATTATCTTCAGCATGTGGACAGGTAGGCCTGTATTGAGGTTATTTTCAACTTCTGTTGTTGGTCGAGCATTTTAGACCAGATATTTAAGTGACACATAAACTATAAGGGGTAGTGGTGGTCTAGTGGATAGTGAGTTGGACTTGTGATCGGAAGGTTGTGAGTTCAAATCCCGCCTGAAACCACACCACTACTAGTGTGCCCTTGAGTAAGGCACTTAGCCCTCAGTTACTCCAGGGGGAATGTCCCTGTAATTCGTAATTGTAAGTCGCTTTGGATAAAGGCGTCTGCTAAATGGCAAAATTATTATTATAATTATTCACTAGCCTAGCTGAGGCCAGACCAAGTCATGCAAGCCATTCAACACAGCCATTAGAAAAATAATGTCTTTAAACTGGACCTCCATTTATCAACAAGCTAGGGGATATCTTATATATCTTGGACAGATGTGCCAGCCAGGAAAGACCATAAATGAAATCCATTGGAATAATGATGATGATCTCACCTCCAAGATGTGAACTGAGAATAGTATATAGTGTGTTGCTGCCACCTGTTGGTCTTTATGTAAAGTAATCTGCACTGCACAACTGGACAGGTGAATTTAAATCCACTGATAAGCCTCAGTGACCACATATTGTGTTCACCTATCCTGTGTTTTCAAATCAGAACAGATTAATGGAAGGGGGGAGAGAAATCCACTTAGATGCATCTCAAATGTCACAGACGGGTTGAAGGAAACAACCATGCACAGAGAAGAGGTCTGGGGGGCCAGGGGGCTAAAGCAATGACTCTTCTGATATCCTGAAAGGTATCATGAAGCCAAAGGGGGGCATGCTGGAGCATCAATGGGTTAATCGTAATAGTCTAAAACAGATCCATCTCCTTGGTTCCATTTCCTTCAACTGCATAAACTGATCTGAAAACTCAGTACAATTACCCTACTAAGAACATGCCCTGACCTAGAACCTGCCCTGACCTATACCCAGCTCTTTAATTTCAGTGCAGAAGAGGAGGGTCTGCTTACGCGTCCTGTCATGATAGCATATGTCTCCCATCTATATAACATATTTTTCAATACAAAAGGAAAAGTTAGTTTAAGAAAATGTTTCCAGTTGTAAACCAAATACAAGTTTATTTATGATATACATAGAATGCAGTCATAGACGATGCAATGAAATGCTGAGGCAGTGACAGATGAGACAGTTGAAGCTGCTGACTCTCTCCAATGCAGCTCATCGGATGTGGTGCCACCCTCCCCCCCCTGCTTCCTCCTGAAGTCCACAATCAGCTCCTTCGTTATGCTGATGTTGAGGGAGAGATTATGATACTGGCACCAGTCCGTCAGGACTTCTTATTTAGGCTGTCTCGTCGTTGTTAGTGATCAGGCCAACCTAGTCCATCCTTCCTCTGTTGCTAGGGCCTGCTTTGGTCTCAGCTGAATTTTGTTAAGACTAGCTCTATGAAACAAGTTTGATTCACTGGGTTCTGACTCAGCTGTACCCTCTCCTTCTGACAGGGTCACAGAGTGTCACTACTACTGAAACAGTCAGATGTTATTTTGAGTCAGAAGAATAAACGTGCCTCCTCCCCCGGGTTTAGATTTGCTTTCTATGGTTCTCCGACAGTGGGTGGCTGAATGACCTAGCCTTTAATTTCCTGTAAGAAAAGGACCCTCTAGAGCTCTTTAATGAAAACCCCACGTGTGTGTGTGTGTGTGTGTGTGTGTGTGTGTGTGTGTGTGTGTGTGTGTGTGTGTGCGTGTGTGTGTGTGTGTGTGTGTGTGTGTGTGTGTGTGTGTGTGTGTGTGTATTCCTCTAGTACGTACACAGAACAGTGTGGAGGTGGAGATGTTTATCTCAATTGTAATAAGAAAAGTGCACATTTAGTCATGCACTGCTCAGTGCTTTTGTCCTCTGTGACTCACTACTGAGGCTATTGGAGCTCTCTGTCCTGTTGATGTCATTAACACAACATTAATTTAATTTAATAATAGTTAATGCTTTGTTTATCTAGTGGAACTTACTGAGTGGTCTGAGTGGAGGTAACTGTTATAATAATCCAGTCAGACACTGAGGAGAAATGGGATAGGAGCACAATATAGCCTTGGAGTGGGTGTATGACATAGAAATATGATTCATAGAGAGGTCATACCTACATTTTATTTCTATGGGGTGTGCATCTGATAAGGCCTCTAACAATTCTGAAATAATTGTCTAATGACAATCTCGACTGTGCTCCAACACGCTAGCTAGCTGGCTAACAACAAAGAACATTGCGTTCGCTAGATAGCTGCTCTGCATGTTAAGTACATCACAACATGCTGATAGAACATGAACATGCTAAAAACACATAACTGAATGACACACAGTCCCTTTTTTATTGATGTGGATACATGCATGTGCGTGCGCGTGCGTGTGCGTGTGCGTGTGTGTGTGTGTGTGTGTGTGTGTGTGTGTGTGTGTGTGTGTGTGTGTGTGTGTGTGTGTGTAAGCATAGCTCTTGGAAGTTTACTGGTTGCTATAGGGGTAGGAGGCCTTGGGACCCTGTCAACTGTCACTCAAGCTTAGGGTTCTGCTAAGGTACAATGATTTTAAATTAAACAATCACTATGAGGTTTATGTATGTTGGTATTTCTGTATTTTCTCATTTTACCATTATTATTTGATTGGTATTTGTGTACATGTTGGTATTTCTGTATTTTCTCATTTTAACATTATTATTTGATTGGTATTTGTGTACATGTTGGTTTCACTGTCCAGTATTGATTCTAGGCTTTGCGTTTGCCTTTGGAGTCGGCTATTGGTGTCTGTCAAGTGTCAACATGAGGACCAAACAGACATCAATCAAGGAAGCAGTTATGAGGCTGATACATCAGAAAAATACAAATAAACCTGTCTAACTTGTCTTAATTGATGATGTAACTGCTGACGGTGGGGGGGGTCAGATGAGACCTCTTGACTTTTTCAGGGCTCTCCTGACCTTTGGCGACCCTTAACACAGTCTAAGCAACCCTCTAGGTAGGAGAACACAAAACTAGTGAAGTATTACATGGGTAGATGACTTCATCCTGGATATAAGGATCAGTTACAGTATAAGTTTGGAACAGCTTGCTATTTCAGTGAAACGTACTGCAGAGACATCACTCTGGGAATTGGAGATGGTCTTTAAAGGACCAAAAAAGGGAAAACATTGGAAAAGCATTCTGTTACAGTGGGAGGAAAGCGTATAAGTCATCCATTTTTAATACGGGGCAATGGCAGCAGTTTGGAGTGGTAACTGAGAAAGGTCCCAGTGGAAGGAGACCCTGAGACTACAGTATTTCTAGCTAGTTGCATTTTTAGTTAGTAAATACCCTTTCACTTTTCTTTCAAACTTGTTCAATGATTTATTGTATCCTCACACTACCTGAAACTCTGAATTGTTACCAGTGGGAAAATCCTTGGTATAGCTGTGTTGGTGGACATTGTAAAGAATAGCACCCTGGGTTACTAGTACAGGTATACACAGTAAATATGCTGATATCAGTCCTTTTTTATCATTTAAAAACTCTGAAAATAAAAATAAACCTTGCCTTAAAATTTGCAGGAAGGTGTCATGTTTAACTTTGTAGCATTTAGTGTTCAGGTTTGCTTTCAATCACTTGGAGATTAATTGTAACAGACATTTAAACCAGGGGTGCCCACATTTTTGCACCTCACTGTATAACGAGAACACTTTAATTTCAGAAGAAACGTTGTGGGCTTGCTGAAAGTCTTATTATGGCATTGGCAGCGTAAGCAAAACTACAGCCGTTACTGTATGAACAAATTACACGATGAACACTGTTGACACATCTTGTTCTCCGTCTCTAAGAGTAACAGATGGTTTTCAGAAGATGACACATGATCCATGATTGTTTTGAACTGGGTTCATTGAGTGAAGATGTGAAGAAATCCATAGAAATCCATATGTCAGGGTTGGATAGGTATCAGCAAGTTTCCAACCTTACCTTATGATAGTGATAGTTATGATGTAAAATTGTCACCATCACTTATGCCTTTCAAATTGTATTCATAACTGTGACCCAAAGTGTCTAGGGATAGGGGTTGATTTGGAATTCAGTATGCTATACATCTGCTGTTAGGAAGGCTGTACCACCACCTGTTGGACTCCTGGGGGATTTGCGGACAAACTGTTAATAAACTCCTTATTCAGTGTCTATCCTCGTTGGCTTCAGCCACGTGCCCATGACATTGATACGTATATGTACCGGAAGCCGACGACGTCACGCGTGACATCATTCAAGCTCAAGCTAACGAACACAGACACGACGTGTGGGACAATGTAGAAGTGACTCCAGTTGTACCCTTCTCACTCGCATTATGTTTTTTCCCTCTTATGTCATTGTCGGAATCGCATGTTTGATATATAATTACGCATTTATGCAACGCTCTCATGATCGAATGGAATGGTAAATTAACTGCAATTATAGCGCCTTATTCAGTGCAATCTCATTCACCCATTCACACACACATTTACACACCAATGGCGGCAAGTTACCATGCAAGGCGCCGTCCCGCTCGTTGGGAGCAATTTGGGGTTCAGTGTCTTGCCCAAGGACACCTCGACACAAGTGGCCAGCCGGGGATCGAACCACCGACGTTGCGATCATTAGACGCCGGTTCTACCTTTGACAGTGGTCATAGCTGTTTATCTATTTACCTGAGACCCGATCATTTCATGTTTTCCACTTGCACTAACCACAACGTTATTCATCCATCAAAAGTCACCAGAATTGCTTATGATATGCAACATTTCCTCACACACACCCCATGTAGTGACTCCCTCACTACATTTTAGGCAGCACCCCCGGGCGCAATATATCCCTCGCGAAATATGTCCCTCTAGTCAAGTCGATATGACGTGCCCGTGCGGAGTGGCGCGCTTCGATGGCAACAGAGAAACCGGAGTCAGGTACACACAGGGTAGTGGAAAAGGTACGGTACGGTAATGGAAAGGTACGGTACGGTAATGGAAAAAGGTAGAATTGCCTGCATTTTCATCCGTTGTCCATGACGGGGCGATAGAGAACACATAAAATGTGCCGTCGTCGAAGATGATTGTCATACGTTCATGTGTCATTTTAAATATAGTTTGTTGATAGATAATTTGATTGTATTTCTAATGCACAAATGACATATTAAAACATAATTTACAACGACATTTTCTTTTCCACGTGTGAGGAAAAAATGACTAGCAGAGGATGGTTTCGATCCATCGACCTCTGGGTTATGGGCCCAGCACGCTTCCGCTGCGCCACTCTGCTGTGCTGGCAAGTGGAAGATATTGGCCTTCTTAACTAAAAGAAAGAGTTTCATAATATAATTTCATATTAGACTTATTGTGGAAAGGTGGCGATACCCCTTTCACTGCCATAGTAAAGCCTTTAGTTTTCACAGAAAACTAAATTATTCCTTCCTCTAACATTATGACTGTCAATGGCCCCTGGCCCGACAGATTACTTTTTGTTGATGATTAATTTACTTTGTCTTACGTAGCCGATATAAGTCGCTTTGGATAAACGCGTCTGCTAAATTCCAGAAATGTAATGCCTAAAATGAATTAAGAATATTCATTTACAACCCATACACTCTGGACATATTAAGATTAATGATACAGCATACAATGCGATTCTAGAGAATTTTGTGGCAAGAGTTTGGGAAAGGCTTTCCAGTTTCAGCATGACAATGCCCCCATACACAAAGTGAGGTCCATAATGACACAGGCTGTGTTCGGAATAGCATTATTAACTCCAAATGAATAGCATATGCTCATGGTTTTGGAATGAGAAGTTCAACAGTGTGATGTTCGGGTATCCCAATACTTTTGTCCATATAGTGTACAGTTCAAAGGAATATTGTTTATTAAAACCATATAAAATAAGGATAAGTGAATGTCTTCATATCATGTAGCAATTCAAGAAGCATTTAATTGAACAAATATGACATTCAAAAATTACAAATCTTTAACAAAAGCGTTGTTTTCACTTAATTAAAGTGCATATACTCTTTTTATTAAGTCCTTCAGTTTTGCCATTTCCACCCATTTTTCTTATCTTTATTTTGTGGTTCTATTGTGTTAATTCTGCTTTCATTATACAGTATGTGCCATTTGTGTTTCTTTGTTTTTATTGTAAAGCACTTTCTATTACAAACAAATGTGCTTAAAAAACAACGCTTGATTGTTTTATGTTAAAGGAGGAAGGAAGGAGTACTACACATTATTATCCTAATGTATATATTCATTGCCTGGGCCAGTTTGACAGTGTATGAAGTGGCTGAATTTAACCCACAGTCTCTGAGCACACACGTCATCTTTCTCTCTGAGATTCCTTGCTAAGGCTGCATTGCTTTTGGGTGTACTTATATCAGGGAACAATGCATTTATATGAAAATACAATATTGAAGTAATATTACAAAATGTCAGATGTAGTAGATCTAGTGAAGATATAGTATGATACCCATAGTGTGTGTTTAGTATTCATGCCAACGTCATAATATGACACATATAACTTGTGTTAGATGACAAAACGTTAACGACAGCAGAGGTGGAATAGGCCTATTAGCCATTTCAAAGCACGTTTCGCAAACCTCAACACACTGTACTACCCTACCAGTATGTAAGAGGCAGAAACGTAAGAGCTCCAAGGAGACACAGTCCATCAGCCAAGACCAGAAGGTACAATCTTCGTGGGCAGAAGTTACTGACTTGTGGTCAGGCATTGGTTGACCGCCTCCAGAAGCTGAGAGTTCTCCAGTGCCGCCGCCACTCTCTCTTTGTCTGCCAGCTGTTTGTTGACTAGAACAAAGCAGAGAAAACCAGACAGTCAAAAGGGGCAGACACCTTGTGGAGAATATGTTAGCTAAAACAGTATCTTTAAATGTCTTATTTGTTAAACTCAAAATATTTGCACGAAATACATAAAGCCTAATACAACTGAGCTATTAGCAAAAGCTAGAATACAATGTAGTCCTATTGTGGATGTGTTTGATGAGCCCAGACTCAACACAGAGTTGCACTAAACATATTACTTGCTCCCTCTGTGGTGTGCGTCCCAGGAGTAATGTGCACATCGATCTGAAGAGGAGTGAATGAATACACACAATCAGACAAGAAACAAATGCATTAAAAAATCCACAGCTCACAGGAGAGCAGGGGGGCTTTACCTTTACACATGCCAGGGCCGACCCTAACTTACTGTGCTTGTACTGATATTTTCCTTTCACAACTTTTATGCTGGATGCTGGATGTACAGAAGTGCTGGGTTGGACTCTAGTGTAATTCCTTTATGAAAGGCTTATTATCTCTCTCACCCACCTTAAACCTATTAGGTAGTGAGCGCAGCAGCTTGACTTTGATGGACAGTCCAATGAGGGTAGCCATGCTGCAGTGGGGTATGGTGGGGGTGAACTCTATACCCACTGTGCTATCTTGATCATTTACCTGTGAAGACAAAACAGCTCTGATGGTCAATGCATTCATTCGAACCCTAACCCATTTCAGAAAAATACAAGTTATACAACATATCTGAAGCTTCTACACAAAGTGATGCGAAGTAATGAATGGGTGTGAAACATACGCGCACTCGCACTTCTTCCACAACCTTCAACTCCTCGAGGGAGAGAGGGTGTTCTGGGTCGTTGATGGATTTAATTATATGTAGATCAGGTTAAGGTGACATTTTATGACAAAGTGTGAGTCCCACTCACAGATAGTTCTTCCCCTTTCTACCTTTCCTTGCTGTTGTACATTGTCACACTTTTCTTTTTAATGATGACTGATGTATAGATGATTCACTTACGTTAGTTAAATTTACTTGTTATATAACTCCCTTTGGATAAAGGCATCTGCTAAATGTCAAAAATGTACAGTACAGGCCAAACATTTCCTTTATTTTCATGACTATTTGGTACATTGTAGATTCTCACTGAAGGCATCAAAACTATGAATGAACACATAGGAATTATGTATTTAACAATAAAGTGTGAAATAACTGTAAATATGTCTTATATTTTAGATTCCTCAAAGTAGCCACCCTTTGCTTTTTTGTTGTTAATCAAATCTATAATAATAATATTAAATATAATGTGTTAATAATAATATGTTATTATATATATAATATTATTATTATATATTTTATTTATTTTATTTTATTTTATTAACAACAAAAAAGCAAAGGGTGGCTACTTTGAGGAATCTAAAATCTAAGACATATTTAGAGTTATTTCACACTTTTTTGTTAAGTACATCATTCCACATGTGTTCATTCATAGTTTTGATGCCTTCAGTGAGAATCTACAATGTAAATAGTCATGAAAATAAAGGAAACACATTGAATGAGAAGGTGTGTCCAAACTTTTGGCCTGTACTGTAAATTAAAATGTACATTCATTTAAAGCAGGATTGGTGTACGTGTAGAAGTGCACATGTGGGGAAAATGGTTTATAATCAATAGTTACCAAGCTTACAACATAATCTACACGTTTTTTTTTTGTTTGGTTTTTTTCAACAATCGTGACCCATAGCAAGCAGACGATAAGCTGATACTTAACAAAGGAAGCGTGAGCATCTTTGGTTAAAAGGATATCAAATATTTCTCTCTCGTCGATGGGATCAGCAACATCTTCGTCTTCATCCAGTGCGGTCAGAAGTCTCTCTTCAGACCGTCTAAATATCTTAGGATTTACGTTCCCCTCAGACATTTGAAATGTTAATACTGGAAACACTACAAATTGGAAAAATCTGAAACAAAAAAAAAAACAGCCTCGATTGCTTTTGTAACCTGGACTTTGACGAACAACTATACCCGTCCCGAATGTTGCAGATAATGGTAACTATACTCATAAAAAGTAGCTTATTCAATAGAGATGTTTTTTCTGCCCCCTGCTGGATAAACCTGGAAACCAACTTGTGTGATGCGCATGTTACGAGATCTACAGACCGCAAGTTGTGAAGTCACCCTTACAAAACAAAATCACATGTGATTTTGTTTTGTAAGGGTGACTTAACAACTTGCGAATTGCTTCTTGAATTCGTGACGTTAGAATTATAAGGTTCTATCTCCATTTTTGTCAAAATTTAGTTTTTTTTTACATAATCTGTAGATAGGAACATTAATTGCTATAAGCAGATACAAGTATGATGACTCCAGCACACTCCTACTACCAAGTTTAATGCTGCCATCTAAAAAATGATGAGGTGTCTTCAGTTTTATTTGCATTCTGCAGTGTGTGACCGAAACTTTCATAGTGTGTAGGTGTTCACTCTGTGTTTCATTGTAGCTTGGCTCTCTAAAATAAAGCTGATGTTGAGAAGCTGTATGTGACAAGAAAGCAGTCTGGCCCGTAACGATGTCGTACTGTGTCCGTATGGTTTGGGTCGACACCATAGTGTGGGAGACTGCTTCTCGCCACATACTGTTACGCTGTCTGCATGTTTCACCCGCTATCTGAGTCGCACCACGCACTTGCCTCAAGAACATTCCGGTGCAGGTTAAGCGGCAGCAAGCAGTTGTAGCTATGCCTGGCAAATGTACATTTCAGGATGTGTGGCTCACTAAAGACATTTACAACTAACATGGATGAGTACCTGCAGAGGTGATCAGCTGAGGGTGTGACCCATTAGGTGTTTATTAATGCCTGTGTGGTGTTATTTTTTAAAATGTTGACATTTTTTAGTTAGTAATTCATAAAATCCAAAAGTTCCATCTTACAAAACATAATGTAATGTAAAAAATTTGACGCTCAATATCTCTGAACTACCCTAGACGGAGATAGAACATTATAATTGCTCACGAATTGCTATATGATATAAAGATATTCACGCAGTTCTGAATAAGCTTCTTCTATGGTTTTGATAAACAATACTGTTGGAGTATAGGCTACATATGTATGGATTGTAAATTAATATGCTTAATTTTATTTTATTTTATCAAATTTAGGCCATTAGATCGATCCACTGTGAAAGCTAAACGCTTTCCACATGTGATTTTGTTTTGTAAGGGTGACTTAACAACTTGCGGTCTGTAGATCTCGTAACATGCGCATCACACAAGTTGGTTTCCAGGTTTATCCAGCAGGGGGCAGAAGAACATATATTCAGACGGTCTGGAGAGAAACTTCTGACCGCACTGGATGAGGACGAAGATGTTGCTGATCCCATCGACGACAGAGAAATATTTGATATCCTTTTAACCAAAGATGCTCACGCTTCCTTTGTTAAGTATCAGCTAATCGTCTGCTTGCTATGGGTCACGATTGTTGAAAAATGCTGGTTGATTATATTGTGAACTTCACTAGTGATTATAAACCCTTTTCCCACATGTGCACTTCTACACGTATTTAAGAGCTCATGCGTACACCAATCCTGCTTCAAATTAATGTACTCTCCTGACATTTAGCAGACGCCTTTATCCAAGTGGGGGGGTTATTATACCATTATTTCAGAGTAAAATTAATGTAATATGTGAGACACTGTGCTCTGGCTCCGGTTCTTAGTATTCTTATTTTCAACAGCAGGAGTAAAACCCAAAGAAAAAATAAGAGAAGCCACCACTCCAGTAGCTGTTTTGGTGTTTCATCTGTCTGTCGCACTCCTTACCTCCTCTGCTCTCTCCTTCTCTCCTATCCTGGTCATAAAAAGGATGTGATCAGCATATGACAACCAAAATCTAACCAAATCTCTTATTTTTTGATGTGATGATTAGATCATAAACACATGTTATTTATCAATTCATTTTATAGATAGACATGAAAAAAAAAAGGGAAAAAAAAAAAGATTATACAAAAGCAAATAATTAATACACTATTCCATCCCATAGGGGCTAAAATAGTAATCATTGCTCATAATTCCATATGGGCTGACAGTCACACAACACAGCAACACTATCGGATGCCAGCTACAGGACGATATTCAATGCAGAAACAGATGTACATCAATCAGCATTGAGGAACAAAACTGCTCAGTATTGTTCTTGCATAAAGATGGACTCAATTCAAGTTTTTCAGCCATTTGTTGATGACATTTTAAGAATGTCAAAGCAAAGGGTCAAAATACTTAGGTACATGGGGTATTTGTTGTATTTACATTTTAATACATTTACCGAAAGTTCAAAAAACTTGTTTTCACTCTGTCATTCCGGGTTATTGTGTGTGGATTTATGGCAAATTATTTTAATTGAATCCCTAAAATGAGTCTATAACACAACAAAGTGAAGGGGTCTGAATACTTTCCGAATGCACTGTATAACTTGTGTTAAATGACACAATTATAGTGACAACAGAGGTGGAATATTAGCCATGTCAAAGCACGTTTCGCAAACCTCAACACACTGTAGTACCAGTATGTAAGAGGCAGAAACGTAAGAGCTCCAAGGAGACACAGTCTATCAGCCAAGACCAGAAGGTACAATCTTCGTGGGCAGAAGTTACTCCTCAGAGGGGCTCAGACTGGCTTTGTGGTCAGGCATTGGTTGACCACCTCCAGAAGCTGAGAGTTCTCCAGTGCCGCCGCCACTCTCTCTTTGTCTGCCAGCTGTTTGTTGACTAGAACAAAGCAAAGAAAACCAGACAGTCAAAAGGGGCAGACACCTTGTGGAGAATATGTTAGCTAAAACAGTATCTTTAAATGTCTTATTTGTTCAAATCAAAATATTAGCACAAAATACAACTGAGCTATAGCAAAAGCTAGAATACAATGTAGTCCTATTGTGGATGCGTTTGATGAGCCCAGACTCAACACAGAGTTGAGTTACACGGACGTATATTACCTGCTTCCTCTGAGGCGTGCGTCCCAGGAGTAATGTGCACATCGATCTGAAGAGGAGTGAATGAATACACACAATCAGACAAGAAACAACTACATTCTTTCACAACATTGTCCTGTCCAGCAACTATGCTGGATGTTACCAGACAAGCCCAGTACAGCAGTGCTGGTTGGACTCTAGTGTAATTCCTTTATGAAAGGCTTATTATCTCTCTCACCCACCTTAAACCTGTCAGGTAGTGAGCGCAGCAGCTTGACTTTGATGGACAGTCCAATGAGGGTAGCCATGCTGCAGTGGGGTATGGTGGGGGTGAACTCTATACCCACTGTGCTATCTTGATCATTTACCTGTGAAGACAAAACAGCTCTGATGGTCAATGCATTCATTCTAACCCTAACCCATTTCAGAAAAAACATCACACATCTGAAGCTTCTACACAAAGTGATGTGAAGTAATTAATGGGTGTGAAACGTACGCGCACTCGCACTTGTTCCACGACATTCAACTCCTCGAGGGAGAGAGGGTGTTCTGGGTCGTTGATGGATCTAATTAGATGTAGATCAGGTTAAGGTGACATTACAAATCCCACTTCTTCCCCCCCTTGTACCTTTACTTGCAGTTGTACACTCACTGTCACACATGAGCTTAAAGCAGGATTGGTGTAAGCATGAGCTCTTAAATCCGTGTAGCAGATATGAATGAATGAATGAATGGTCTTTATCGTCATTGATACAGTACATGTACCATACAACGAAATTTAGGAGGGGGGGGGGGCTCCCCTGGTGCTAGGATTTTTTTTAAAACTAAAAACAAGAAGGGAAAAGAGCTGGTTTACATAAATAAAGGCTATATCCACTATCCACTATACTATACAATACAAATAAAACACTGTGCTGTACTCTATGCTATGCTATAAATATCCTAACATTTCCTATCTCTGAACCTTATGTACCCGAGGGTTGTCATATTGCACATAGTATTATTGCACATTCATTTAAAGTGTCGCAGTTTGCAGGTTTGAAATGTTCAGCTGTATTTCAGTATTATTACACTTGATTACAATCTAGTAGCTGCCATCAAATTGTCTAGATTGTCCAGGGCCTAGAACCTAGGTCTTTACAGGATGGGTTGATATGGGTTTATAAACAAGTATTTTTCAACAAACGTGACCCATAGAAAGCACATGATAAGCTGATCATATAGGCTACTTAACAAATAAAGAGTGAGCATCTATATATATTATAAGGATATCGAATATTTCTCTGTCGTCGATCGGATCAGCCACATCCTCGTCCTCATCATGTGCGGTCACAAGTCTCTCTCCTGACCGCTGAAATATCAAAGGGTTTGCGTTCTCTAAACGGGTCATTTGAAGTGTTAGAAATGGAAACACTACAAATTGTTTAAAAAAAAGTTTGAAACACAGAAAGCAGCAGCAGGAGCCTCGATTATTTTTGTTTTGTAAGGTGGACTTTGACGAACAACTTCCGGGTTGGAGAGATCGTAACATGCGCGTCACACACTCTCACACACGCTCACACACTCACGCTTCCAGGTTTATCCAGCAGGGGGCAGAAAAGCATCTCTATTAAATACTTTTTATGAGTACACTATGAAACATGACATAGCTGTCAAAAATGTTGTTTCCTGCTGTGAAAATGTTGTTTCCTGCTCTTTATTCATGAAGGAGATGACATCCACTCTAATTTAAAATAACTATCTTGGGACACATCGATAGATTCAAAATATGTAGGCATTATATGGAAAATCCCCAGCTTGATGGTGAAATGAAATGATGATGAAACAGCTGATACAGACTCCTGATAATTTGTGACTCAGAATGTAACATATCCAGTCCTATCCAATATCCTGTTGGCACTGTAGGCTACAAGTGAACTGCAAGATCTATGAAAAAGGTCCGGTTGTACTTTTACTTTGGAGCAATTTCTACATGTAAATACAATTGTCAATATAATTGAAATACCCTAAAATGCATTTGATTAGTTACAGACATAACAATAAAATAATAACATTGAAAAGCAATCTCAGTGAGCTTTTAAGAGATACTCAGTATACTGAGTACTCAGTCAATGTTTAGCTATCAATGTTTCATTCACTTGTCTGTTTCAAGAAATGCTGGGTTTACTTTTGTGGAAACAACGTTGCCACATTATAAGACTGAGCTATTTATCACCAGGCCTTCCTAGCTCCAAGCTGACCCTCTCTGTCTAACTTGTCAACAGCTGTTGAAGGAACCTCTTGGTTTGCTTGTACACAATGAGGCTCTTTTGAACCCTAAAGCCTGTCTCAGCCTGAAATACCTGTTTAGATTGAGCCTGATAGCACACCTTCCTATTCTATTTGCATGAGCCCAGCTTTGCTCTGAGCTCACGGAGAAGGCAATCCCCTGGCAGTCAGATATTATACAATTGACTACTAGAGTAAGTCTAATTCCAAATTTAACAAGCTTTTGATGCCATTGTCTTGACTTGAATTACAAGAACTATGGTTATGTGGGCATTTTAGTAACTATGTCTAAATAAATAAATGTTTGTAAAGTCAAAATACAACAAAGCATACCAATTTGTTGTTTAATTCAATATATGTAATATGATCCCTCACCCTAAGTCACTCACTCGTCAGTGCTGTCAGAGAGATTAGTTCAATAGGGCAGTACGCTGAAGGACTGCAATTTAAAATAGTGGGCACACCCAAATTGTGTGTCAACAATAACAGTTAAAGGTAAAGGCAAGCAGGAGTCTTGGGTGTGGTTGGTTTGTTCTGGGCTAAGTGCTGGCCCTGCCCTGAGGGACACTTAATGCTATATTCTTGCTCTTGTCTTTGCTGACCAAGGCAATCCTAAACCCAAGACTTCACCATTGACCCTATGCCATCTAAGAGAGGAGTCAGGGGGGGGGGGGTATTCCATCAACGTCGCTAAAGGAAAATCCAGGCTTATTCTGATGAGAAGTGTCTTACAATTAAATCTCACAAGACTTATCAAAAATAAGCCTGGATTTTCCTTTAGCGACATTGATGGAATACCCCCCAGGGGAGCTATTTACCGTCAACAAAGTGAGTTAAGCGTCACAGTGCTACAGGTGACGAAACACGCAATGTGTTGTATTTCAACCACTACATCAGCATCGGCCCTCAGGAATGTGGAGTCAGGTGGCATGAGTGAAGGATTTTTTTCCTGTTATTGAAACCCCTCCTTTTTTTGAAGTAAAGAGAGACTTTCATCACAGTTTCTGCGTGACACTCCACCGTGACATCACAACAGCTTTTAGAAATGGTTGAGAGTGCCTTGGGGGTCCCCACACAGTTGGCTGACATCCTTGGCAGCCTGGAGGCCTGTGAGTGAGACTTGGGAGGGGGGTGGGGGGTCACAGACACCTTCATGCCTGAAGCCAGGGAGCTGCCTTCCTAATGTGGCTTTGCAGGAGACGGGAGGTCCTATGCCACACATTCCAGAGAAACAAAAACCCCCAGCACAACGCTAAGAAACAACAAGACAGGTCTTGTCTATTCATTCTGTAGAACTAACCAAAGCCCTCCTGTCAAATCTGAGTGTGCATCTAAAGCTTTTAGCTGGTAAATCCGGGAAAAGAAAAAAAGTAAATGTCTATTTGGAAACATGATGCTATAACCTAATAAGATAGTGAAGGTTATGCATGCATAAACATTTTATAGAGTCTAAAAGCCTCACTCTGCGTTGATGGGCTTTTAAGGGTTGATGGTGGAGAGGGGAAGTCAATCAACTGGGACAATGGAGGGATATTGGCTGATCGCAGCACTTCAGCTTAAATGTCCACTTCAGTCTGGCTAGCTATGCTCATTAAGCATACATGTAGGCTACAATACCATTACTGAAGATACACTGGAAAAAGCCTCAGAGATCTATAGAGAATTTCCTTCAATCCAAGTTCATGGATGTCAACTATCTTCATATTTGTAGGAGGACTGAGTCAGAATTTGAGCACTGAGCAGGGATGAGTGTTGTTCACTGCTATTGTCGGGACTAAATACAGAAAGAGACTATATGCTTTTATGGTGTAATACAGAACCGGTCTGACTCTGAACAAATAACCACCCTTCCCCCACAGGCTCACCTTGTTCACTGCTGTCACCCAACAGGCTCGTTCAGCTCCCTTTCTCAAAAAAATGCAAAACACAACAGGGCATGAAACATGGTTTGCTTTCTATCTGTCAATGTTGGTGTTGGCATATACAATAACAGATCATAGACATTATACTTGTGTAAATGTACATAACCCAATAAATATAGACTATTAATGAGTTAGCTCATTAAGTGTACTACAATACACAAACACATGTTTTTCAGGAGATATACAACAGGAGACAGGCAGTTTGGGGGGGGGTGTTGTTCATATATTTTTTTTTAAAGCTCAACATTTCTTTAGTTTCAATGAGGAGACCGAACCAGACTATTCCTGGTTTCAGCTTCACTGTCAGTATGGACAGTGAGTGAAGTCGAAACCAAAGAGATTCTTTAAACATTGACAGAGAGTTAATGAATGACTGAGTTCCATAAAAACAGCTAGAGCTAATGGCCTTGACAGAGCACCCGGTGATAAACCAGCTAAACCAGCTCTTCTAAACAATAGCACAACTAGGATTTTTATCAATTTCCTACAATAAAAATAATCTTTGACATAAGGAAGTAAATGCACAACCTAAAAGAGTTAAACTGTTTTTAATTGAATAATTCAACCTCTTCACAATGGTCATATATGATATGTTCCTCTTTGTTTAAACAGAGGAACTACTGTGTGATGCACTAATACGTGTGAGACCATTACATGGTATCTGTTACTGGGCCATATAAACCATTAGTCACTGGCTGGATAGAATTCACACAGAGATTTCCTGTTAACAGCGTGACCGCATCTACAAGTCAGGGCAACACACAATACAGTCAAAGAAACTGAAGAGTCTCTGAACTTCCGACTGCTCATTATCTCCTGGCCTACAATCTAGCTGTGAACAGTCCTCAGTTCTCTGGTTGTGAACAGTTCTCTTGTGAACTGTTCTCATAAATAGGCATAGAACACTCAACTCACTGCAATTCAACTATTGATCAAATGCATAATTGCAATCAATATGAATTCTCCTAACTGTTTTTACATAGGCTATGGCAACGATAAGGACAAGACAACATGAAAAAGAGTCAGGACTTCCCATAACAATCTACATGAAAGAAAAACTTGAGAGAAACAGTTTATGTAAATAGAGAGGAAGAAAAGTAAATGTTAATGTTCAATAGATCCTGAGGGCAAGGGGGCTTTGTTATTAAAGAGGTGGCGGATGCTTAATACTGTAAGATACAGTAAGTTCTTAATTATTGGCACAACTAATTCCCTCTGGCTTGGTAACAATGAGGTACTGTCTGTGGCTAATTTAGGTTATTTTGACGGATGTCTTAAGAACTGAATACACATACTCTTGAAAGGATCCATAGGAGAAAACCTGTTGATGGAGTTGCCATTTCGAGAGTGCAGTGATGGCTGGTGATGATGATATGATGATCTCACACAGACACAGACAGACAGAAACACACACACACACACACACACACACACACACACACACACACACACACACACACACACACACACACACAGTGTAGCAAACAATACAGAACAGTCATTAGCTGGCCTTCTGGGAAGTCTGTGAATACTCATGTCTTCATAATCACATGACTTCAACACAGTTTACTTTACCACACTCTAGTGTTTGTCAGTTGGGTTAAATCTACAAGCAAAGATAGACATATAACCAAGAAATTATTAACAACAACCACGTTGCCTCCTTCCCTCTTGGACTGAAGAGTTTGAATCCTCCTTCTCCTAATTAGCTTAGTCAAGTTCATCTTGGGAGTATTGTGCTTGGGAATTTGTTATACATTCCGGCATTGATAAGGACAACTCAAGTGAACTCTGTCCTTCAGTTGAGGCTGAAACATGATAGCATTTATTTATACAAGGATATATCTGAGACATGAGAGTCTCACATGGATACAAAGGGTATGATAGAGAAACAGGGTAATATAATATGGATACATTCATTATAAATAGATAAATGAAATGACACTGTATTGACATTACAAAAAAAGCTAATGTACGCAAAGAACAATAAGCTGTCTATGTACTGGGTCGTAGGCATGTGATTAAATCAGTTGTTAGATGTGGCCATGTCATTACTGGATTTCACTGATCATAAATATAACACAGATATTTGACGTGGCTAGTCATACAATACCAGCTGCTGTGCATTCAGATTCCAGTTCAGAAACAGTCTGTCCCATCAGTGGCATCTAGATGGCTGGTTGGGAAAAGAGAGGATAAGATCTGAAAATTGGTTTCCTCACAATTTCCTGTGGAGCTGTGTAATGCATTAGATTAATACAAATTGGGGTCTGATAGCGGTCAATTTGTATGAGGGGGATTACATTTCATGTGCCATTTCCTCAGTTTCATACCATTACCACTTAAATTGTTTTTATCTATAAATGTCTCAAACTGCTCAAGCGACTTGTTAGATGATTTTTCCTCGACAAGTCGGTTGAGCAGTTTGAGAACAAGTCGGTTGTTTGCGACATTGCATAAATCCCGCGTCTTGTTTTGTTTTTTTCTCCTATTTACACCTTTTCTACACTCGTGTGAAACCACCTCCCCGTAAGTCGTTAACCACATAATTGTTACATTTTATTTCAATTATACACGTGAACGCGAATTATACACGTGAACGCGAGGTGCTTACATTGGGGTTTGTCTCTCGGTAGCAGATTCATAGTCGACTTTTAAAAGTATTTTAAATACTTAAAATACTTTTTACTTAAAATATTACTCAAATATAGTATTTTTACTTAAAATACTTTAAATACTTTTAAAGGTATTCCTGAGCGCGCGCATCCCCTCAGCCAAACCAGCACGTGCAATCTCTGCACCACGGCGCGACCCCCGACCCTCCTTAGCCATTATGAATGATTGTTTACCAAGATAAGTTAGCTAGCTGGAAAGTTTAGCCGTTTTCCACCAAGCTTTGACAAACCTGCGAATTCAAGTTATTCAAGAGCCACTGGTAAGCAAATCCAGTGCTGGAACATTCGGCTCACCAGTTGTTACCATGTTTATACGTGTGTATATTTTAACTGGCTAGCAAGCAACCTAGATGTGCTTAGCCGTTAGCTAGCTATTGTTAGCTACAGCTAGTTAAGTTAGCCACAGCTAGTTAAGTTATCCACAGCTAGTTAAGTTAGCCACAGCTAGTTAAGTTAGCCACAGCTAGTCAAGTTAGCCACAGCTAGTTAAGTTATCCACAGCTAGTTTAGTTAGCCACAGCTAAGTTAGCCACAGCTAGTTAAGTTAGCCGGTTATCCTACCCTAGTCTGACCATAGCTACATTAAGTGACTAATATGGAAGATGTGACTAATTTCTTCCAGATTAGTTTAGTTTAGTTTATTTGAGTGAGGTGACTGAATACAACAAGCATGGTTTAATAGTAACACTAGCTAGCATTTTTAGCCAGTTGGTAGCTATGCTATGGCTAGCTCATTAAATGTTATTGAAGAGCTGAGCAGTGAAAATATTAAAAGAGCAGTGATTTGTGTGCTTGCCAAAGATTAGGATTTTTTTTTTCTCTCCCAATGGCCACTTGTCTCCTTCGCCTAATTAATGTGCCAGTTCCAAAATTGTTTTAACAGAGACTATAGACTTACACCGTTTATTTGGATTCCACTTTTTTGACTCTAGATGTTTGTGGAAACACTTAGTTTTCCCCTCTATGAAAGATGCTACACTAATACCAAAGGTATGGCTGGACTAACATGCAGAGAGGGGGTTGCAGAGTAGGACTGTGAAGTGTTGTTGTGGATGTGGGTCATGAATTGACCACATTTGAATCTCATGATCCACAATATTCACTGCATTCACAGTGGGGAACATTTGAGTTTGATGTCATAACTTTCTTCACCAGTCTTGTAAACCTTGAGGCACTTCTGGCACACAATAGCTCTACAGTGCTTCACTCAAGGTTGTTGGTATCTGAGGCAGGTTTTCATGTGTGTGTGTGTGTGTGTGTGTGTGTCTGTCTGTCTGTCTGTCTCTCTCTCTCTCTCTCTCTCTCTCTCTCTCTCTCTCTCTCTCTCTCTCTCTCTCTCTCTCTCTCTCTCTCTCTCTCTCTCTCTCTCTTCCTCTCTCTCTTCCTGCTACATTATTAATATATTTAGCTTAACCGCAAACCAGGGCCACTGAAAACACTGACTTTAACCATGTATGTTATCAATCGTCCACACTATTACTGATATTAGGCTATAAAGCAAAAGAATAAATATTATTAGGGCAGTAACCATAAATGATAGATTCTTCTGGTGACTGGATATTTGTCTTGTAGTTGAAGAGGAGGTAGGCTATATCAATTATGAGACCATGATTAACAGTGTGATACTGTATTTTAAAAATAGGCTTTTTTATTAATATTTTTCAAGTAGCCCTACATATACTTTGTTGTTGTTTTTTGTTGTTTGTTTTTTGTTTTAAATCTGACAGTTTAGATTTAGTTTATATAAATTCAGGTCCAGTTAACAGATCAGACTTTTCCAACTGGATAGGCTTTAGGATCCTGCAGTCTGTTAGTAGTAGCCTACAGGAGCAAACTGAATAGCTACTTTGAGAGCAGTGGTGTGTGAGGAGTACAGGGAGGGTCTCTTACATTTCACTACAAGCTTAGGAAAATGTGTTTTTGAAGAATATCTGCTGGATTTAAACAAACCGGATCTATGGTAAATATGTAGCCTATAACATAGAACAACAAGATTTTCTCTTTTTCTAACTTCTTCTCGACAGTAGGCCTATAGCTAATCATCTGTCAAAATGCTGCCTACAATTTCAGTGTTGCATTGTGTCCTCCATAGTGTCAATGCGTTTTACTGTCATATTTTTTCATCACGGTTTTTATTTTTTATTTTTATTATTTTATTATTTGTCAGCTGTTTAATCATGAGCTATCTAAGCCTTACTCATCGGCGGCTCACTGTCGATCGTGACGTTAGAATTATTAAGGTTCTATCTCAATTTTTGTCAAAATTGAGTTTTTTTTTTTACATAATCTGATCCATTAGGTGTTTATTAATGCCTGTGTGGTGTTATTTTTTAAAAATGTTGACATTTTTGAGTTAGTAATTCATAAATTTCAAAGGTTCCATCTCACAAAACATAAATAATGGAATGTAAAAACCTTGACGCTCAATATCTCTGAACTACCCTAGACGGAGATAGAACCTTATAATTCTAACGTCACGAAGTGGCTTTCTTTCACATCAAGTATTGAGTTGAGTTGGTATTCTGACCCGGTGGTTTCTTGGTATGATAATTGACCTGTTTCATAGGTGCGGGTAGAAGGAGGACCCCTATGCCCATATAAGGACCCCTATGCCCATACTTGGAGCCAGCGGATGGGCGCGGTCACCTGGCTGCCTACGTCACACCAGAAACTACCTGCTGGAGCCCATTTGGCTGATTTGAACGAGGCAGTGTCGAAAGTACATTTTACAACAAGGAAGACAAAGAATTCAGAGACAAAAGGAATATATATATTTTTTTTAATTAAAAAGCTTTACTTAAACGAACATTCGGAGGATTTGTATCAGATGGGGGCCTTTTGGTTTGTGGAGTTAGGCGTGTTCATAATCTGTCTCCAGGTAAGAGATTTATATGATTTTCACTTCAGCACACAGCGCCATGACATGAACGCCATTTAATTGAGCCTTTTAGACCTTTGAATTTCGTGACGTTAGAATTATAAGGTTCTATCTCCATTTTTAAAATGTTGACATTTTTGAGTTAGTAATTCATTAAATACAATGGTTCCTCACAGAACATAATTGAATGTAAAAACTTTGACGCTCAATATCTCTGAACTACCCTAAACGGAGATAGAACCGTATAATTCTAAGCTCACGATTTGTCTCTACGCCCATGGGGGATGCATGAAAACTACAGTCAAAGTGGAGCAGATGGAGCTAACATTTATTTTAAGAAACGTAACTTTATCGATATAAACTTTCTTTGGTCGAAAACATATCCTTAATTGCCAGATCAATACACCGGACGGTGTCAGTATCATACGTTCGTTTTGTTTGTTTAGACTTTGTAATTACTTAATGTTACACAAAGCAAGCATCTAGGTTGCCGTGGCATTTCTGGAAAATCAGCATCAATAGGTGTACGAATGATAATGATTGATATGATTTGCCAATATTACTCTTTAACTATTGTATTGAAACATTTTCGATCGACTAAAATCTGACTTATATCTTTTGTTTTCTGTCCATAAGGCTTTTGTTCCAGGGTCATCTGAGGAGTCGACATGCCGACCAGGTTTCGACTCAGAGTTGATGGTTTTCAAAGTGCACAGAAAGCACCTCCACATGGGCAGAGTGCTGGGGAAAGGTAAGAGCTGATGGTCATCTGCTTCTCTCTGTTAGACATATTATTACCACGTCTTATGCTAAGGCATTACGATTCCTAGACATATTTGAAGTGAGTGCCATCCTTACCGTAGGCTTCTTTTCGTTAATTTTTTTTACGCAGGCCCACTATGTGCAGGCTATCAATTAATCTGTATCTTCTGCCTTGAATTTCATCCTGCAATTTGATCATGCTCTGATACCATTTGGGATTTTGTTCTCCATTTTGCTACGTTGGGGGATTTCCTGTGTGTTTAAGACTTCTCTTCTCACAAGACAGCCTTCATAGTCCCTGATCAAACTGTGCTCCTTGTACAGATTAAGTCACAACACAGAGTTTACGCCCTTGTTTTAGATACTTTAATCTCCTGCCATGATTGTGTGCCCTTGTTTAACTTCTGTTGGAACTATGTTTCTTTTAATTAGGCTTAGGGTATTTGTTGTTTTGGTGAGGGAACTTGCTTACTGACAGCAGTTTATTGGTGTGTTCATTGTTAACTGGCCAGTGGTAAAACGCAGGGTGAAACACACAGGTTTGGTGTAACACTGAAATGTTTCATTGTTCAAGTATTGACTCCTGACCTCCAATAAGTAACTCCATTTGATAAGCTCAGTAACTGTTTTTGTTGAGGTGCAGCTGGCAAGGAGGCCTTTGGCACTACTTGGCAAACATGGCTCCGTCCATCTCCCTTTTCCTTCAGTCTTTGTTTGGAGAAGATAATTTTGTTTCTACAACTGGAGGATCATGGCCTTCTCACCTGTCCTTCGGTTGAGTTAGTGAGAATGTTAGTCTCACAATCTAATAATAGTGTCTTACTAGTGTTTTATTTTGTGTCAGGATCACATCTTGAATGAATGATATGAAAAAGTATTTTGTATGTGTAGTTAGGGCTGGGTATCGCCACTGATTTCCCAAAACGATTCGATTCCGATTCACAGCTCGATTCACAGCCCGATTCGATTCGATTCGATTCCGATTCGATCTAGTTACAATATAATTTTTTTGCTTGAATATGAAAGAGATTCTCTGAACTAATGCTATAAATGGTTCAAGGAACCCTATAACATGTAGCATTGTTAAACATATCAATGAATTGACTCCAAAGCAGTTACATGAATGTACTTTTTATTTACATATGACTTTGCTTTTGTCCAGCTCATCTCTATCGTCACATTTTTTAAATCCAAAATGCACCCAGACATCTGACTTTAAGCCTGGTGGTGACTTGAGTGTCCCTGCCATCGCCATGTTTTTAGATTTTAGTGTTGAGACCTCACGTTGCGTGAGATATGATAAATTATTGTAGCGCGAGATCTGGCCACGAGATCTCGTTGCGGGTTGAAGCTGCAAAAAAAAAAAAAAAAAAAAAACTCGATCTCGGGATTTATGAATCGATAATCGCTCATTTTAATGAAGATCGATTCAGAATCGGGAAATCGATTTTTTGAACCCAGCCCTATGTGTAGTGGTTGAATAGTTTTATTGAATAATATGCTTATGCTTATTGAATATGTTTGTAGTGATGTCATCCATGAGACATGCTGATTCTATGTTAGTTTCACTGGGCGTGTAGGCGCAAGCCTTGTGATCTGACTCGTAGATTAACACATCCCTTGAGCAACCAATAGACCTGATTTCTGACTTGGTGGTGACTGGTGATGTATTTGAACTATCACCTCAAAAGTGCTGTGAAAATGGTCATTAACCGACACACTAGTTTACCCACATCTTCTTGGTATAAAACAAGGGTTATATTTAAAACTAGCATGGCAATGGTAGGCCTTAATGCACATCAATAAGGCAAACACACTTCATTAATGCTTCCATAAACCTATTGTGCAGGCTTGATATTGCACAAGAGCATGTCCCGCGATGACTCAATATTACAGTAGCCTACTAGACCGTACTCTTCCTGTTCCCAGATGGAGTAAAATCATATCTCCTACTCATGTTCTCTCTTGTTGCCCTTATGAGAGTTAGTTTGGTACTTTCCATCACATGTTGTGCCAAGGCCATGCTTCTGTTCTATAATTGTTCTAGTTTCACTTCTCACTCCGGTCTCTGTCTCTGGTCATTTTTGGGCAATGATATGCAGTTAGGTTGTATGTTTGTTCACATTATAAGTCATAACATGATTTTCTGAAATTGGCGTGAAGAACAGAATATCGACAAAAGGGGTTTATAGTCGGATAGAACTGAGCACTGAGTGTTGGCTACATTTGATTTAGGGTTGTCTTAATGCAGTCCATTGCATACAAAGCAACATCGGATATCGATAGGAAATTAAACCTTACTTTGAACTGAGTGGGCTTATTTTGTAAACATAATCATTGGGGCATAATGAGACTCACACCTGAATGGTTCAGACTTCCTGTGTGAAGGTATGCTCCAGGATGTCAGGTGTAATCTGACACCAGACTCTGTTACCCACCTGGCAAGTCTTAACCCAGGGCTGGTCAATCCTGGTCCTTAAGGACTGCTGGACCCCTCAGGTGTGTCCTATCTACACAGGGCTGATCCTCTGCAGTGTGTATGGTAAATTAGGCTAGCCTATGTTTATTTAGTTAGTATGGTAGATTAGGCTAGCCTATGTTTATTTCTAAATCAGGTTCCCCATTATCTGCTGACGTGCAGCTGCTATTCTTCCTGACAGAGTACAGAACGGCTAAAGACAGAACCGTTATATAAAAGAACAACATAAAAGAATAAATAAAAAAGTAAGACACCAATAGAATTCGAGTCATGCTTGGATTCTCAAGCTTGCAAACTATGGTACTTAAACTGTTTAGACCTGGGCAAATTTGCCATGTTTGATGTATATTGATTTATTAAGGCCTATTTATATAACATTATTACATGCAAATATAATGAGAAACTGTTTCTCATTCTCCATAACCTCTCACACTGGCCCTCTGCAGGCTGTTTTTTATAGCACGTGTAATGCCTGGCCTCTTCACCTTGTTCCAGAGCTTTTTAAAGGCTGTTTGCTGCTTTGTTACTCTTCAAATAATCCATTTATTCATTAACTTAATTATTCATTAACTCAAAAAGTCTGTGGTGGTTCATCAGTTCTCACAGAAGCACTAATGGAGAAGGGCTCTGACATGGTTAGACACAGCTAGTATAATGCATGCATAGAATGAAGAGTTAATCTTGGGCCAAGTAAAACATATTTTTTTTCTTAGAATTCTGAAACGTTAGGCTTCGTATCTCTTAACCACAATGAGGCAACTGTTGCATTTAGGCTTTGTGCGCAAATCATTTATTTGAATGAAGACTGATTTGGCCATACAAAAGTAATGTTTCCTCAAAAGCAAAACCTCAGACCCATATCCCTTTTTTTTGTGTTTGTTTTTTCATCGCAGTGGTATTTGATGACTGCACCGGACGTACAAGGTTTGTCTATTTCACCGGCGACAGCCGCTTCAAAGTGGACACTGACGGAACGCTGAAGTTGAATCGAGGGGTCAATCTCCATCATGGCCACAAGGATTTCTCTGTCAACACTTGGGACAGCAATGGCACCAAGCATGTGGCTCTGGTCCGAGTGCTGCATGATCCCAGACACAGTCACCATCACAATCATCCCAGTAAAGGGGATCCAGCCACCCAGACTCAGGTATGATACTTACTGTGATGCCTACAAAGTTTGTTAGACTGTACTGCTCTCTAGTGGTTGCAATTGCAACTTTCCCAGTGAGGAGTTGGAAAGAATTGCATCTTGGAGTTCTCTGTTAACATGTTTAGAAACCCAGAAAATGTGTGCATGTGGAGGCTTTAAACACTTTGTTTGTCTACTGATGACAAAATGCTTTTTAATAAAAACTATTTTCGATTTTGGTATCTCAAAAGTTACAGCAGCATGCTTCAATTGCATTCACTTGATCTTTGAGATGTTTATTTTTTCTTCCACAGCCTTCCCCAACAGAAGCCCTGCCGGTGTTGGTGTTCCCAAAGTCTTCAGGAGGGTTGAGGAGAAGAAAGAGGGCATGGGTCATTCCTCCCATCAACTTCCCAGAGAACGACAGAGGGCCGTTCCCCAAAGAGATGGTGCAGGTAAAGTGGTGTAGTTTTTCTTTCTTTTATACTACCTTTCTTTCTGTGTCATTGTTATTCACTTGGATTGGATAACTTGACTTTCATTATTAAACAGCTCTACTTCTTCATAACAGTCTATGCATGAAGCGTCGCTGTGATTGACATTTGTGTGTTTTAAAACCAGATACGGTCGGATAATGATAAGGAAGTAAAGATCCAGTACAGCATCACTGGCAACGGAGCAGACCGACCCCCCGTTGGACTATTTACTGTTGACAAAAACTCTGGTTGGCTCTATGTTACCCAGCCCTTGGACAGGGAGAAGCAAGACAAGTACATGGTATGTAGTCGTGCCTTCAGGATACTACTACGTAGCCTGAAAATGTGATTTTTGCTACATTGATGGTTATGTTGTTTTTAGATCCAAGCCCATGCGATTGCAGTTGGCTCTGGTACAGCAGAAGAGCCCATGGATATCATTGTGAAAGTCATTGATCAGAATGACAACAAACCTTCATTTGACCAAGATCCATTTTTGGGTGAAGTCATGGAGTCAGCGGCAGTAGGTTTGTTAACCCGTTTACTCAACTATTTACAATGCTGTAGTCGTAAGAATAATACCCCTTATGTTGGTGTGTGTTTATATGTATTTATGAGATAATTACATCCATCCTTATCACAATAATGACCTATTACTTAGTCTCCATTGTTTGTTTGTTTGTTTTTCTTGCCATATAAGACCATAAACCACAACTAGTACTCAAACTAATCATAACTTTTTGAGTAGATTGAACGTAGAAATGAATGAGTGTGTCTGTTGACAAGGGCCCAATCCCATTTCTTATTTTTACCCCTACCCCTTGTTTTCGTGTGCCACTCGCTTTTCAGCTTGCCCCTCAGGACAGAGTTATAAGAGGTAGTGGTTGAAATCTTCCCCTATTAAATGGGACAGCCCTTCAAGACCATGATACGTCTTCAGTAGTATCATAGAAAAGCATGGACGCTCACGATTCGTTCACAACTTATAAGTTTCATGCTATCAATCGATCAAATCATCAAATAAAAAATAACAATCGTTACCAGGCCAGTTCATGACAGAATAGTGATGCTCTGTAGGCTAGCAACCCTGCTCCTTCCCTGCCAGTCTGCACTGATATTAGAGGAGCAGTAACAAGTGCAACAACTTTGCTGCTGGACTTAGTTACATTTCAGCCGTCATATGCCACCAAAGGGGGGAAATGCGACATGTCAAATGTCATGCACAAATGTTGTACGGTTAGCTGGCTAATATCAGCATACTACAGATTTTTTTTGTTATGTTTGATATAAAGAAAAGGTCTAATATATTGAAATAACATAAACTAAGATAATATGATGGTTATTATAAATGTTTAATCTTTATTAATGAATAAAATAATTTTGTGGTTTTCTTTTGCTGCTTGTGTGTTTGCCACTATCTTGCCGATGATTCATAAGGCATTCTGGGAGATTTAGCATAACACTCCGTATGGAGTGTGCCCCTGAAAAAACACTGTTGGAGGGCCATGTAGCCATACCACTTCGCCCTACCACTCCATCCCAGCAACATTCGGGAGACCCTCCATGTGAACACGCAAAATGGAGGGTTAGGGCTAAGTGGTTGGGTTAACGGGGATTGGGCCAAGGAAGGGTCACCATAACTTTGTCAAATCTTCGTCCTAACATTTTTCCCTGGGAACCTCTTTTTTTCAGGTACTGAGTTCATGACTGTTCATGCGACTGATGCAGATGAGCCTGGAACAGCCAATGCAGATGTCCGTTACATCATTATGAGTCAAGACCCTGCGACACCCAGTGCCAACATGTTTGTTATCAACCCTGTGACGGGGACGATACGGGTCAATGCTGCTGGTTTGGACAGAGAGGTTAGTTGTCTTAAATAAAATGGCTTTTGCTTATCTGAAGCGAAGTCTTTGGTAACGGATGCATAGAAGAAAATAAATCAAAGTGGAAAAAAACATTTAAAAGTGGAAGGGATGCATGCACAGTGTTCACTTACTAATTAAACAATTATTTATTGGTGATGGTCTGTTACGAAAATCTTATACAGTATCAATAAAGTTCTCGACAGTGCAGATGTCTCTGATGCATTTGATGTCTGACCTTTCCTCTTTTTATTGTTTCAGAAAAATAAAAAGTACACATTGGTGATCCAAGCAGCAGACGCTGAGGGAGATGGCCTCGTAACCCAAGGCACAACCATCATTACGGTCACAGACAGCAATGACAATGCACCACAGTTTGATCAGAGTTCTGTAAGTAAGCCCCAGAAGAGGGAAATAAACAAGCCAATATACCCAACATCACAGCCTTGTGTTCAAATACCTTACCAAACACTGGTAACACTTTATCTGGAGCCAGCAGGTGTAATGCATTATTATCAGGGCCAGGAATATTCCATGATCACCTGAGCCGTGAGCTCAGTCACTTGTCATTCAATCTTTATCCCCAAACTGCACTCCTCCCGTCACGGCTCAGTTCTGGAAGCGTCCGTCAGCCACGGCTGAATAGCTCCCACTGTTGCCTATGTTAATATGTGTTTCTGTTTCTGTGGGGTCGTTTGCAATGTTTTTTGTTTTCTCTAAATAAAGTTGACAGCATTTTGGGTGCAAATTCAGGAGGCTCATCTCACTACACAGGGCCACAGAGACCATTCGCAGAAAGCAAGCTGAAATCCAGAGTGAAATCTCGAAAGATGATGAGATGGGAGACATGCATGGCTTGTTACATAGATATCTTGTTGCATATCTATGTTACACAGAGCCTTGACATCATAATGTCAGTAAATTTGAGTAAAATACAGACTTCGCTTATCCGTGCGAATAGAGTTTTAGTAAACAAAAGATGATTAACTCGATCAAGTTAACTACCCGATCAACATCTTGCTGCTGGTGGATGGAACTTAACTTCTTAAAAAAGGATGTAACAAATTATCCTATAGTGATGATTCCATGACTTCGTATTCCTCTTATATCGATAGTTATTACCAGCCATTTTCAGTGATATGAATGCCTCATACATTCAGAAAGTTTTGATGTCTAACGACTTGGCTAAATTTGGTGTCGGCAAAATCCTCTCCTTTTTTCTCATGCCAATGCTCCTCTCCTTCATAGTACACTGCGTCTGTGCCTGAGAACAAAATTGGTGCCGTGGTGGTGAAGATGCCTGTGACAGATGGAGATGATGATCAAACCCCTGCCTGGGCCACCACCTACAAGATTGTGGAAGGAGATCCTGATGGGCTGTTCAGTGTGAGCACAGGCCCCAGCAAGATGGAAGGAATCCTAACCACAGCCAAGGTATGGTGCCATGTTCTGATATAAATGTATGCCCTTGAGAGTTTTTCCTTCAGGAGTGACTTGCAGTACAGTTGGTTCATACATGTTTTTGTAAATGGTCCCGGTGTTGCTACTGTTATGCTCTATTAACTGGGCTGGACCAGACAGAATAATTTTCATTTTCTTACATTTCCGGTAGTACCCTCTGTTACAAAACATTTCCCATTATCATCTTCTGAGCGTGTCATGTTAGTATGCGTGAAACAGTTTGAAATGGACTGCAAGGGAAGATACCATTTAGTATGTGCTGCTCTTATTCCCTCCCCAGGCCCTTGACTTTGAAAAGAACAACAAGTACACTCTGCTGGTGACTGTGGAGAACGAAGTGCCGTTCTCCATCCGCCTGCCCACCGCTACAGCCACGGTCACAGTGAACGTGCTGGATGTGAATGAAGCTCCCGTTTTTAACCCGGCGGAGAAGATGATCGTCAAACGTGAGGACCTGGCCCCAGACAGTGATCTGGTTCTCTACACAGCCACCGATCCAGACACTGCTATGAAGCAGAAACTCACGTAAGATACTTTTTTCTTTTTTTCAATACACATTTTAAATGTCTTTTAATATTTGAAAAGGGGGATGTTTTTCCTTCATGGAAATTCCAGAATGGTATGTTGTGGCATTAAATTTGCGTTTACTCCTCAGGTACAAAGTCCAGAAAGACCTCGCTGGATGGCTTAATATCAACAAAGAGACCGGACAAATCAAAGTCAAGAGCCCCATGGACAGAGAGTCTCACTTTGTAATGGATGGCAAATACACAGCTCTCATCGTGGCTATTGACAATGGTAGTGAAATGATTCCCTGTTCTCTTATTTATTTGCATGCAAGAAGTCGTTTTTGAAAAGTAATACTAGAATTCCATATGGAATAACCTAACCTAAGTGGGCTCCTCACCTGTGACGCACGTAATAAGTGAACAAGTGAACTTAAGTACTTTAAGTGAACTTAAAAATAAAGACTACTGTTGGATGAATGACGCATTATCCGTTGCGTTTTTGGGTAGTTCGTAGCTCATCAGACCATCCAAGTATAGAGGGGAACTTCCAGTAATCCTGACCTGAGTGCTTTCCTTTGGCTTTGCAGCTGATATCCCAGCGACAGGCACCGGAACCCTGGTGATCCAGCTGGAGGATGTGAATGACAACGCTCCGACCATCGACGAGAGGGTGATCACAGTCTGCAACAGGGAATCCTCTCCTCAGCTGCTCTCTGTCACAGACAAAGACGGGCCCGGCTTTGCCTCTCCCTACAACGTGGTCTTACAGGGATCGTCCAAGAGCAACTGGACTGCCAGAATGAACGACACACGTATGTTTGTTTTTGAATCCTCACATGAGTAGCTCAGCAGGTTAGCGCCGTCTTGTGACATGCTGACGACTTCGGGTTTGAACCCAGTCGGTCTTCATTTGTTTCCCCAGCCCTCCTATTGACTTGTAATGTTTCCTGTGTCATCAGGGACTGGCATTATCCTTACGCTGAACACGCCGCTGGACAAGGGTATTTACACTGTGGTCCTGAGAGTCTCTGACAACCAAGGCTTGGAACAGGATAGCACCATCCAGGCCTCTGTGTGTGAATGCAAAGGAACCGATGTCAAATGTCAGGATAAAGCTGTTGCTGGTGTAGGCCTGTCTGGGATTCTGGGAATTTTAGGAGCCATCTTACTCCTCCTACGTAAGTTGTTTTGTATAGTTCTTCAAGTGATAACTGTGTATGGGCAATTGCACTTGGACACATTTCTGGGTGTGACTCTGGGCTGATCCTCCAACCATTTCCATTTACGATGGACAAACCTGTACGCTATTGAGGTGTTGGTTTGTTCAGACTGTGATGTTTGTGCTCCACAGTGTTGGTTCTTCTCCTGCTCTTGTTCCTGAGGAGGAGAGGTGGTGAGAAGAAGGAGCCTCTGCTCCCGGAGGATGACGTCAGGGACAACATCTACTACTACGATGAGGAGGGAGGTGGAGAGGATGACCAGGTGAGGCCTACCAAGCCAAACCTTCATGGCAGTTGTGTTCAATTGTGTATGCCTTATCATATCCTCATTGTAAAGGCATTGAAATGGCATGAATGGAAGTAGTTACAGAATCAGACATCAATTCTATTCTAAAGAACTACACTTGCTATGGGTTACAGCTGTTTTTAGTTTGATATGAGGGTATGATCAATATGATAAATGGTACTAATATTTCTCGACTGCTACTTCAGGATTACGATTTGAGCGTTCTGCACCGAGGCCTAGACAACCGCCCTGATGTCTTCCGTAACGATGTTGCTCCAACCTTCTTCGCCGCGCCGCAGTATAAGCCACGACCAGCCAACCCTGCAGATATTGGCAACTTCATTGATGATGTAAGCACTTAGTAACTTGTATATAAACTCATATGTGATGGAGCTGATTTTTCATGGAGAAAACTGAAGTGACAACTTATAGCTAATGTAAAGGTTTCAAGGTTTGAAATGTCTTATTTTAAATAATGAATTCTGAAATCTATTTCATTGCAACTTGCCTGTATAAACGAAGGGTAATATAGAAAAACAGGGTGCTAATATCCAAACTTGTTTTTTTGCTGACTAGAATCTGAAGGCGGCTGACAACGACCCCACGGCTCCGCCCTATGACTCCCTCCTGGTGTTTGACTATGAAGGCGGTGGCTCGGAGGCCGGGTCCCTCAGCTCCCTCAACTCTTCCAGCTCAGGAGGCGACCAGGATTACGACTGCTTCAATGAGTGGGGCCCGCGCTTCAAGAAACTGGCAGACATGTACGGCGGGGGAGAGGACTAATCAGTCCCAAAATCAACCCTCATCCCCTACCCCCCTATGCACTTGATCTGAGAGATTTGATGGTGTATTACTATTAAAAGGATCAGAACCGTAAAGGACCATTAGCTGTGAAAGAAGGGTCATCGTGGTTGAGCTATTACCATATTACTGACACTTAGCGATTCCTCTCAGATCTCCATACAGGCACGGGGTATAGGCTGGGGGGTGATTTGGGATTGGGAGTCAGTCTCTTAACCTTTTGCTCCGCTTGCATCTGGTTGTTCACACTTGGTATTTAGACTGAAGACTTGATTTCCTCTTATGCGTTTGAGGAGGAGGTCTATAGCTTGGAAAAATGTGATTTTGCAAACATGGGACACTTTGGTTTTTGAAAATGTCCAATGCTTGGTCTTCAGTTTGGCATGGGGAGGGAAGCACACTGGTTATGCACCAGGATGGATTTCACACTGTTCAGCAAGCTGTGCTTTCTAATGGACTCAACAACTCCTATTTCTGATTGAGTTATCCCTACTGTATTTTTGGTTTGTATTTCTTTTCTTTGTTTGATCCGTATCATAAAGATCTTTTTTTGTATAAAGACGTGTTAGCATGACATTTTTACTGAAAGCCAAATCAGCCAAAGGATTTCTGTCAAGTTTATCATTAGTTCAATAAATGCTTTTTAATGTTTGATAAGCACCTGTAAGTTTTGGGTCTTTTTTTACCTCTTGTTTTAATAACATTTAAAAACCGTTAAACATGCATTTTGTCTTGCTTTTGAAGAAGCACACTTCTGTTCATTGAGTTTTTTATATAGCCTATAATGAATTTCCATTTGGTACATAGCAAATAGTTTCATTAAATAAATGACTTGAAATTGGTTATTTGTCAATTTTGATGATTATTGGATGGTCCTTGTTATTTGAGGTGAATAATTAAAGGTCGCTGCTCAGCCACTAGATGGCGTGATTGAATGTGAAAGGCATCAAGACCCTCACCATTTAGGAGCATTTCCCTGCCTCTAAGAATATGTTAATATCTTATACGAGGTGAAGAAAGAGGATGTGAGGAGAAGCAACTATTGGGGCCCACCCCAAGATCACAGTGGATTGTCAATTGGTCTTGAGCAGCCAGTTTTAGAACCTGTGCAATTTTATTTTTTACAGATTAGATAGTATAGTTTGGTTCTGAATGCATACTCTTTATTCTTTGTTATACTGTCCACTAGTAGAGGGTTTAATATCATTTTCACTGCTGTTACAAAAGCATTCAAATGCAGTATAAAGTTCTCTAGCTATTCAATAGGAGTAGGGCGGCGGGTGGGAAAACGCATGGGGATTTGCAAGAGTTGGTTTTGTCAACCAATAAGACATTAGAGCTGACAACTGGTGCCGCGGGTCCCTACAAGGTGGATTTGTTCACACTGCACAGTGTTGCATAGTCCATAGTTGCATTGGGACGGGGTGCATAGTCGATAGTTGCATTGGGACTGGGTGCATAGTCCTAGTTGCATTGGGACGGGGTGCGCTGCGCACCATTGTAGCTAGAGTGTGCGTTGCTGTCCGGATTCCGCACATGCAGAAACGTTTGCGTTAAAATGCGCTGCTGCACTAGGCCGAAGTCAGTTTAAAAACTACTTTATGATATAAACTAACTTTCAACACCACAGCAGCACTGGTCAGCCTAACAACAATGTCAGATGCAACCAGTCAATTGTTTGAATGAGGAGATGCAGTGCACCCCAACCATCCAGCTCCCACTCCCACTCATGCACCATGCTAGCAGGGGGAAGATGATCATCAAATCTATCTATTATATGTGCACATGGCGTAATGAAAAGTAGCGCGGACGTCAATATGGAGGGTAGTATCTGCTCTCAACATGCGTTTCTGACCAAGTCGATGTATACTATATGACGCCCTCCATCTGAAAAGCTGTGCTGGGTGCAATAAAATAATACAATAAAAGTCATTTTCGATGTTTGGTTGTGTGTTCATTTGAAAAGGGAAACACATATAGACACAACACTATATACTTTCCACTTTGAAAGTTGCACAGGACCTTTTATTGAAGTTCAAAATGACAGTGTTGAGTTAGCTTCTGACCCCCCCTCTTCCGATTGTGTCCCTCCCGAAATCAAGACACAAATCAAATATATGTATCCCATCATATTCTATCATCAATATATTTATTATTATTATTATTATCAACACACAACATTTAGTTGCAACACTGTCTGAAAATAATTATTGTTTTTGATAAAATGTTGAAATGATGAGAAACTGTCCTAGACACGTTTACAGATCATTTCGAGCTCCTCTGTGCTGAAGAAACGGGCTAATAATGTACATTGAGACGGAGGATAATGGTCGTGGAAACCTCCCTGGAACAATCAAGTCTGTCTTTTTAATACAATTCATTATTTCAACTAAAATGTTTTGAACGCCATAACTCATCTTCATTAAAGTCATGAAATATTTGTTGTTACATACAAAAACACTAAAAATATATATAATTGTTTTGACTTTCAAAATAATGAATTGCTGTATAAGTTGCATTTCAGGCAGGCAAAACACAACTTACTTTGTGTAAAAGAAATAGGCACCATATCGTGAGCTTAGAATTATAAGGTTCTATCTCCGTTTAGGGCAGTTCAGAGATATTGAGCGTCAAAGTTTTGTGAGATGGAACCTTTGTATTTTATGAATTACTAACTCAAAAATGTCAACATTTTAAAAATACCACCACACAGGCATTAATAAACACCTAATGAATCAGATTATGTAAAAAAACTCAATTTTGACAAAAACGGAGATAGAACCTTATAATTCTAACGTCACGATTTGACAAGAGGTAAAAGCTACTGTGCTTGTAGGCTACTGTCTATCTAGTATATCACAATGCACCTGTTTTGTTGGGGTATGCTGATCGACGCTCAGGTCCCGCCCCCTGCACTTGTCCTTTCATTCTAATTGGTCCAACAGGGTGTGTATGCTAATTCTCAGAGACCCCCTGCACCTGACTCTCTCCAGTCCACAGCAGATTGCCAGCCATAAGACATAAGGGTTAGGGTTAGATAAGACAGGAGCCTCCAAGTAACAGCTATTTATTCAATAGGTCATCATACTCAACGAGCAACTCAATGCGACAATATTGCGTCGCAACAATTCTGATTTGCGGACTCATCAATCATTTATAGATCTATAAGATGCCACGGTCCTTTTTGGTTAAGAAACATCTCAGTAACAAGAAGCCAAACTATGGTATACTGGATTCTAAAGCAGAAGGTTGGTACTTTATTTATTTTTTAACTCACCTTATTCATAATTAATACATATTGACATTCGTTCATGTGGTTCCATAACCTACACGATTGCTGTTTCAAGTACAACTATTTGTAATAATCGTGTTTAAAAGTTTTTCAAGTTCATACTATCTTGGCAGTGTAGAATTCCAGTGAAGTGAGTATTTTTTATATTTTTTCCTCCAGTAGCCTATTGCAGTCAACTAAAAGTATTTCCCTATGTGATTATGTCTAAAAAAAACTGTAGCAAACCATACAATATTTGCTGTCTTGGTTGCAATAAATAAAATAATTATGAAGTGAAATGATACCTGGCTATGCACACACCAAACGCGGTTCGAGTTTAGCAGGTGCAAAATCTCTCGCACAAAAGAGGAATTTATTGTTCGTCCCTCCTTCTGGGATGTGAAGGGCCCTATTAAGCGCGTTCAAGAGGCTAATGTAGTGCCCTCCGAGGTCCCTTTTACCCCGAAATCCGCCTTCAATCTGTGTTTTTGTTCCAATTCAACCCTTTAGCCAGCCTCCCACCCCTCCTGTATTGATGAACTGTCAAGATTACCATTATAAAGGTGAAAAAAGAAAATGTATGTGACTAAAATCAGATTCGTTTTTTTAAGGAATAAAAAGAATTGAGTGCATTGGAACTCGGATAAGATAGGCCCAGATTTAGGCTGAGAAGACTATTGTGATTGGTGTTAATGCAAATCAATATGCTACAATAATCTACATTATGTAGATTACTGTAAATGTTTAATGATACTAATCAATAGGATTCACTATTGCTTTTCTAATTGCTTAAAGCGGAGCACTTATACATTATGGGGTTACCCCATCCACTACTAATGGTAATGTCATGGTCAATAGGCCTGCTGAATATTTGACATCTATCTGATGTTAAGTCCTTTGCTTTATCCCTATTTAACCCCAGTCTGTGATGAATACCCGTGAGTGAGGATATTAATAAAAAAAATAGTATTCACGCACATATCCACATGTGCTTGACAAAACAAGAACACAGCTAAAGAAACAAGGGAATACTGTTTGAGACATCAATGAGGCCTTGAGTGGTACTTATGACAGTTTCAACATAATATGGTGGTGTAAATCATTGCATTGAACCTGTCATTGCAGAGATCGACACAAGCCTGACCCACCGTGAAGAGTTACCCTGTCCAATCCCCTTCCCTCTTCAGCCCCCTGATGGCTGGTTGCCGGGACCCAGTCTCGTCACCTCGTCACCTTCCGTCCTCTCTCCGATTGACCGGCAGATTCCAAGGCACGCCAACATACTCCTGGGCCTGGATAGCCCAGTCCCGGACAACACTTTCCCCCTGCCAGTGTCTCGCCATTCCCTAATCAACTCTGAGCCTCTGGGTGCCACGCAACACCAGCCCTTCCTGCCCTCGCAGGACTTCCACCACCTGGGGGGAAGAGGCGGCAACAACCTACTGGGCCTCGGACCTGGTCTCAGCCAGGAGCGCTTTGAATGCTTTGACTGTCACAAGGCCTACTTCACCTTCTCCGGTCTGGCCAAGCACAGGCAGCTGCACTGCGAGTGGCAGTATCACAAGTACTTCAGCTGTAAGTACTGCGACAAGGAGTATGTGAGCCTGGGTGCCCTGAAGATGCACATCCGCACACACACGCTGCCCTGCGTCTGCAAGCTCTGTGGGAAGGCCTTCTCCAGACCGTGGCTGCTCCAGGGGCACATTCGCACACATACAGGTACGCAGTCACATAGAGACAGGCATGCAATTGCGCCATACAGGTAGGCAGACACCCTGCACATATGCTGCGTAGCTGGGCACACCGATTTCTTTCTTGAAACACACTTTGTTTAATAACCTTAAAATGCATATTTAGTGAACTATCAGGGCTCGGAGATTCTCATAGAACAGCACAGAATAGAGGCGTTCCTCTCAGTTGAGACCGTAGTTGCCTCTAATGTACTAATGAAGAGTGAACTTGTTTGCAGGTGAGAAACCCTTCTCCTGCCCACACTGCAGCCGAGCGTTTGCTGACCGCTCCAACCTGCGAGCGCACCTGCAGACCCACTCAGACATCAAGAAATACCAGTGCAGGAGCTGCTCCAAAACCTTCTCCAGGATATCCCTGCTGTCCAAGCATGAGGAGGCTGGCTGCTGCCCGCTGTCCTGATTCCTGCCGGCCCCGCCCCCTGTCCTGCCTGCCATCAAGCAGTCAGTCAAGCTTTATTTTTTCTAGGGCTTTTCTAGGGCTTTTCGTCAAAAACTTTTGCCAAAGTGCTTAACATTGACACTAGTCTAAACACCCAAAGAGAAGGTATAGAAATGGCAAGGAAGAAACCTTGAGAGGAACCAGGCTCTGAGGAGGAGCCCATCCTTTTCTGGCTGGCCTGGTAAAATGCCCTTATCCAGCATCCCTATACAGCCTCTCCCTAACAAGCCTGCCTCTATCCAGCCTCTCACTATCCAGCTTGTCTCTATCCAGCCTCTCACTATCCAGCCTGCCTCTATCCAGCCTCTCACTATCCAGCCTGCCTCTATCCAGCCTGCATCTCCAGCCTCTCCCTCTGTTCAGCCTGGCTCTATCCAGCCTCTCACTATCCAGCCTGCCTCTATCCAGCCTGCATCTCCAGCCTCTCCCTCTGTTCAGCCTGGCTCTATCCAGCCTCTCCCTCTGTTCAGCCTGGCTCTATCCAGCCTGCATCTCCAGCCTCTCCCCCTGTTCAGCCTGGCTCTATCCAGCCTCTCCCTCTGTTCAGCCTGGCTCTATCCAGCCTCTCCCTCTGTTCAGCCTGGCTCTATCCAGCCTCTCCCTCTGTTCAGCCTGGCTCTATCCAGCCTCTCCCTCTGTTCAGCCTGGCTCTATCCAGCCTCTCCCTCTGTTCAGCCTGGCTCTATCCAGCCTCTCCCTCTGTTCAGCCTGGCTCTATCCAGCCTCTCCTTCTGTTCAGCCTGGCTCTATCCAGCCTCTCACTATCCAGCCTGGCTCTATCCAGCCTCTCACTATCCAGCCTGTCTCTATCCAGCCTGTCTCTATCCAGCCTCTCCCCCTGTTCAGCCTGGCTCTATCCAGCCTGCCTCTATCCAGCCTCTCCCTCTGTTCAGCCTCTCACTATCCAGCCTGTCTCTATCCAGCCTGCCTCTATCCAGCCTCTCCCCCTGTTCAGCCTGGCTCTATCCAGCCTCTCCCCCTGTTCAGCCTGGCTCTATCCAGCCTGGCTCTATCCAGCCTCTCCCCCTGTTCAGCCTGCCTCCATCCAGCCTCTCCATACTACCCTGTACCTTGTCCTGGTCTGGTTAGATTCATATCAGACTGCTATTCATTAAAAAAACACTGGAGGGGGACCACCTCTTGTGACACTGAACTGTGAAATCACTATGGCATGTATTTTGGAGGTCTCTGAAAGATAAGCACAATAGACACTGTATCCAATTACTTCCTTCTTACGTCATATATTTGATATATGAAGTAGTTGTTTGACAATACGAAAAAAAGGAAAAGTCATTGCTATTGGATGCTGCAAAAAATACTTGAATTTTTAGAGCAACGTTGTACACAAATTATTTGATTGCCTTGCAAGGATATGTATAGCTGTATACACATTTGTATGAATTTTGTTTGTTATAAAGAATAATAAATGCATATTTTTGTACAATAGATGTTCATTGTGCCTGAATATTGATACATTTGAATTTGAATTCAGTGGTACATTTGAATTCAATAAATAAATCGTACTGATTCGATATTTTACGTAAAAGTTGAGCACTGATGTTGTTGCAAATGATTACATTAAATGGCTATCAACCTCTCAAGCAAGTTTAAAGATTCAAAGTTCACAAATATGTGTGACATATTATGTTTCTTGGACATGGGAAGACACACATCCTTTGAACTGAGTAAAAAGCACAAGCCCTCACCCAGGCCAAGACAAATTGTAAAGATACAGTTTTCTAACATCACAGGAGTACACAAGTGAAGACAACATGTTGGTATTTTCTTGTCAGGAGCCCCACACACTCTCCTATACTCCCCACACACTCTATTACCGTCTCTTGGCTTCATGGGGTCATCAGTGTATACAGTATCATACAGGAAATTGGAGAGCTAAATGATAAAGATAAACAGAAAACCAATATTGTGTTAGTTGGGGCACTCTACTGGTACTCTGCCAGTAGTCTTGTGACACCCCTGTTCCCGGGGTCTCTTCTGGTGGGTTGGAAGCTCAGATGAGGAAGGAGCTATATCGCAAGGCCCTTTTTTTCCTCAACTAATTAATGTCTTTTTGGAGGGCAGCTGGTGGGAGGGGTGGGGAGAATTTTACGGGTCTAAATAAAACCCTGATGTTTCCCATTTGTAACGGTGCATGGAAAAATTCTTATTAAATATATCTGTTTATTGGCAGGTGGGAGGCCAGCTGCATGTCACTGTGGCGCCGTGCCAGGGCTCAACGGGAGCAGGGAGGGATGGGGGGGTCGACTCTTTCCAGTTGCTCAGCACAAGTGGAGCAGCTGAGAGAGAGATGTCCCCGAATGCACGGCTGGCTACTGGGGCTGCTAGCTCTGCTCACGGCCCGGGAGAAACGCTGGTTTTCTCCAGCAGAATCCCAAACATGTCAAGCATGCCCCCAGGCACTCTGAACATGTGCAGGTTGGAGCCACTTGGCTGTCTGTCTGTTGTAGATTGGTGCAGTGGGAGAGAGGGCGGTGGGATTGGAGTGCAGGGTACTGCAGACACCGGCCAGGCAATCAAATGTTTGTCAACTACAGTACATGTTGATGTGAACTGTACTGCTTACAGTATGTACTGCTTACAGTATGGCAGAGATAGCCAGCTAGCTAGCTAGCTAGCTGTCAACCTGCTATTGAATGTACGGTCAGGGCCACTTGACCAGTGCAGTGCTCCCCTAGGGTGGTGCAGGAGGATTTCAGTGGAGACTGACATGGCGGACACATGGCCAGACGCATTCCTCAGCATATCCGTCTGGAGCCGTCCCGTCCCATACTTCACCTCACTGACACACCACATTTACACCAGAGGCATTCCGTAGCAGCAGGACACCCTGGCCAGTGCACCTACAGTTAGATCCAGACATATTTGGACAGTGACACAATTTCCATAATTTTGTCTCTGTACGCCACCACAACGGATTTTTAAATGAAACAACCGAGATGCAATTGAAGTGCAGACTTTCAGCTTTAATTCAAGGGGTTGAACAAAAATATTGTATGAAACGTTTAGGAATTGCAACCGCAGTCCCCTATTTTCAGGGGTTCAAATGTATTTGGAGAAATTGTACTGTATCTGTACTGTGAAGCGCCGTCCAATCAACTTTGCTGAATTTGGCTGAATCTGAGCAGACAATCCCTAAACAGTTCAGAATTCATATGTCTGCTTCTATCTTCTGTCACATCATCAATAAACACTAGTGACCCAGTGCCATTGGAAGCCAAGCATGCCCACTGCCTCCACTGTGTTTTACAGATGATGTTGTATCATGAGCCGTTCCAAGCCTTCTCCCCATCAATCTGGTACAGGTTGATCTTAGTTTCATCTGTCCAAAGAATGCTATTCCAGGACTGGGCTGGCTTTTTGGCTAAATCTAATCTGGCCTTTCTATTCTTGAGGCTTATAAATGGTTTGCACCTTGTGGTGAACCCTCTGTATTTGCTCTTGTGAAGTCATCTCTTTATGGTAGATAATTATATGCCTACCTCCTGGAGACTGTTCTTCACTTGGCTGGATGTTGTGAAGTTTTTTTTTCTTACCATGTAAAGGATCCTGCGATCATCCACCACTGTTGTCTTCCTTAGACGTCGAGGCCTTTTTGTGGTGCCGAGCTCACAATGCTTTGTTTTCTTCTCAGAATGTACCAAACTGTTGATTTGGCCACTCCTAATGTGCACGCTATCTCTCTGATGGATAACGTTTTTGCAGCCTGTTTCACTTGCATTGAGAGCTCCTTTGACCACATGTTGTGTGTGTTCACAGCAGCATCTTCCAAATGCAAATGCCACTTGGAATCAGAACTCAGACCTTTTACCTGCTTAATTGATATAACAAAGGTATAGCCCATAACTGTCCATGAAACAGCTTTTGAGTCAATTGTCCAATTACTTTTGGTCCCTTGAAAAAGAGGGGGTTATATATTAAAGAGCTGTAATTCCTAAACCCTTCCTCCAATTTGGATGTAAATACCCTCAAATCAAAGCCGAGAGTCTGCACTTTAAGCCCATAATATATAACTGTAACTTGAATATGTTTAGGTAAAAATTCTGTCCAAATGTATATAGACCTAACTGTACATATATCACACTTCCCATTTTGTATACGGTACATGATCATGGTTACAGGACAGCCCTGATTTAAATGAGCATACACACAAACCTGAAAGTATTGTACGTTCATGGGCAGTTCGGCAGTTCCATCCAGTGCAAACTCTCAAATCAATCAAGTCAATTCCAAAGTCAATTCCGTGCGATTCCTTGATGCGCTGTAAGACTTACTTCTATCTTGCTTCCAAATCATCACTGTATGACATCACATCATATGTACATTTCTACATATGTACTATGATGTTGAATGAACTTCAGGATAGACACCTGTCAACAGGCTGGTCCTAGCATGGATTTATTTTTGTTATGATGACTGATGGATAGACGATACACTTACTTAGACAAATGTATTTGTTTTAAGTCACTTTGAATAAAGGCGTCTGCTAAATGCCAAAAATGTAATGTAATGTAAATGCTCCATACGTGATCTTGACCTCTGTCGCCGTTCTCCATGACGTGTGCATCAGCTGACGCCACAGCTCCCTAACTATAGCCCCTGTGACTCCACAAAAGACCCCTGTCACCCTATAAATACCCTGTAGCCAGGGCAGGGGACGCATGGGCCCGCTACCCATACAGCAGCAGACGGGACGTAAATAGAGGCAGCCGGGCTATTCCTGATGCCGGTGTGAATTGGGGCCAGCCAAACGCGGACTCCCCCCCCAGAGCTCACCCCCCACCCCCGAGCTGGCAGCCCTCAGTCCTCCTTGGCTTAGAGGAGTGGAACCTAGAGAGTTTCCAATGCTCCCCGCAGCGCAAGTCTCTGAGCCTTCTCCCATTCCATAAAGCTGCTGCACTTCTTTTCCTCTAGGAGAACAATCCCCTGGGTCTGATCCCAGGTCTTGCCTGCCAGGGACCCACCCCTATAACCCTCTGTTCTCTGTCCCTTTGCTGTTTGTCAGCTGCTGGGAATTTCTCCTACTTCACTGCTGGACTCTGCCACTGTATCACACAGGATGATCTGACCGCAAGAGGTCAATGGGTCCCTGTAGGAGATCCCTTTGTGGAACCCTTGGGTTCCATGGAACCAAAACACGCTATATATGGCACCAAAAAGGGTTCATCAAAGGGTTCACCTACAGAGATAGCCAAAGAACCGTTTTGGGATCTAAGAAAAACCTAGAACCAGGCTGTAGAAGAATTCAATGAATTACAGTGAGCAGCATGGTTGAGCTACAGATGATGATTTCTCAGTATGAATAAAGTGTTTGAAGCTTACTGCATACCTTTTTACTAGGCTCAACTACCACTAACAGTAGTCTCTAAATAGTATGAACTATATAAGAGTATACTCTCAGTAAACAGTAGGCAGTATGAGTGTTTGGACGCAGCCATTGTCTATAGACCCAATAGCATCAGTTCCCAAACTTGGGGGGCCCTTCTAATTGTGGTTTTAAAGTCCCTAAGAGAAGAGATAGAAGAAGGAGATATTTACATTACTATGGTATTAGCCCATAAGTTGTGTGGTTAATGTTGAACAAATGTGATTATACATGGATCATCATACAAACTGGTTTAAGACATAATATGGGGTCATACATAGGCCTTATAGATCAGTCAAATGGAAAATCGGAATCATTGAAGATTGTTTTTAGGTTAGACGACCATACCATACTGTAATAGAAACATTTCAAATAACTTAGTTAATTGAGGGATACTGCCCTGCAGCCCTTGGATTTGTGATTAGCGAGTGGGTCAAAGTTGACATTGTCCCACTGTGTTGGCCTATGAATGCATCATGCACCCAGAGCTACTACACCCATCTGTCGTCATGGCAACATTGTCAAAGCAAGAGTACATACATGTAAAAATAATCTACAACCTCAGATTGACTACAAGGGATAACCATGCAGCCCAGTTCATTTCTCTATGGATATTAATATAAACCTTTAGGCCTATAAATACTGGATAACCTGTTTATAAAAAGCACGCCACTACTCCATTGCGTAGCAGCACAGTAATACTATCTCAGTTGCCACTTTTAGCCCTTGTCAAGACAAAATGTGGCTATTAATAGGACTATCCAGCGGATGCTATCTGGGCTGAGGGGGGGGGGGGGGGGGTATTTTTGTGAACGACCTCCGCACAGCCTTGCACCAACTCAGATTTGCGGAATATTTTCCTGAGTGTTGGGATGTATATAAATATCGCACTCCTGTAGCTCCCTGACTCACTGCGTATGAATGCTATGTGTTGCACTTGTTACCAAAACCCTGCCACTATGCTGCTGCGGACTGGAGGAGGGGGGGATTGGGGGTAAGCTAGTTATATCTGTCCACTTGTTGTGGAAAAGAAGCCCAACGGCCCCCGAACAGGTGCAGCAGGGTAACATTTAGAGGCCCGTCAAAATCAGCCAACGCCCCTGCCCTATTTTCCATGTGAGGCTGTTTTTGACCGTGATGGACTAGGCCTACTGCTTGGTCACCACATTCGCTTTCCATGCCTTGACCTTTAACCTCGAAGTGCAAGTCGCTGTAGGCTTATAACTGAAAGGAATCAATCTATAAAATACCGACAGTATTTTCAAGATTTGCATACATTTTGCATTTGCAACTGTGACTGAGGTTTCAAAATCATAATGACCATTGTCCTTGTTTCTACCAATTTATATTTATGAGAAAAATAGTCAAAAGTTTTTTCTAAAGAGGCCTATATTTTCTGTTTTAAGTAGCACATTGACAATATGAGCTCTATTTTCAATCTGCGCAATTTGGCAATTTGTGTCAGTGGTAACTGGTAGAAATACCACAGCACTGGAGTGCTATCTCATCTGCGCTCAGGTGGGAGGAGTAGGCCTACTAGGAATAGAGGCATGTACATGACAATAAGCAGGCCAAGTGCCATCAGGTCAGAGCACTGAACAATTATGGCCTTGAAAATAGTATTAATATTCCAATGTATGACGATCTCAACGAAGGAGATGGCGAAATATTAGACCCAGACAAAAATAGCAATCAAGACAAATCGACGTTGTGCAAGCAACAATTACGGATGTAAGATGCACCTGTACGTGATGAAAAGCAAGACAACTCTTGTCTACTGCATAAACCTGATGAGGATCAATGAACTTTAAAGAAACAATCTGTGACATGGTCTGGTGAAACGGTCTGCCTGTTGGCCATTCTCAAGTCACGCAAATAACCAAAAAGCTTCTTAAAAAAAAAAGAAGAAAGAAGTGTTTTCTTAGCTGCTATATAGCGACCGACGCATCTGTTTTGATTGAAAGGCAAAGTCATTGTAGTGTCTCTTATTATCTCTGTAAGGACAAGTGAAGTGTGTTTCCATAGCTGTTTTTCCACACATTATAAGTTTGACAGGCAAATCACAAGGCACTCATCAATAAAAACGGCATAGACAACAAACTGAGAAGCAGAGGCGTGAGATGGAGGTAATGAGGAGAATGTGTTAGCGCGGCATGAATAGCACGAGGAGAGATTGAAAGGTCTTTGTTGACTGAGCCTCGGTAGTACAAACAGGCTGGAGCCCAATCAAAGGCATCCTCTACTAGGACCCAGGCCACAGGGGATGCCCTCTGTCCCCTCCACTGTTTAGACTCTATGGTAATTGGGGTACTTCACCTTGAGGAGGTACTGTGTTGGACCCTTGTGTTCCTCTCACTGACTGTCCCACACTCTGGCTGGCATTGGCAACACACCCCCACACTCGCTTCAAACATGAGCCCCTCAACTGAACAGCTGGACAATTCTATATCATCCATTCACATACATATAGCTAACGGCTAGCACCTCTCCCATGTGGAAAGGTAGAGTGATCACGAGTGAGTTTCTGGCACCACCGACAAGTAAAGTCCAAGTATGAGAGCAGCAAAGAGGGGGTGGCTCAGCAGGTGCCCCACCCTTGCCAAGTCTCAACATTACACAGGTTTGGGGTCGCCGCCTCTGGATGCTTGCCACCAGTCTGCCATCACCCCGGTGCTGCAATGTTGTCACACATTGCTCCTGTGGCCTTCCAGCCACACCGCCTCCCAAAGACCTGCATCTCCGTGGCAACCTGCAATTGTTTACAGGCCTCTTGGCTTTTCAGTGAGCTTGGGGCGCCCCCATTCTCAGCTGGAAAAAGCCCCCCACTACAAGAGATTCTCAGGCGGCTATTCACGGCCAGTCATTATGTGGCGTAGCCCGCCCAACTCTCCCTGTGCAAGGATTCAAAAGGTATACACACCGTGTCGCCATATTCAATCTGGATCAATGTCACAATGTAAATAACTCTCCTCGTTATTACTTAAAGTAGGTATTCGATGAAACTGTAGCTGCAACATAAAAAAGGAAATACAGAGTGGGTGGGATGGGTCAGTGGTTTTATTGAGGAAAAAAACCCTGCTACAAATACAATATAAGTATATCTTATTAAACTTCAAACAGTGTTACAACTTGAAAATCCACATCATTAGCATCGAAAATCATCAGAATCATTATTATATTACTATTTTTTCAAGAATGCATAAATCACATTTAACACACACACACACACACACACACACACACACACACACACACACACACACACACACACACACACACACACAGGCTTCCTAACTACAGGCCACAGCCTCTGGAGGGATTGGGTGCCTGGGGATAAGAGGCCTGCAGATCCCAGTGGCCCTGAGTAGGGCCACATCAGCTTGACACGGTACAGCAGAGGACTGGCTCTGCAGACTTGTGTGACATGAATCCTGCCCTCCCAGGGCAGTGTATACACCAAGAGGACACAGTCCTACGGAGACACTCTTGAGACAACTCACCTTGTCTGATTGCTGGTACAGAATAGGAGCATGAGTCCAGGGAGGTGACAATAGCCAGGATTGACCAGGATCGGGCGTCTGGGTGGCATAGCTCAGTAAGGCACATGCCGCGCAATCGCAGGGCCCCTGGTTCGATTCTGGCCATTAACATATCCTGCATGTCTTCCCTCCTCTCTCTCACCGTTCCTTCCAGTCAATCTCTATTGTCTCTATCCTAATAAAGCAGAAATGCTCTAAAAAAAATAAAAATAAATAGAAAAAAGAGGGGTCCTAAGCGGGGTTCAATTTAATTGGTCCAGTTATCAACACATTTTCAAGGATTCTCTTGCAGGTGGTCGAGCAGAGAGCCTACAACCGCTTAAATGTATTTTTCAGAAAATGGGCTAGTTATGACCACAAGCAAGAAGCGTAGGACATCTGAATGACATATAATGGCATTATGCTGGGATGCGACAATACAAAAAGAATCAAAATTCAATATATACATTTTGGGGATACTCCATACTCAATGAAATATGGAATACATACAATATCAAAATACAATATGTTTTGCTACAGTTGTGCACGTGAATGCTGCCCTAAACATACAAGACCATACAAACAGTATATAAAATAGCATTATCATCAAGGTGTAAAAAAAAGTCTAAGGACATGAATAACCACATTGGTGACAACTCATTGTTGCTTCAGAAGAGAGACACTTCTTATGTTGGGTGTTTGGCCTTTGGTGGCTTCCACTTTCAATGACGCAACAACCAGTACAATAAGTTGAAAACAAAATGGCAATGCCTAATGAGACCATTAATACCTATTACGATCAAAATCCCTTCAAAAACACAGACTACGCTGAGGGTCCATTACTGTTTAATTTGTTCCAGAAAACATGAATAGTCATCAGGATCATGTTTGTCTGATTTTAAACAAAACTAAGCCCATCTATACGATATTCAGGACGCCACAGGCAAACTGACTGAGCCTTGTGTACTAATCTGACTCCCAGTATTCCAAAACATCGCTATGTTTTGACAGAGTGATACTCAAAATTGCTTTTACACAAACAGTCACAACTCACATTTTTATTCTACCATGAAATGTACTCATTTGGACTTAATTAATGTTACAAAAATGTTGGAACAAAATGTCTACCCTTCAAAATATATTTTGAATTAATTAAAGTGCAATCCTTCAACACATTCCTCTGGGGAAAAAATATAACTTATGAAAAACATCTCATCCATGCCACAGGGACCTAGCCCTAGATGCTTGCATTCTCTACTTTATGTACAAGTCTCCTCCTGAAAGGAAATACTATCAAATGGCCACGCCATTACACCATTACTTGGATGTCTGCCCATGTCCTTAACCCTCTCCGATAACCACACCAGAAACATTCATATTTTAAATGCTCGGTCAAAGGGTTCACAACAACTACTCAAACACTTTGCTTCAAATTGGAAATCTACATTGGGGCGACAGACTTTCATCGTAATGAAAATCAAAGTGCCTATTAAGAAATGCATCTGATTGAGTATTCAGCTAGGCTGAGCATTTTAATAACTACTGTGCTATCAGATAGCAGATTATTTTTCATACCAAATCATTGGAAAAATGTCATATGATTGTAACAGACTTATAAATGAATATGTAGGCCTATTCATATGGTACAGGCAGATTTCCACAACTCTGACTGGCAAAACCCCAGTGAGGTAGCAACCATTTGGATCTCGATAAATAAAATGGGCAGTTGATATTGCACAAAATTTGCTGACAGAGTTTGTGAAATGTTAGATTTCCAATTAGCCTTTTGCTTTCTGTCAGACCAGAATGTGTGGCCTAATTGAGGTAAATTGGCCAAAGAGGACAGATTAGAACAGCAGCAAACGGATTGTACCTCACACTCTTTGAAAAACATCTCTTAAACTCAAGAACTTACACAGATCAGAACTGTGGATAATACATGGGCATGTTTTACAATACTGTGGATAATACATGGGCGTGTTTTACAATACTGTGTATGGAACAGAAAGGTTTGAAGTTCCAGGAACTGTTTACAACTGGTCACTGAACGACCACCAACCCTAATGGGTTCCCACACTTATCACTTTTGAGATGGGGCTGCCCTCTACTGTCAAAGCCTGTATACTACACCTATCACCTATCAAAGACCCCATAATAACAACGTTGTCATGGCAGCAGTACAGTAAATGGAATAGAAAAAAAAAAATAGGACAAATGACAAACATGTCCCCAGTAGTTAAACAAACACATTTTACTTTCTTTTACTATCAGTGCAACATTTGAAAACTTAAACATTTTCCAAAAATATATTATATTCTCATACTGGCTGATGCTTCATACAAATATCATTGTAGCACATTGACCAACTATCAGCAGATTGGAGTATCAATGCAATACTATGTTGTCTGTTAGCTATGAAATAACAACAATCTATAGTTCAGTTATGTATAAAAATGTGACAAGTGCAAGTATTCACAAAAACTCTGAATAAAAAAGGGGATTGTTTTGCTTTGTGTTGTAAAGGTTACAATCACAATGGATGATTTGGTGATGACATGTCATTGTTTTGAAGATGACATTACATGCATGGGAATAACATTTGTAGAATAAAAGAAAGAAAGAGGTCATGTCACAATCTGGCTATGCTGCAAAGGACAGAAGAAAGGCCTTTTCTAAAACAAAAAACCCTAACCGTAACCCTTGGTTAAGGACCAACAGCTAAAATACTCACCAAAATGATTTGTAGATAGTCAGTAGCCAAATGTGTCCTATGCAGCATGGCCTTCAAATGGGTACCTGAAGAAGAGGTGTCTATTGCCATGGCATTTACTAATCACTAGTAATCAAGCTAGAACCATCTGTGTGGGCCAAAGCAACGGTAACTGTCTGCAAGTAACAAAAGCATCAACTGTGACACAAGATTCTGCGTCACGTGATGGCTTTTTCCTGGAGTTTGTGAACCTGTTGTTTGAACAGTGATTTCTTCTTCTTTTTTTAAACTAAACCATCACTTTTGGGAACCTTCATAAACCTTTAAAAGTTGCTGTGATGTACTACGGGTGCCATTGTCATTTTGCATCACAGCTGTGATGAAGACTGTATCCCGCCGCTGTTGTCTCAGACTGATAGTCAGGTGCCACGCCTTTTCTACAAAACAGGAAGTGAGGGCATATGACTGACAGGAACTGGGGTCCTGTGGAAATGGACCCCAGTGGACGATGAGCCATGCATTTGGGGATCAGGAGAGAATGAGACCTCGGGAGTTGTCCAAGAGTCTCCCTTTAAGGTGGGTGATGGAGGTGGATGGAGATTGAGAGAGAAAAAGTAACAGAGGCATCATTGAGGCCTTATATCAGACAGCAGAGTGGTTTCAGATGGGCTCAGATGGCAGAGCAGGGCAGGGGTACTCAGTTCTCTGCTAAGGACAGTGCCAGGGCTGCCTGCAAGGCTGCCTCCTCGTCGATGCTGTAGTCCTGCAAACAAAAACAAACCATCACTATATATTCCAAACCACCGCCTTGCTTCAAGTAATGAGCAGGCTGTTGTGGGACAGAGATTCATGCATGCAGTGCATTGATAAAACGTACCACAAAGGTGTCGTAGGAGAACTTGTGCCGGTGGAGAAGGTGCTGCAGGAAGTTGGAGCTCTTGTAGCTGGGGTCCCCCCAGGGCATAGCTGAACACACAGGACAGACCTGAGGACACACACAAACCCACTCATCATTCACCATTAGACAGCCATTAGACACAAAACATGACCATTTCTAATATCTTAGCATGCACCCCCAGTAGGATATCTGATAGCTTAGCATGTGCCCCCATTCAAAGTGACTTGTATGGCAAAGCATTCTACAATTTGCCATCCCCAGTAAATACTAGAGGAAGGCTCTAAAAAATGTGCTTGTTTACCCCAACCAGTTCGATGCTTTTAAATGCATGATGGGAAGTGGATGAGTGCACACTTTGGAGAGAACGGTAGCCAATAGGAAGACCATAGCCTGGCACAGGGTAAATGAGTGAAACCTCATGTCGGACTGACCACTTTGTTGCCGTCGTTGCGATGGTTGTCCATGCAGTGCTTGACCAGCTCCTGTTGGTCCAGGTTGCGGGTGCCACAGAACGGACACGCAAAAGTTGAGCGGTTTGGGATATTGCTACAAGGAGACAAAGCAGCAGTTGTCAGTAGCAACGGACGCTATCAAAGCAACGGATACGCGCAGGGCTTATTCACAGACCTGCCACCGCTGACCACCACATGACTGAGAACATGTCATCCATTGTAATGACTTTTGAGGAACCCAGACATGCAGATCCATGCTGTGACATAAATATCTTTGAAGCGGATGTCTAGTGTAACATTGTGCAGTAATGTCGCCCTCCATGAAGTACAGTCACTTCCACCTAGCCTTTTCAGAGTCAGTGGTATTGATGGTACTTTTCATAGTATGTTGTATCTCTCTCTCTCTCTCTCTCTCTCTCTCTCTCTCTCTCTCTCTCTCTCTCTCTCTCTCTCTCTCTCTCTCTCTCTCTCTCTCTCTCTCTCTCTCTCTCTCTCTCTCTCTCTCTCTCTCTCTCTCTCTCTCTCTCTCTCTCTCTCTCTCTCTCTCTCTCTCTCTCTCTCTCTCTCTCTCTCTCTCTCTCTCTCTCTCTCTCTCTCTCTCTCTCTCTCTCTCTCTCTCTCTCTCTCTCTCTCTCTCTCTCTCTCTCTCTCTCTCTCTCTCTCTCTCTCTCTCTCTCTCTCTCTCTCTCTCTCTCTCTCTCTCTCTCTCTCTCTCTCTCTCTCACACACACACACACACACACACACACCGTACCTTGGTATGGGCTGTGAGGTGGGCACCACAGGCACAAACTTTGGGCAGTTGGCCATCTGTTCCTGAACCTTACTACAAGAGGTGATATGTGACCTCATTTTGACCAGAGCCACCTGAAAGACAGAGACAGTCAGTCAGAGATGGGGCGGCTGTGGCGCAGGAGGTAGAGCCGGTGTCTAATAATCCCAAGGTTTCGCAGATCGGCGGTTCGAGCCCCGGCTGGCCACATGTCGAAGTGTCCTTGGGCAAGACACTGAACCCCAAATTGCTCCCAATGAGCGGGCCGGCACGCTGGTGTGTGAATGGGTGAATGAGAGGCCATTGTAAAGCGCTTTGCAATAAGGCGCTATATAAGTCAGTCCATTTACCATTTTATTCCATTTACAGAGATACAGTCTGAGAACGATACAGTCAGACACATAGACAGAGAGACACAGACAGACTAGTGGAGATGTTTTAGACCGGGGTGTTTAGTCTCTGTGTGGGTATGAATGAATGGACTTTATTGTCATTGCTACAGTACAGGTACCAAACAACGAAATTAAGGAGGGGTGGCTCCCCTGGTGTTAGGAAAGGGAAAAAAAAAAACTTTTATAAAAAATCACAAGAAGGGAAGGAGCTGGTTTACATAAATAAAGGTATGTATGATAGGTATGTGTGCCTGCGCATTAGTGAGTGTGTTGATTTAAAAGGATATTTGATACAGTAGTTGTTGGCTTTACGCACCACAGGGCACACACACACACACACACACAGGGCACACACACACACACACAGGGCACACACACACACACACACAGGGCAGACCCAAACCGTACTATGCTGGCTCAATTATTTATTCCCACTGTCCGGTACTACTACATCAACTGTATGTAGAGAGTAACCAGGTCAGCGCAGTACAGCTCAGCTTGATTCGGCTCTGTACTTTGATTAAGAGTACAGAAGATATAATGTTCACCTTCTTGCTGCAACCCCTACAGGGAGCCTTGTAGGAGGACAGCTGCTTCTCCACACTGGACGACTTGTCCACCTTCTTTGGGTCAAAGGGCATACGGCAGAGTGGGCAGAGGGGAGAGGTCACTTGGAGGCACGGCTGCAGACACTCCCCACAGAACCTGGAGAGAGAGAGAGAAAGTGTTAAACCCGACTTAGGCTATAGGCCTAGTTTATGCATCAGCGTAACTGCGACGGTTCGCAAAGACAATCGCACCATAATGGCTGTCACGGCTACACCTTGCACAGTCCCTTAGTTCGACATGCCGACGTCCGCAAAACCAAATATCATTTGGCAACTCAATTTATCCACTACCAATGTGGAGCACGTACTGTCTGGACCTGACATCGGGCTGGGCACCAGGCCATGGAAGGGGTTGACAGATTCCCATTGAGATACAGATCATTCTGTAGGTTGAACAGATACAGATAGATGACGTCTCTTGTACACACCTAGTGGGGGGTAGGGGTAGTGCAACTCAAGTATTTGACCCATGACAGGTTTTCAAACAACACTGATGCATACAGAGGCTAAAACACCATCCATTTACCACTGGCTTAGCCTAATGCTTACACAAAACAATCAAGAAAACTGAGAAGAGACAAGAAGAGAAAAAACTCAGAAGAGACAGAGTGCAATATAGAGTGCTAATAGTGTAGCAATAGAGGAAGAACGGTTTCACTAAACCAGTGACCCTGTAGTTGCCGGTGGAGTGCATCTTAGCAGAGGAAGTGGTACACTTGCACACAGGTGAGGTAAACAACACATCAACAGTGTCCAACTGTCAGAATGATGTGGAGGCAAAAGGAGTATTCACCTCTGGCTAATCACAGTCAAAATGTAGTTAGAAGACAAACAACAACATTCTCCCTAATAATAATATAATCCCCCCAAAATGGACTTGAAGTGTCGGACATTAGCTGTCGCGTTTCTTTCATGTGCACACGATTTTGAAGTGGCAGCCACCAGAGACAGAAAGGCAAATATCGGCGAGTCAACTGCCCTAGATCACCCCTGGCAGTAACAATGTGTTGTTTATGTGCAAACCAAAAGTCGGGTAGGACACTCCATTTTAGAAAGTGCTTTTTCTGGACCAAAACAGCATTCCTAAAATGAAATATTTTCTCATTTTTTATCTCATTCCCAGATCGCTACAGATTAAACATAGTCATTAAAACATGCAAAAGTCTGAAAGGAAACTCATCTCCCTAGTCATGAGATACACATCTATCCAAAGTGCCTTTCAAGACAAGAGCTAAAAGTGAGGCCTTTTCAGAGAGCTAACTCTGGTAGGGTTTATCAACACGTTGAAAGACACCTTGAAGGTTATCTGTGGTGCTCATCACTTGAAGATGGATTTAACACCCTCCCTTTAGACTGGTCAATCACCGCCACGGTATTCATCCGACAGCAGAGCAATCCCCATCTGCGCACACACACACACACACACACACACACACACACACACACACACACACACACACACACGCACACACGCACACACACACACACACACACACACACACACACACACACACACACACACACACGGTGAGAGTGACAGTGACATACTATGGCAAAGTGTGTAGTGGTGTGAGTGTCAGACATTGTTTTGTTTGAGTGTGTGATATTCCAGTCAAGTGTTGAATGGTTGTTTTAATAGATAAGCAGACCATTAACATAGGAATCTGACTAACCTACACATGAGTCTAAAACACAGAATATGTACAAACCCCTTCCATCGTACATTTAAGTTTGACAAAAAAAACTATGAAAGGTCAAAGTAAAGTTGCTTTTGCTTTACTTCAAGTACCGTACAGATCTTCTTTTTTCATTGTTGACCTTGACTAGGGACCACCAATTCAATTCAACCACAATAATCACCATAAACTCCAACAATCAATGTACGTGTGTGTAGATAGGGAGAGTTAGCCACAGGAAAGAGCAGACCTATTTTTACACACAGATATCTCCCCATTACCGTACATACTGTAGCAGAAGCCTTGGTTGGCTACACAACATATCACACACCAAGGATTCTGGGACAGCTTGCTGATGCATATTGTGATGTAAGGCGCTATAAGGAGAGAAGCTCTATAATTGTGTATAATGGAGCAAGCTGACCTCATTTTCTCTGTACAGTAAGGAAGCCCTCTAATTCAGGAGAGAAGAGAAAGAGGAGAGAGAGAGAGAGAGAAAGAGAGAGTCCATGTCACTCCGAGAACTATGGAGTTAATGAGAGCATATTAGGCAGGTGTTGTTCGAGCCGAAAGACCCGAGGGTTTGTTTCTCACCATCTGTATCTCAGCTCTTTCCCTCTACTTCCCAATCCTTCATAGGCTACTGCACTGCACAAACTACGGTAACAACCCCAGCTAATTTGTCGCAATCAGAGTTTGTTTCCCCCTGAACAGATATCCAGCAATATCACCCTAACAGTGAAGAAGCTGGAGAGTTTGAGAGGGTATTTCACAACTTCCTGTTTGGTTAAGTTAGACAGGCCTAGAACACTTTCACTCTTTGGTTAAGTTAGACAGGCCTAGAACACTTTCACTCTTCACTCGTTGGTTAGGTTAGACAGGCCTAGAACACCTTCAGTCATGTGACATTCAGAAGACGACGTTTCATCCACTGTAACAATGCTCGCTCTCTTTCTTTCAATCTGATGGGGTTGTCACTGTCAGAGGTCCTGGGACAAAAATAGACTCAACATCACAGAACACCAGGAGACAAGGTGTCAACTCACAACCACACAATGCATCAGAATGAATCTTTACAATCTTCTCTCATTTCCAATCATATTTCTGTACAAACCCTGCATCTCCTAGCGATATGGACAGCAATACTAGTAGTAGGCCTAATATACAATATATATATATGCCGTTTAGCTGACGCCTTTATCCAATGCAACTTAGATTGCAGTGAGTGAGTGCATACATTTTTCTGTATATATGGTCCCAGTGGGAATTGAACCCACAACCTAGCGTTGTCAGCATCAAGCTCTAACAATTGGGCCACAGAGGACCATGTCTACTAGCCTACATGTAGTAGTGTCTACTACTAAATGTCCAGCTATGAGCCCAGAGATACAACCGTGTTCCATATAGGCTACATAGTACCGTACACCCTGCCCTGACACAGCAAAAAGATAGTGGCACTTTTATAAAGAAAAAATACAAAACAAAAACAACAACAACACCAAAAATAGCCTACCGGAAGATTGTGTTTTGAAACCACACATTTTTTTTCACCAAATGGCAGGAAAGAAATGCAGAGTCAGTAATGACATCGAAAAAAAGCCAACTGAACAAAAATACAACAAAGGATATTCTTGTAGTTGCTTTTCTTCAAAGCTCGACTGTCTGCATGAGATGCAAAATAAACTGGTATGCCTCTGGAACTGAACTTTGGGGGGGAAAAGAAACCTTTCAGGCTTACCTACCACAGGACAAAAGCTAAAGAAATTGCCAAAAACAACAGCATCATATACCCCACAGAAAGAATAGGCCTAGCTTGTAGTCCATTGTGCTGCAGCTTGCAGCTAGTTTGTAGTAGTTGCAACGTAGCTTGTCCTTTCACATTATCAGAGACAGTAACTTAGCTGTGGTGGGGACCAAAAGAAACAGCTATGACATATTGGCCAGAGGAGACAGACCTCAAATCCAACTTGAGCATCTGAGACACAAGTGTATGAGAGTGGGCTCTGCCAACCCCCCCAAGAGCCAAAGCAAGTGCATGGGTGACAAGTGTGGTATGCGCATGTGCTGTATGATTGCATGTAGGTACAGCCCTGTGTGTGTACTTGTGAGTGGTAGAAGGGGAGTTCTGCATTCAACTCCCTCAAAACCTGGCTATAGCTGGGGAGAGAGTTAATAACAATAATATAATAATAATAATAATAATAATAATAATACATTAGACTTATATAGCACTTTTCTAGACACTCAAAGACGCTTTACAAACTGAAAAGATCGAGTAGTAATAATAGAAAGAAACAAAGGGGAGGGGGGAGAGGGTTAACTGGTGAAGGCAAGCTTGAAGAGGTGGGTTTTGAGGGCCTGTTTAAATGTTGGGAGGGTGTTGGCCTGTCTGATGTGGTTGGGGAGGGCGTTCAGAGGGATGGGGCTGTGGCTGAAAAGGCCCTATCGCCCCAGGTCTGGAGCTTGGTCCTGGTGGTCTTGAGGGTAGTTTGGTCGTCAAACCTGAGGCAACGGGAGGGGGTGGGGAGGGGGATGAGGTCGGCAAGGTAGGAGGGGGCCAGATTGTTAATGCCTTTGTAAGTGGTCAGTAGGATTTGAGACAGCTCCGTCTGTCTCAATGGACAAACTCCATCACATCCCACGAGACAAGGAAGGGGAAGTGAGCCAGGATGCCAAGAGGCTGTCTGGGGTGAAGCCCGCTCGAACCACAATCAGACTGCCACGTGATGGAGAGAGGAATGGAGGAAGAGAGAGAGAGAGATAGATGGAGGGATGGATGGAGGGATATAGTTAGACAGAGGTTTCCATAATACTAGTGGTGGTCTAGGGGTAGTGGTGGTCTAGTGGATAGTGAGTTGGACTTGTGATCGGAAGGTTGTGAGTTCAAATCCCGCCTGAAACCACACCACTACTAGTGTGTCCTTGAGTAAGGCCCTTAGCCCTCAGTTACTCCAGGGGGAATGTCCCTGTAATTCGTAATTGTAAGTCGCTTTGGATTAAAAGCGTCTGCTAAATGGCAAAATTATTAAATTATTATAATACCTCTGGTCATGGGTCATGGGTCACATCGCACACCTTCTGTATGACACTCACCTATGTCCAGACTCGTGCGTTTGTTTAGGCTACATTTTAACCATTTAGCAGACGCTGACTCTCCCTGGAGTAATTTAGGGCCAAGTGCCTTACTCAAGGGTGGGATTTGAACTCATGACCTTCTGATCACCAGTCCAACTCACTATTTGTTTTGTCCAAATTTGTGGTGTCCATGGGGGGTGTGGGGTTCAAACCTGCTAGACTAGATGGAGGGAGGGCAGGCAGGCTCTGCCATTGAGTGGGATAAGGATTAGGCCTGGCCCTAGCCATGGTCAGATTTGAGCCACACAGATTATGGTATAAAGTCAAATCTACAGTGAATAGTAGGCCTACATGCACTGGTGATACGGTTTGGCCTAGCCCAGACCCAGGACATGGAGTGTTGGTTCATTTGCTAGACTTTACAATCCAGAAGCAACCATAAAAAGAAAGAAAGAAAGAAAAAAAGTGGTACTGATTCAGTCAAGAGGACTCTTTTCACCAATGAGGATTACCCTCATATTGATTATTATGTCATCCCCTACCATCCTTCATCCAAAACAATGAAGAAGTACCGGATCCCCAGGTCCCGTAGCAGCAGGCTCCAGAACAGCTTCTTCCACACAGCTGTCACTCTGATGAACAATCCCCCCGCCCCTCTCTCCAACATGAGGTACACTGACTCCCAGTAACTGTGTACCCCCCTTCATAAAGTTGAATCTAATCTCATTTAAAAATATGCCTTTCATGCTGCAATTGCTTATTGGCAGGTTTCCATTAACCTTTTTTTATTAGCCTTTACGTTAAAGCTGAGTTATGTTGCTACACACACACACAAATAAATAAATAAAAAAGCACAGTTGACATAGGCTGGATACGGGCATTATAGATCAGACATCATGGTGTTTTGTGTGAGAGACACATCACTCCACTTTTGGGACTCATTAGACAGCTTGTTGTGAGCGGTTGACATCCAGCTCAGATTTCTCACACTGTCTTTCTTACTGTGTTTGAGAAGATGCTTTCGCTCAGTGGGACAGGTCGATGAAAGATAGGGGAACTGTTTGAAGTGCACTTCCAGGCGTAGGGTCAAGGGATCCATGTGGGACCAGGTGAAACAGACAGCAACACCACACACCAATCACCAACTCTTCAGCCCACCAGTCTCACATGACATCGCTTCCTACAAAACAGACCCCCTCCCCTCTCTCTCTAGCAGCTATTGTCACACTCTCATCAAAAATTAATTTTCCAGAAAGGGCAGGAACGTTTCTTTTTTTTTCTTTTTTTAAATCCACACTGTCATTCACTGAGAGTGTATTATGTGATGCTCTGTATGTCTGTCTACAACCAATACATCTCTCCCCTGAAAATACTTGTGATTAGATATTTTACTGATCACAACTATGCGTCTGAGGGACAACAGTGTCACGCTGTCCCAAGCCAATACGCGCAAGCACACACACACACACACACACACACACACATTTGTCTAAATATGTAAGTGCTCAGTGTTTTTCTTCTCCCTTCAGTGGTTAGGCTAGCAGAAGAAGAAGAATAGATCATAGAGAATGCATCGCATCAGATATGCTCCCAGAGCAATTTCTGTCTTTACCCTACAACCATCTTTTTTAATATATATATATATATATATATATATATATATATATATATATATATATATATATATATATATATATATACATGGGAATGGATCACAAACTAAATGGTGTGGAAGGATCTGATCTGCTCAATGTCCCAGAGGCAGCATCACCTGGAACCATTAGAACAAACATATCACAATTCAAGTCTGAAAGAGATATGGTATGAATAATAACAAAGGGTTGATGCACACAGCATAATCAGGTATAATAAGGTAGTCTACTAGGCTAGGCTATCTAGAAAATAAAACAAACGAAGAACCACCACCCCCCCACACACACACGCGCGCGCGCGCACACACACACACACACACACACACACACACACACACACACACACACACACACACACACACACACACACAATAGGCTATTTATAGGGGGGGGGGGGGGGGGTTTGCAGTCAAATTAGACATGATTTGTTTGAAAAGCAATTGGAGGTACAGTCACGCACGTAAGGACATTACCAAAAAAAAAAAAAAAAAACTCACGTGTGGGCGCAGCTGGCAATGCTGACAGGTTTGTGGTACACCTCCAGGCAGATGGGGCAGGAGAACTGGCTCTCCAGGCTTTCGGCGGGGGTCGCCCCGTTCTGTCTGAGCTGAGTCGCCTGGGACACAAAGCTGCGAAACATCGCCATCGTCAACACTCTGGATCTCTGGATCTCTGGATCGCACTTCGCTCTGGAGTAATAGAGCTGTACCTGAGAGCATGAACTAACTAGTGTATGGAAATGTGATCTTCACGGATGGAGATCCGTCGTTAAAACATAGTGTAACACAAATCTAGCTGACATGAGACACGGCAGACACATCAGTCCACTCCACACGCCGTGGCACCAGAGAAGTAAACATTGGAAGGGTTGCCAGATGGGATTGACACGTTCCAGCCCAACCAACCACAGTCTAAAAACCGCCGAATCCACCCACCACAAACCAGCGCCAAAACAATTATTTGGCGGAAATGCTATTAACCATACACTTGCAAGCAGGCCACGCCAAGTGTTATGTTAGTCCTTCCATTGAACAACAAACTGGCCGTACGTTTTGAATGCCTTTTTTATTACCAAGAAGATGCAGTGGCATTCAACAATCATGCGTTCGTAAATTCGCTCTGAGAGCGCCGGAGCGCACACTTGGTTCAACGTCTAAAAAGGGACCAAGTGATTTGATTGGACAAAGGGGAATTCCATGAGTGCTGATCAGATTTCAGAGCGAATCTACGAACGCAGAGAACCCGCAATGTACACTGGGAAATTGAGTCATTTACATTGTTGCCGTTTAGCAGACGCCTTTATCCTAAGCGATTTTGTAACTTTCAGGCACTGACATATTGATACCGCCCAAATGCTATTTATCCAGCCATACCAACAGCCCAAATGCTTTTTTCCTCATCCAATGTGATCGAAAGTAGCCCAATTGGGAGGGAAAGCGCCCAATCTGGCAACACTGCCGACAGTTTGGCATGGGTAGGGTGCTGCGTAGATTCAATGATCTACAAATCATGTAAACTTGCATCAATGGGACATTTCACACGTAGACAGTACCGATATTAGCGAATTTACGCAGTATCAAGCCCTCGCGAATAAGCCTATATAACCCTCGCGAATAAGCATACAAGCGACAGAACAGAAAGCCTTTAAACACGCATTACCTTCTGGGAATTGAAGTATTCCGAGTAATGGTACACATTGAGTTTACTGCTACTGAGAACTCTACTCCCAGAACCCATTGCTTCGATCGATAACTGTCTCACAAATCTCGCAATAAAATATCATTGTTATTGATTTGTAAATATTTTTGTTGGAGTTAAGAATACACCATCAAGCAATGACACGTGTAAAATCAACGCAAAACTATCGACGAGCACGGAACTAATAACGATAAAACGAAGAGGGATGACGAAATATACGTCATCAAAAAGTGCGATGTTGTGCTCCAACAACACGAGTTTGGTGGCTCATTCACATCATCGTGGAAAACTAGTGACCGGTTTCTAACCAGTTTGTAAAACATAATTTACTCCACGCTTGACGTCTCGACTGGCAACGTAGTAATCTAACTTAGTGAGCAATCAGAAGCAGTCAAACTTGCTCAACAATGTGCCAGATTGATGAAGAATATAGCGGACAGCTGGCCCACAGAGAGACCCCGAGGTAAGTGTCTGTGCGACAGAAATGGCATGTGTCTGTGACAGCTAAGTTAGCAAGCTTGCCACAGAATAACAATGGCTAGCTCATTGATATAACATGTGCTTCATGCAACCATCCCCTTATGCAAATGTTTTTTTTTCGTGTTAGTGTCTCCAAGAAGTGTGTCAAATGCAAAGAGAGGACATCAGTGCTGATTATTCGAGCTGGAGATGCTTTTTGCAGGTAGGTGTGACAGGCAGCAGGGTTCAAAGCCAAGCCTGGAGAAGATGATCAGGTTTAGGTGCAGGTGTAATTAGTCCTGAGACATGACCTAAATGTAGCTTTAACCTCATTGGTGAGCATGTCAATAATTTGCTGAACTTGAAATAGTTTCAGTTGTGACCAAAGGGCTGTCTGATAATGCACAGGGTATAGCCACCGTATGAACGGTACAGCAAGTGTCCATATATCCTCCAAAAGTCACTGATGACACATTTTTACCTTATTTTAGCTTTATACTCCAACAGTTTGAAATCAATGTTTTGTTTTTTTTCAGATTGGTTTCACCATTTAGAAATTACGACTCTTTTTATATATAGTCCCCCTATTTCAGGGCACCAAAAGTATTGGAAAATTGGCTTGATAGGTATTGTGTGGGCATAAGAGAGCTGTCAATGTCTAGTATTGATTCTAGAGTCTGATTGATTCTTGGAGTCTGCTATTGGTGTCTGTCAACAAGATGACCAAAGAGACATCAAGGAAGCCATTATGAGGCTAAAATATCAGAACAAATCTATCAGAAACATAGCCAAAACCATAGACTTACCAAAATAAACTGTGTAATGAGCTCAGCAATTGCACACAGACTGTTAGTCCAAGGAATACGTCTACAGTGGAGGCTCACCAAAATTAAGATTAGGAGGCAATGCCGTCGCTAGAGCGGGGCAGGGGTGGGCTCAACCCAAACGTGCGTCTTGGCCGGCGGTGGCCCTCAAAATGTTGTACTTTGTAAATGGTGAACCCAATCTGAAGAAAAAAAAAAACATTGACCTCATAGATTTCCAATACTTATGGAGGGCACTGTAGGTCTACCTCACTGCACCCTGACAGCACATGAACATCATTTCAAGTAGGAAGGGATCATCATGTTTTATATGCCAACAACCCTGTCTTACCTCTCAGCCTCAACGTTTCGCTTTCACTCTATTTTGCCAGGGTCTGCTTCAAGGAGTACTTTATACACAAGTTCCGGGCCATGCTGGGGAAAAACCGCATCATATTCCCTGGAGAGAGGGTATGTCTTAAGCATGTTAAACATCCATCCCTGGCATTTTGGCAACCTTCCTCATAAATAAACTACAGAGTTCCCCTTGTTTCTCTGCTGCAGGTACTTCTAGCTGTGTCTGGAGGGCCGGCCTCCAGTTCCTTGCTGGCCCAGGTTCAAGAGGTAGTTGAGCCTGTATTTCATTTCATTTTTGTAATAATGTATGAGACATATCTGTACTGTATGATGCAACAGCAGAAGTGTATTTTCAATGTATGTGTTTACAGTAGTATGTAGTTATATATAGTAGTAGCTTACATATACCTAGCCTAGCCTAACTATGGATAGTTTAAGATTAAAATATTTTTTTTGCCTACCATAGGGTTTGAGTCAAGATGCACCCAAGAAGCTGAGATTTGTTCCTGGAATTGTCTACATCGATGGTAACTTGCAGAGGATCATCTGAGAGCTTTAGCTCAAAGTTTCAAGTCAGACCAGCTTGTGTAATGTATGATCATGTCTTGACAGAGGGAGGTGCTTGTGGCCAAAGCATTGAAGAGCGGAACAGGTGGTTGGCTCAGCTGGAGTCTATTTTCAGAGCCACTGGCTACCCTTACCATATAGTCCACCTGGAGCAGGTGAGCTGCCCTGAGCTAGGTCATACTAATACATCCCTCCTCCTAGGAGGTGAGGCTGTCCTTGGTTTTAATACAGTATGATTCAATATTGAATCCTACTGTCAATTTGTCTAAAGCTTTGATCATCGGAATTAGATATGCAGCCATCGATCTATTCTTCTGAATACATTCTATTCTAGGGGTTGCAGCTACTATTACAGACTAGTAAGAGACTATTACATCATCATGTCCGTTGTCTGCAGTGGTGTGTCATCTTGTGATGTTGGCAGAAAAAAACGTCTTAATCCTATTTAATTTAGTTGGTAGTCATACCATGTCATAGCTGTTTCATTTTAAATCAACACTGGTGATAGAGAAAGTATTAAAGCAACATGAATTGTTCCTTTCCATCACATATGGGATATGGTATATTGATGACAACATTCAACATTTCAATCAAGTGGCAACAATGTCTTATAATGGCTGCAATCTCCACATGGTGTGTCAGGTATTTAGCCTACCCAGCTCGGTACTTGAGGCGGGGACCCCAGCCGCAGAGAGACCTGGGAGCAGTTACAAAGCTGCCGTGGACCAGTTCATTCAGACCAGTCAGAGCCAGTGCTCAGACCCCTCGGTGGTGGAAAAGGCCCAGTGTCAGCTGTCCCGTCTGAGCGTGCAGGAGGACCAGAACGGAGCGACCCCAAACCTCATCACTCCTGAACACTCCGACACCCTCCAGAGACTATTCGCTTCTGTAAAGACATTGACGGCCAAAGAGGACCTGCTACAGACACTGAGGTCAGATTAAACGGCATCCCCCAGACACGGATGTTTTCCTACGTATTCACATGTATCAGATTTCCTGGATGAGACTTGGGGGAGAACGAAATGTTGTTTAGTTCATTTTTTGCATAGGAGAGCATTTCCCTTGTTCTCACTTGAGCCTGAGGTAACAACTCACACTTAGGATGCTGTCAGCATTCTACACAGGCCTCCTCCTATCCTTACTCCCATCCATTGTATTTCACTCTTCCTTATATAATAATAATAATAATAATAATAATAATAATACATTAGACTTATATAGCGCTTTTCTAGACACAAAGACGCTTTACAAACTGAAAAGATCGAGTAGTAAAATAAAAAGAAACAAAATAAATAAATAAAAGAAAGTATAGGGGTCTAATTAATTACTAAATCTAAATGTCTGTAGGACAATCTACTCTGTATACTGCAAGTATATCTAGATTTCGGGCGGAGAAGCCGCGAACAAGCAACGCCAGCGTCCTCTCGACCGGCATTTTTTTGAAAAAGTATCCCTCTTTTTGTTTTTCACTTCCACTGTCTGCTGAACTCTCAGCAATGTATTGCTGGAATACTAAGAGAGTTCCATACCATCTAAGCACCACCAATTCTGTGTTTTAATTCTTATCTCGCAATGGCTGGAAAGCTTAATGGTGGAGTAAGGGAAGTGATGGACTCTAGCCTTCTCCGTTCCCGTGGTGCACATGGTTTTAGTATCAAATCAAAATCAAGTTTTATTTGTATAGCATTTCTCACAAGATGCGACTCAATGGTTTTACGTATAAGCCAGCCTATGAACAATGTGATGCAATCTTTGGCTTTGTTCAGACAGCACCTGATTCTTCACACTGCGAGGGTGGAGGGCTACTCCAAGGTGATGATGGGGGACAGCTGCACCCGTCTGGCTGTCAAACTGCTCAGCAACATCTCCCTGGGACGAGGGGCATTGCTGGCCATGGATACGGTAAGGAAAAAGGCACTTTCTAGTATAGTATATCATAGAGGACTATATTAATACCTACGTTTCAATAATTAAAGGAACAATTCACTGTAAAGATCAAGGTTGGTCAGACCTCAGATTTTCAGACCTTGAAAGTGGTCTAATGTCGAGATGACACCATTGTGTAGATTCAACGATATTCTCAATGCTAATGGAACATGCCCCACGGTGGTGTAGCGGTCTAAGCACTGGCCACTAGTGCATGCTGCCCACCGGGGACTGGGTTCGAATCCCAGCTCGCCAGATCCGGATATGGCTGGGGCACACACGGAGAGCGGCATATTGGGCGGCCGCTCCCGAGGGCGGGTATAGGAGTATTTCCGGACAAGGATCCGTCGCGCAACACCGCCCCCTAGGTGCCGGAATAACGGTGCTGGGCTCGAGGAGCCAGTCAGCTAGTCTGCCTGGCGGCCTCCTCTGGGACTGCCGGCCACGGGGTCGTGCGGCGGATCCTATGCAATAGGCAGGGGATAATTGGATGCTAGGTTGGGTTCAATTGGCTACCAAATTGGGTGAAAAAGGGATCAAATCTGAAATAAATAAATAATAATAATAATAATAATAATAAAAAAAAATGCAAATGGAACATAAACAAATAAAAAAACATTTATTAAAATTAAATCTGCTTATCCATTTGGTATGGAGGCACACAGCCTGATCTATTAATCGTGCGGGACCTTAACTAACATGTTTTGAGGCCTAAGATCATTTGACAAACTTAGGCTTTTAAGTGAATTCACTTAAAAATGTCTATAACATCAAATGACATGTAGTGTCACATAGCACGTCGCATCAGACATTTAAAAGATGTAGCATCACAAACCGAGTCTTTTGATACATTCCTGTGTCTATAGGGCTTCTCAGATCCTCGCTATGGAGACGTGGTCATTGTCAGGCCCATGAGGGATTACTCCTCCAAGGAAATAGCCTTTTATAACAAGATGTTTGATGTCCCCTCGGTCTTCATCCCTGGCCTGGACACTAAGGTGAGAGACAACCCCCATTGCAGCCTGAAAGTCAGATGTGGAGGAGTGACGTTTTAGTAATGACTGTACAGTGTCCCTGTGTCTGCTCTGTGAGTTCACAGGGTTTGTCTCTGCTGGTACTTAAGGTTTGTTACCCACCAGTGTGTTTGTCCTCCAGGCAGCAGACAAGGCCAGCATCCAGCGCCTGACAGAGAGCTTTGTCACCAAACTCCAAGTTGATTTCCCCTCCACTGTCAGCACCATCTACCGGTGAGCATGGGTAACACACATACACACGCACGCACGCACGCATGCACGCAGGCCTACATGCCGCTGTAGTGATTACTAGTATCATCCCAAAACTAGAGCAAACTATCCTAATCCTCACACGGAGCAGCATGCTGTAATACACACAGTTATGTGGGAAAATTGAATTTATATTTCTTGTTCCAGAACACCAGCACTAGTACCTTTGGGAACTTTAAGGGATGTAGACTTGTGAAGAGGGGGCATGTGGTATGTTTTAACTAGACCAAAGGGAAGGTTGTCGTTGGGTATGTGTGCATGAGGATTCCCAATCCCATTTCACCCCTTGGCCCTACATTTTAGCCCTACCCCTCCCTTTTGCGCATTCACGTGTAGGGGTAGGTGTGTCCCAATTCCCCTATTTTGTAGGCGTAGGGCCAAGTGGAAGGTACGCCTTGCGAATCATCGGCAGGATAATGGAGTTTGCACTAGCACCAAAAGAAAGCCACAAATGTAATTACTTCCATTGTTTCTTTGTTAATAATAAAGATTGATAAAAATGATGATAACCATCGTATTATCTTAGTTTAGTGTCATTTCAACAGACCTTTTATTTATAACAAACATAACAGAGAAGCACTCCAGTGGCACTCCAAAACGAGAGATAGGGCAACATTTTTTAAATGGGATTGGGCCTTGGTGTTGAAACCCTCATGTTCACGGATCTTCCCCAGGACCAGTGAGAAGCTCCAGACGGCATGTCCCCCTCAGAAGACCACCACCGACCACTCTGACAAGTGTCTGCTGTGTGCATGTGCCCTGGACACTAAATTTGGTGAGTCACCCTGCCTAACGCTCTAGTCCCATCTAACACATCATTCAGCGGTTCGTCACATCACACGTTAATTCAATTAATATTGAGTAAATATGAATATGATGAACTTATAGTTTCTTCATTTGCTGCTCTCCCAGTAAACTGAACGGACTGTTGATTGCTTTTGCTCAGTCAATACCGTATCATGAAAAAACCCATCTCCCTCCCTCCTTCTCCCACAGAGGAGGCCTCTGCCTTCCAGGCCACCCTGCTCTCAGAGCAGCTGTCTCAGAGGCGAGGGCCAGGGCCAGCCCCAGCAGCTCCAGGGCCCTCTCCACCCTCCACGGGCCAGTGCTGCTCCTCTGGAGGGGGCCAGGGGGAGGGCTGTGGGGCTGGAGAGGGGGGCAGCTGCTGCTCGGCTACTAAGTGAGTAGAGTATGCACTTCTTTTCTCCTTCATGTTGGCCAGAAGCAGAGGCCAGGCTTAATATCCACTCAGGTAGAGGGAGTGTGTGTGTGTGTGTGCTGGACTGGACAATTGGAGCCAACAGGTGGTGTAATGCATTAAATGCATCTCATAAGGATCCTAAGGAGTTATCAGGATTATGAGTTGATCGATAACGCCTTTATGGTCTCCTACCGGCCTTTAACAAAAATGCATTCGATATTTTGGCTTCAAGTACAGTCGAGTGTTACCAATGGTGATATGTTGTTAGTTGTGTTATACGATAGTCACATCAGGTGTTTACACCAAACTCTCCTCCGAAATTAATTTGGGATTATTTGCACAATAAGAGGCTATGTAACTGTACATCGGTGGCATTAATGCTGGTGTGTGTGTGTGTGTGTGTGTGTGTGTGTGTGTGTGTGTGTGTGTGTGTGTGTGTGTGTGTGTGTGTGTGTGTTCTAGGGTGCCAGAGACAGTGGATCTCAAAAACCTGTTGTGTTACAGCTGTAGACTGACCATCAAAGACATGGTAAGTGAACGCAGAACACGTGAGCCCTCCTGTCAATCACCTCACATTATCACTTGATAGGGAAAATATAAATAGTTGTAGACTGTAAATAAATAACATTGAATACAGATTGGTTGACTGATGGCTTATCTACGGCCTGTTCCACAGACCGCCGTAGACACCCTTCCCCAGTACGTCCTGTCGGAGGCTGAGAGGCGGGAGAGAAGGTACCCCTTCTGGCTACAACTGAAGTCAAAATGTAAGACTAGGTATTGTATTGCACACAGTCATTTGTTTTGTTTCTGGACTTGTTTTCATTATCCAGGTCTCAGATGAGGCAGGAGATCAGTGAGTTCCTGCTAGACGAGGAAGAGGAGGAAGCGGCGCTGTCCTGAGGGCGAAGAGCCTGTTCAGGAGGGTGCAGTGGAACAGAACCTTTGGCTAGAAATGTTCTGTCGGATATCAGTGCCTCATAGGGTTTTTTGTCATGTCAGTAGTTCTATGTCTTCCATTTCTATTTGTAACTTTGGAATGTTTCACATGCAGATAAGGCTACATATTAAGTTAGTATAGGCTTTTATCTGTATCCAAAATAAAGCTGCTTTGTAGAGTCCTGCTTTGTCCGAATACTGATGGATTTGTATATAGTTAAATATAGCTGCAGTAACAATGTGAGATGAAAGTTGATGAACCCAGCATGATGCTGCCTGAAAACGATGATTCATGCTTGTTTCCATGTCAGGATTAAGACTAGTCATTTATTGTTTACAGATTAACAATATTTTCATTGGTGTTGGAGCAGAATCACATTGTATTGGAATTAGAAATAGGGCTATTCTTCCATATGAGTAATCCCCCCCTGCAGTAACCATATGGCTTCAAGTCTTGCCATCACCAATAAGTCTGTAAACCTTTTAAACGTTCAAAGTTAGCTTTCCTCCCAACTGAAAGCCTTTCAATTTGTAAACAATTTCTCTTTCAGATTCAGATTTTGGCTGAATGTCATTGTAATAGTGTTTTGATTAGAAACACCTTAGGTCCTTTTTCTCAAATCGTCCCATTTCAGCATCTGTCCACGTTGAGCTGGTCAGTGTAGTAGCGAGAGGATCCAGTCCATTTAGGGGTCATGGGGCTTGGTTTATGAGGGGCAGGGTTTGTAAGTTGGCCCGTCACAACCTCTCATTTAGAGCTAAATCTACATTCATAGTAGGTTTCTTACAGAGTTTTTCTTCTTGCCACTGTGCATTTGCTTGCTCTAAGGGGTTTAGGCTTGGGTCACTGTTAGGCACTTTGTGACCAAAAGTTTAGACAAATAAAATTGGATTAGATTTGACCTCTCTGTCCAGGCTCTTCTGTCTGAGCCCAGCCAATGAGTGAATATTTTTGCTTAGTCTCCATGGTGACAGGAGAGGCCAGGCCAATCCTACCCAAACCAGGAGTGAGGGGCAGCCTCATAGCCCTTTCACACTATAGCTCGCTGTCTGTCAGTACAGCCCAGCAGCAGAGGGTAAACAGTACTCTCAGGGTACACAGACAGACAAAACATCCCTTTCCTCCCCTAGCTGAGAGGGGAGGTCAGCTCCCAGTGGGAAGAGAACCACAGGAGCCGGCTAGGAAGTCCAGGTAGAGGCACCCCTGTGTGAGACGCAGCCCCAGGCAGGGGTGCCCTGGATGGGACACGGCAGAGCAGGGGAAGGGGTGGGGGCTAGTGGTGGTCCCTCTGGTTGTCCCTGGTCCACTTGATCATAGTCTCTGGGGAGCGGTAGAGGAAGATGAGTTTGGAGTAGAGCTCCTCCTCCAGCTCCAGCTCTCCAGTCTCCCTGACCAGGAAGATGTCAGTGCAGAGCTTCAGGATGCGGTCTACGCACGGCAGTTCCTCGAACATGATGGAGTGGGAGATCTCGCTGAAGAAGCCCCTCACAAACTTGCCGATCACCAGCACCACAGACACGTACAGCCCCATGATCCTGCAAGCACAATGGGTGGACAATGGGACAGTCACTTAACCGAGACTCCGAGAGTTGTCTCTCTAAATTCAATTATGGATATTTGCAAAGATACAGTAAAGGTCGCCCTGGAAAGTTAAATAACTTTTGAGTTGAATATGTAGAATATGTATAGTGAATATGTAGCAGTTTGTTATGAGCACCGGTATTTCTGGGAGTCCCAGTCAGTGTCAGAGTTACCATGGTTACCATGCTGTACCGAAAGCAAATACCAGCACCTGTGTTTGTGTGGCAATCAAAAAGGCTTCAAAAAATCTTGAACAAGAGTCACTACTGTACACTAGGCTATTATGTTGCTTACAGTAAGCTCAGTATTATACCTCATACTTTTGTCTTCCTGAAAATGGAAATCAATTCATGTTCATGCTGGAGAGACACATTCAAAGAGTTGGAATACTGTATGTGTAGTTCTTACAAGGTGGTATAACTGATGCGTTACAAACTACAATATCTAATCATAGCCATGGACGATTAAGATGGGTGTCCAGTGAGAAAGAGGGATATAGATATCATTGTTGTTAGTTGTTGTAGGTTCTCCAAGTGTGGGGCTTTTTTTTGGTAAACTGGTGAGAGATGGGGCTTGGAGAAATGTAGCCACTCTGAAATTCATAGATGGAGCTATGGACGCAAAGACTGACAATCCATGAGATCAAAATAATAGTTTTAACCATGTTTTGAAGCCATACAGTGTTTGTTTACAAGACTGCCTCAGACTGCCCCTTTAAAAGTGTATCTTTGGACCAAAATCCATAAGAATAAGACACGTGTCCTTTTCTATCGTAGCGTAGAAGCTAATTTACATAATGTGTGCGTGCGTCATATGACATAATTGAAAGGCATTAGGTGTGGGCTCCTTACCCGTAGCCTGCCAGGAAGCCCAGACTGGGGGGGCTGACTTTGTCGTTGAAGATGACCATGGGCAGCACCCCGCAAGCCCCCGAGGCTGGGGGACAGTCGGCGATGCTGATGTCCCACCACTCCTGGGTCCCACTGACGTTCAACGAGCGGTCCCTCATCAGTGACAGGGTCACGTTCTGGTAGCCGTCCTCGTCACCTGCATGACCACATGGTGTTACACCGACCGCAACCATAACCACAACTTTTGAAACAACTATGGACCATGTTATTCAATCAAATAAACAAAACAACCCCTCTCAGCAGTTTGTTATCTAGTTCACCACCAATGCAGGGAATACAGGCTGGAATATGGTGTATCAAAGTCATGTTATTGAATGCAGAAAGAGCTACTGAGAAAGAGCTACAATTTCAAAGCCTTTCTGATTTCTAATCAATCCCCAATTCAAAGCATTTTCGGGATGAAACAATTGGATTGATCTCAATTGGAATTGATCAGTGAGTCTCAATATGTGATTGAAAACACTGTCTCTGGTGCCCGTCAGAGAAGTAGTAGTCAGACATCAACCTCTCTCACCTCCGTACAGCTGACCGACTGGTTTGGCCTCCGCTCCGTTAGGTGCTCGGATATAGTTGGGGAACATGTGAGGAACATGTCTGAGGAACAACCGTCAACAACATGTCACACAGCTGATTCAGGACAGGTTCAGGTTCATTCATTCATACCCTAAACACTTTTGTTTTTGTCACAGTACTCTCTCTCTCTCTCTCTCTCTCTCTCTCTCTCTCTCTCTCTCTCTCTCTCTCTCTCTCTCTCTCTCTCTCTCTCTCTCTCTCTCTCTCTCTCTCTCTCTCTCTCTCTCTCTCTCTCTCTCTCTCTCTCTCTCTCTCTCTCTCTCTCTCTCTCTCTCTCTCTCTCTCTCTCTCTCTCTCTCTCTCTCTCTCTCTCTCTCTCTCTCTCTCTCTCTCTCTCTCTCTCTCTCTCTCTCTCTCTCTCTCTCTCTCACACACACACACACACACACACACACACACACACAAACTCAGTTTTTGCAATAATAAGACAACATACACTGGGTCTGTGCGGTTGCCTACGAGTAGCGAAGCCAGGTCAGCTCTGACTGGGCTCCCAGGTTCCAGGTCGATGGAGTGGATGTCAGACGCGTGCTCCACAGTGCCACCTTTACCAAGGTCTCTGATGAGAAGAAAAAAAAAGTCAAAACCACAATTTGCAATGACAACCACAAAGGTCCTTTGCTGAACCATAAACACACACACACACGCACCTTTGGAAGTTCCAGGCCAGCCGTAGGGTCATGTCCACAGGGCTGCCCAGCAGCTCCTTGACAACTTCCTGTCGGCTGGGCGGGCTTATCCTCCACACTGACCCTGAGCTGCCCTCTATCTTGGCTGTCACTATGTCCTCATAGCTGTACAGGGTGATGAACTGCATAGCCACCTGCAGAGGACAGAAGGACAGATACAGTCGTTCAATTACGACTACTGGAGCCACAGCAAACGGAGAAGAGCACAAGTTCAAGGATGTTTTCTGATCGAAAGCATTTCTGAGCATTGCATTGTTGTGAGAATTATGGTGGAAGCTCCCTCAAGCTGAGGGTGATGTCAACTTTCCATGTATACATTCAGCACAGATCACTGACACATAGCTGTGCACAAGTAGGGACAGAGGAATTACGCACGGCGTTGTCTCCAAACATGGTGGTCATCTTGTTGTAATCCTCCTCAGTGAAGGGCTGGATGGACTGCTGCTGAACACTCATGGTGAACAAGGGCTATTGGAAGGAGAGAAGATTTAACCGTTTCAGTTAAAAATAACTCTGACATCGTCTCTCTTCACTCATACAGGGGTGAGTTTCCCGAAAGCTTTATGGTGTGAAGATCATCTTGGGTCCATAGTAAGGAATAGACAGAGATGATCTTCATGCTCCCCAGCTATCACAGGACTCACCCCAGAATTTTCCATAAAAATCAACCATAATTAAGTGTGAACTGTGATTATAATGATCACTAATGATATAAAGCTAATTACCTCATATCCTCCCAACTTGACAGTCACTGTGACGTCCACAGGATGGTTGACCACACCCACTACTGATCTGACCAATGAGATGAAGAGCAGTGGGAACCAGATGATGCAGATAAGGAAGAAGATAATCAGCCCTCCCATCCCGTACTTCACAATCCTCTTCTTCTTCTGACCCTTTGGCTGAGGGTATCTCTGGGGATGGAGAGGAAGAGGTCAAATGAGATGATGTGAGGCAAGAGATGAGATGAGATGAGACAAATAAGGCCTTTTTCTTTGCTATCTCCTAGGGTATATTCGCTTTTCATGTAGACAGCCACCATGGTGGTACAGTAGAAACAAAAGAAGGATAGTAGAAACAATCCCATGGCATTAAAAACATCACACAAGACAACAAGAATGAATGGATTCTTCTGGATAAAGAAATAGGAGGAGGTGAAAATGATGTGGAAGCGGTGTTGCCGGTAAATAAATAAATAAACAATGTGCAGAGAAATGTGCAAAATTGTGTCTAACTTTCCCACTGCAATGAGTATCAGATGTAAAAGTGATGATGTAAGGAAGTGTATGTTTAGATGTAATGTCTCAGGGTTACGGTTAGGATTAGTGATGTCTCCTCCTACCTTCTCTGTTTCACGGCTGCACTTGATGATAAAGGTGTTGGCGTAGATGTCCTCCACACACATCCAGTTGGAGAGGGAGAGCGTGGTGTCCGTCCAAACCCAGTCCATCACTGCTCTCAGCTCCACCAGGAACGGTACCAAGCGGAACCTGAGAACGCACAACAAATGAGACGTTTCTCTACCTGTACACACCTTGGTTCAAATACTATTTGAAATCCTATGAAATACTTTGCAGTGCGTGGAGTTTTCCTGATGCAATGGAACTAATGGAAAGTGCAAAGGCCCCCCATTTGGACCCCCCATCTCTCCAAGTAAAATCTATATTTTCCGAATTAATAGATTATTCATTAATCAATAGAATAATACAACTAAATGGTAAATGGACTGCACTTATATAGTGCCTTTATCCAAAGCGCTTTCTAACGGCCTCTCATTCACACACACATTCACACACCAATGGCTGTGGCCCCTAGTCACTGTTTCGGTTTTGTTTTGTTTGTTTTTTGTTTTGTCTGTCTGACCATTTCCTTTAGAATTGTAAAGAGTCCTTGGGTTTTATGAAAGGCGCTATATAAATCCAAATTATTATTATTATTATTATTTTCTTCTGTGTGTGGTGCTGAGTATGGCATGGCAGAGTAGAGGATTATGATACTCACCCCTGGAAGAGGAAGAGATTGAGGTGGTTGTACTTCTTGGTGAGAAAGTTCCCCAGGATGCGGGTGGGGTAGCCACAGCGGATCTGATAGGCCGACAGGGCAAAGTAGATACACTTCACAAAGTACCAGAGCTGAGCCACAGAGTTCTGGCTGAACATCCTGGGAGGACAAAGAACAAGACACCCTTTAGCACAGGCTGAACAGAAACAGGCTGAACAGAAACGGTGGCATTAACTCGCCTGCAGATACTATTACCCTAATTACACTGCAGAGCCAAATAGATCTGAACCAAGCTGAGTCGTACTGGGCTGGTTACGCATCTACCTCAGTTGGTGTAACAATGTTGGAAAGGATAAATGTGCACAGCACATTAGAGTTGGGCCGGGTCGGCCCTGTGGTGATTGATCCCCAATGAGATACATTATGACATCAACGCAATATGATACAACAACTCAACATTGCAACATTATGAGACCTACACTGTGGGGTAGTTTCCTAAACATAGAGTAAAGGGGAACTGACATTGTTGGTAAATTAGATAAAAATCAAAAGATAAATACAGTACATCTCCGCTAAAGATGGATTTCAATCCGACTAAAGTCTCAAAGGTCTGGGAAATGAGCCCATTCAGTTTTAAAGGTATAGTTTACTTAAAATACAAAACTAAACTACAGGTCCCACACTCTACAAACACCCTCCTCCTCTTCCTCACCTCTCGGTGACAGCAGGCAGGATGAAGAACATCCAGAGGTGGATACCGAACACCAAGATGACCTGGAAGACCAGCTTTCCCAGGACGGTCTTGCGCAGGTAGAGGGCGCGGTCGATGATCATGGTGCTGAACTGAATGAGCAGCATGACGAGGAAGGCCTCTGGGACCTGGTCCTCTGACAGGGTGGAGGCGATGTCTGCGGCTGCCGAATGTTTCTGAGAGGGATAAACAAAGTTATATTGAATTTAATTTAATTACATTTTTTACCAAGCTAAGCGTTTCTAGAAGTTAGATTTTGTGGGTGTGAATTTGACAGACTGGGCTTGAACTCGGTGTACCTGAGCTCAACAAGCCTGCGTTAGCCTGGTGAGCTTAAGCCTAGGCATTAGCTTGTGGGAACCAACATTAGCTTAGGGAAACACATCCATGTACACAGTAATAGGTTTGACTGGAAAAGTGTAGTGTACGGTAAAGACAGTAAGGAAAAATGTGAGAGCTTAATATACAGTAGGTATAGTAGGTACAGGTATAGGTTGCCTATAGGTATAGATAATGTCTCTCTCTAGAGAGAGAAAGAGAGAGAGAGAGAGAGAGGGGGGGGGGGGGGGTACTATACAGGTGGTGTGATGAGAGTGGCTGCAGTACTTCAGTGCATTGCAGGTCAACCGTCCTCACCCCAAAGGCCCAGAACCCAAAGACAATGATGATGAAATCCACCACATCGGTCAGGAACATGAGAGCGTAGACGTCAGTGGCAGCACGGTACTCTGCATGTAAGATGTCTCGGACGAATCCATGTGCAGGCTTGTACACACTCCTCATGCTAAGGGGAGAATTGCAAAATCACCATTTAATGCCCAAATATGGAAACATATTCATGCAGACAGCCAACTTCTACTTTGCTCACGTCATGATAAAGTAGTACACCTCCTCGATACGAATCAAAAGCTGTTTCCTGGACAGAGATCTAAGTCTAGAGATTCTCCCCAGTAAAATGTTGAGTCCAGGACTAGACTTAAAAAAAAGTCTGGATATCAGCCAGTAAAGTATCATGTAAATCATAAAACAATGATGTGGTTATGTACTGTTGTGAAAACGTTTAGTACATTTAGTACATGTAGAACTGTACTTACACTGTGATGGTGAGGTGTTTGATTTTCTCCCCCAGGGCTATCAGCCTCTTACTGGCTGCCTCTCTGCGTTTACCCTTCTGCTTCTTCTTGGGCTCCTTGCTCTCTGAGACATCTGTCAGAAAACCCATCAGGATTAATCCCCTATAACTCTCACTAGAACTGCGATGACAAACGTTTATACTGTTCCCCTCTGGGCACATGAACAGTTTCATTTATTCTAAATGTGAAGGTGACGACTGACCTTAGTCAAGCGTCTAATCATTAAAACTACCACACATGATATATCTAAAGCAAGATGACTATATTAAGTTAAGTTATAGATTTATCACGCCATTAAAATGTGTTTTGGATTTTGATTGATGTTTATCGATAGAGCCTAGGACAGGAGAAAACTTGCACTGTACAGTATGTATGAGAAAAGGTGTGTATAGCAGATGTTAATTTGATGTTGTTTATTGTGACTACAGTAGTGTATTGAATTGTACTGTAGCCCTAGTGTCTATTTTTGCTTATGGGCTGGGAACCAATGAGGTGCAATGACACAAAAAAAAAAAACTGTCAAAAACTAAAATACTAAAATTGCTATAGGATCATTGTAGATAACATATCAATCATATTCAATGGCATTGTTTTCCCAATATGGACCTTTGCTTGGTTGTTTTTTCTTGCGGAAGCGCATGATGCTGCTCCTCTTCCGGGGCCCGTCCTCAGGTAGGCTGGGCGGCTCCGGGGTGGCAGCAGCGCTGGTGCTAGGCTCTGGTTCTGGGTCCGGTTCAGGTTCTGGTTCTAGCTGGGCCTTCTGGTCCTGGTCCAGCTCCTCCAGGTCAATGAGGCTGTGTTCGGGGCTGGGGTGGTGATGGACCTCCTCCTCCCCCTCTCCCTCCTTCCTGCTGCCCTCCTCTGAGGTCTTGGAGCTCTTCTCCTTCAAAGGACCCTCCTTGTCCCACAAGCCGTAGCGCTGAGACACACACGCACACGCACACGCACACGCACACGCACACACACAACTTTACTATATGCCCCAAATTAAATCGAATATATGACTACAGGAACAACGGTATATGGAAGGTATACAGTATGTCGTGCTGAGCCTTCCTATGTGTTGATGTTGACTGTGGACTAGCATACCTGGAGCAGGGAGCGGTGAAAGAAGAGAGCCAGCAGCTGCAGCAGGTCGTAGCGGATGTAGTTGTCTGTCTTCTCCAGGCCGAGGATACGAGGCGGGAAGTAGGGCTTGTCCTCATTCAGCGTGAGCTCGTAGACACTATTCCACGGGAAGAAGCCAAACTGGAACACGTACTTAACCACCACCATGACCTGAGTAGAACAGGAACCAACCAGAAAAGATCACAGAGAAATACGGTTAAAGGGATCAAAGCAACACATGCAACTATAAAATCCTGGGTAAACATAACAACCTTCATAAAAGCTAACGGTCTGGAACACGAACATAGGAATTGTGTTTCAAGAGTATGGAGTGAAGCTTAAATAAGGTTCTGATCATTCAGTCTTGACTGTTTAGTTTCTATATGTATAGTTGGTTTACTCCAGGTGTTCAATGAAAACAGAATAATACACATGACATAGTTCACATCTTGCACAATATTTAAGTCACTTCGGATGACAAAGGCAGGAAGATAGTGTAATAAAACTAGTAGACCTGAATCAAATTCATAGGCAGGATTGATTTAATGGAGCTTGCACTTTTAGGTGGTCCATTGGTTCCATTGTACTGGGAAAGCTAAATGAAGAACAGCTGAAAGCATACAACCTACTGTTTATGTACAGTATTTGAGCTAGGTTTGACACTCAGCAGTGGCCCACCTCGGTGTAGACAATAGCGGTCATCCAGAACTTCTTACTGGGACGTGGCACAGCCAGCATGGCCCAGAGGAAGACCAGGATGGGCAGCACCACAGAGATGACGGACGCCGTCACTACGTTGTTGGCCACGATGATGAGGTAACACACCAGCTCCGAGTTGGCGGCCAGGAGGTTGTAGAGAGCGAAGAGCAGCTTGAGGAGACGGTTCTGGGAGGTGTAGAAGTCGCGGGAGTCCACCAGCTCCTCCACGGAGAACTGGCTAGAATTAGAGAACATCAGATTAGAAGAATGTCCGTTGGTATTCCAGAAAGAAACTTCATTTGTGAACCAATTAAACAAAAACCAAACAATAAAAGGATTATAAAATGTATAAAATAAATGAATACAAATATAACGTAAATGTTTTCACAAAAATAGCACATTATTTTATTCCATTAAAAATATGTGTGTATAAATAATCATACTGTACACATTACACATAGAGTATATCCTTAATAAAGTAAAGTATTACAGACAGTATGTGACGTGTATATGACCAGGTCCTGTACCCGTGTGTGTCTGTCAGCAGCTCGCTGGCCGTTCTGGAGTGACGGGACCGGCGAGTGTGCTGCTGTCCTGGGTACACCTCCAGCTCCATAGTGGGCAGTGAACACAGGGTATTACAGCTATAGTCCGTGGTCAGGTCTGCCTCAGTCACTTCCTCCAACTCCAACCCACTGCCAGGGAAGACACAGATGAGCACTAACACACACACACACACACTGACTGATATATATAGGTGGTCTCAAGCCAGTAAGGAAAGGATATTTCTCATACAACGAATTCAAGGGATTGAGATACATAAAAATCTCAACATGTTTATTCAGTTCAATAAAGGGTGTTCATAAGCTATAATCATCATCATATTCATCATCATCATCGTCACATCATCATCATCATCATCATCATAAGCATCATTGTCGTCATCATCATCACCAACCTGGTGGCGCTAGCTCTGATGACGTTGTCCGTGTCTGACTCATCCAGACAGGTTTCCAGAGTTGGGCTCTCGCTACCCTGGGACATTTGGTCATCCATGGGTTCCCTCTGAGGACCCTGTAGTTTGGATTTGCTTAGGTTACAATTCTAAAAACACACCTAAAAAGCATTTGCATACATAAAATCAATTTTTCAGTCCCCATAAAGGTAGATGACAAGTATAGGGATAAATTCATTGATTTATTACATAAGGCAGAAAGTATGATTCCTCCTCAGTCTTGCGTCTGCTAGTGTCAGTGCAACATTTACGGCAGTGTGGCCTCTGTCTGGTCACACTGCCTCCTAGTGGCTGAGGTCTTTAATGACACGTTAGGGAGTCGGGAAAGAAGGCCATACCTGGCTGATCTTGTGGATGATGAGGTAGCGCTCGTTGCACAGCACAGTGGAGGTGTCCACGTACTGCTTGGTCAGCAGGTTGAGCCACTGGGTCATGCCATCCACCATGGCCAGGAAGACGATCCACAGGAACTTGAGGATGTCCAGGATCCTCTGGACTATGTCTGGCCTCCCTAGACACAGCAAGAGATTACTTAAGCAATGGTGGAAAAAAGGCTTTGTGGTGTACACTACAACATATTGCATGGCCAGAACTGTTCTTGTCATATACTGCATGATGTACGTAAAACACACAATAATAATAATAACCACCTGATTTCTCCTCTTCAGGTTCTTCATTGTCCTCTAGATCATCTTGTGAGATACCTTCCTCAAATACCTCATTCTCAGCACCACCTGTAACAAAGACCACAGAGCATGTAAATAGAGAGAGAGAGAGAGTGTGTGTGTGTGTGTGTGTGTGTGTGTGTGTGTGTGTGTGTGTGTGTGTGTGTGTGTGATTGTGTGTAAAATCATACAGCCAGTAGAGATAGAAAGTGTTTTAGACCTAAAGCTAGGGAGCCGGCTTGTTGTCTGGCGAGTCTCTCCTCTTTCTCCAGTCTCTCCTCCTTATGTCTCTGCTGACGCTCCCCCATTGCAGTCTTAATGCTGGTCACCCATGCCTGGTACGCCAGCTGGGGGCACAGGATGCAGGAGGGAGAATAAAGATCCAAAGATCCAATCAGAGGTGGAATTAGGGAGAAGCATGTTAATACTATTCTTTACAATTATGTTTTTAGTAAATTTGGGTGGCGGTTGCAAGGAAGGAGAGCACAAGAGAGCTGCCAATGAGGAAGCAGACACGCAGGTGTCAATAACATCAATATTCTGCCAGTGTAGGATAGAGCGCAAATCGGCAGCCCAAAAATAAAGTTGGAAATTAGGTAGTGCCATTGGTCAGTGCCCCCCAAAAGTTTAGGTCTATGCAACAACTGTTTTTTAATTCTTGGGTTTAGAATGGGTTCTTACGATCCGAAAGGAATTGCAAGATGATGTCATCCAATTTGCGGAAGAATGATTTGGAGATAAAAATGGAGATGCATTGATGATGCAAAAGGTACAGTAACCTGGGAATCACATTGATCCATTCATTACTAAGATCTAATTTGTACCCAGAAATCTGACCAAAACTTTCAAGGGTGGTCAACACCTGAGGGATGGATTTATCAGGGTCTGATATGCATAATAAGAAATCATCTGCATAAAGGGATACCTTTCGCTCAACCCCACCTCTTGTAATGCCCCTAAGGTCACCATTGGCTCTAAGTGCTATGGCTAATGGCTCATTGGCTAGCATTAGGGGCAGCCCTGTCTTGTGGTTGTCCAAATCCCCAGAGTTAAATGCGGTGGGATGTCACCGTTAAATAGCAAAGTTCAGCAGCAGCTGACCGAACAGTGGTCAGCCATGGCGCCATATTGAATCTATTAGTTACGAGACTGTCAGAGATGCGGTTGTGTGCGTGTGTGTGTGTGTGTGTGTGTGTAACTATGTGTAGGTGACCTCACCTGAGAGGCGGTTTGTTTCTGAGGCTTCTGTTCCTCTGATTGGAAGTCCTCATCCTCCTCACTGTCAGACTCAAACAGGTAATACTCTCCAGAATGCAACACTGTAGGGGCAGATGGAACACAACACAGTGTATCAAAGCTGAGTTCACAGGGAAATCTCAACAAGATCAATCTAACAAAAACCAGAACAAGAAAAATGGTGACACCTATATATGGGGTCATCAAGTGTATTGAGGACATTCAATTACAACCAAGTTGAACCAACCCAATCCGAGGTACTGAATATGACGTACATCCCGTATACAGACTGAGAGCATTTCAAGAAATTGAAGTTCATTTTCAACCAGATGACACACATTCCCATACTAGCCCCCTGGGAGAGAAACAGCTGAGAGAATTAACAGGCTGACTCATACAGCAGAGGACAGTGGACTTCTGTCTGAGACAGGGGGAAATAACAGAAACAGATGTTGGGAATCGTAGCCCAGAAACACCCTGAGATGACATTACTACACTACTACCATGCAGCTGGTGTTCAAAAAAAGAAATATGTAGGAGCCCTATAAGGCCTATATAATTACACTACAAGAAAACAGGTTCAGGATGAGTCCTATTTAAATTCAGTAAATACATTGAAATAACAATTCAATGATTGCAAATACAGCATTTTCAATGTTCTCAATAAACAAAAAATGAGAAACCGTTCACAAAAATGCTCCCATTTTTTAACTGTGCATTTGAATCACTTCCTGTGTTGACTGAATTGAAACAGAATGTACAGCTACACTGCAGGGCAAAAAAAAAAAAAAAAAATTAAACTGTGCAACAAACGGATTCAGTCCTAAAGTCAGTGATTCCAGATTTCTCACAGCATGTGTGAACCAGTCTGACTCAGCCAGCTGTTTCTCCTGTACGAATAGAAGATACGAAATGTAAACACTACAACTGCTTATCTCTCCACAGGTGAAAATAGTCTCTCAATATCAAAGAATCCACACAAGGCTCATTTCAGCACCCAGAAGCAGACTGGTCTTTTATCTGAGCTATCATAAGGGCTCATTTTGGGACAGAAACAGCCCTTGTGTACTAACATGACCTCTAAAAAGGCTCCAGTCCTATTCCATTCTCTGTCCTTCTCTTCAAAGTGCACAGTTGTTCACTTCCCCAGGTGCATTTGGAAAAGCATTGGATTGGTGTAAGCATGGGATATACTTCATACTTCTAACACCAAGGTAATGTTTGTGAATCAATAAGGGGGAGTAAACAATTGCACACATTACGAAGAATTGTCAACAATCAGACAGTAGTATGCTGTTGCACACAGCTGAAGACACACACTTTACCTGTACCTGACACATCATGCCCATGTTAAACTAGTTAGCATTTGGGACATATACTGTGGAAACTAGGAGAGACATGAACAGAGGCAGGTGGAGGAGTGGGTAAGTGGGTCAGAGGGATGTAGGGAGGGATATGGATCAAACCTGTAGCATGGTCGAGAAACGGCCGGTGCCATTTCTTCTTCTGCTTGGAGCTCTTCTTATCCTTCTTGGGCCCTGTGAGGGGAAATGGACGAGCTCAGCCAATGTGTGTTGCATTATGGGTCGATGTTGAAGGAATTCTAATCACAGGAATTGGTTCTGTGAATGGATGTCTGTCTTGACCTCTTTTTGAACTTCCATTCATTCATGCTTACCCTTTGTTGTGACCAACTATGTCTTAAAATGTATACAAGAGAAGGTTTAAACATCTCATGCTCAGGAACTAATACTGTCTGTGTAATGTGTTATTAAGTAGAAGAGCCTTGTGTGTTGGGAGCTATGTTTTGATAGGTGGGGAATTCAGACAATGTTGGCCCCAGGGTGAGCTACAAGTGTCACGGGACTAGCTTGTCCTCTCCATGCACAAGGTCTTTTCAGTATATAACAAATTAATGACGTTTTCCTCAGACAATCTTTGGGAGCTGTGGCTATTTCACCTGGGGTATGTTGTTGCTCACTCCTTTTTCTGTTTTGCTTTCGGTTGATTGTATTTGACTAGAACACCGATTGAGTATTGAATGAAAGATGATCAATTATTAATTCATCCTCATTAATGTAACACTGGTGTCTGTCTTACGTTCTTTATTTTGAGTGGAAAAAGTGGATTCCTACAATGTCGACTACTTCTAATGAATTGCCAAACCATGAATAGGATGATTTTACAGTGTGACAGTGAGAACATACGGTAGGCCCAGACCAAAGCTCAGTGGACGGTGATGGAGAGGAGGGGACGTGTGAGCAGGCCTACCTGACGACTGCTCGTCCTTGCTGCCCGACGCTCGACGGCCCTCTTTGTACTTCTGCTGTTTGGAGCGGATCCGTTCCATCCTGAAAAGGGCAGGTGTAGTATGTTGGTGTCATGACAACAGAACGCTTAAGCCTACTTCTCATTCCTCCAATGGCTTAGTTCAGCGGTTCCCAAACTGTGGGTCGCGACCCCCTAGTGGGGCGCGGGGGTACTGCAGGGGGGGCGCAGAAATAATGGGAGGGGGAAAAAATGCACACACAAGAGCTGTAAACAAACACTGCTTGCTTAAGGTTACCATCAGGGGTGTTGTGGGCGTTGGATGATAAAAATGAGAACCTAAATGGAGCGCAGGCCATAAACTGTAACAAAGAGGCAGCGAGGGGGCTCCATTCACGTCATTGACGCGCGCTCCATTCACGTCATTGACGCGCGCACTCCCTCCTCCAGCTATCTAGCAGCAACAACAACAATGGATAAGTTTATGAAAGAGCCAGAAGCTAAACGAAAAGCGAAGGAGCCCATGACAAACGTCCCAAAGCCAAAGTCAAGAAAGTATGACGATACATACCTCTCCCTGGGCTTCACGTCTAATGTGGTCGGTGCGGAGGAACGACCACTGTGTGTCCTCTGTCTCAAAACTTTAGCGGCAGAAAGCATGAAGCCTAGCAAGTTGAAACGTCACTTGGAGACCACACACCCGACTGATGTGAAGAAGCCCCTCGATTTCTTCAAGAGAAAACTCCAAGAATACCGTGGTCAGCAGAGCCGTTTCGTTAAAACAGCATCTGTTACGTCTAATGCTCAACTTGCCTCCTACAAAGTGGCATATCGTATCGCCCAGTCTAAAAAACCACACACCATCGCTGAGGAGTTAATACTCCCTGCTGCAATAGATATGGTTTCACATATGATAGACGAGGCAACAGCCCAAAAACTCAAAGCTATCCCCCTGTCAAACAACACTATTGCGAGACGCATCAATGACATCTCAGAAGACATGAAAGAGCAGCTTGTTGAGAAAATAAAAGACCAACGCTTTGCGCTCCAGGTAGACGAGGCCACAGATAGTAACAAGGACTGTCTGTTAATAGCGTATGTCAGATACATTGATGCGGAGGGTTTGAGCGAGGATTTGCTATTTTGCAACTATGTCCCAAACAGAGCAACAGCTGATGAACTGTTCAAAATCATAGACAAATACCTGAGTGAAGCCGATCTGAAATGGGAGGACTGTGTGGGGATATGCACCGACGGTGCCCAGGCCATGGCAGGAAAACGGGGAGGGCTCCAGACGCTCATCAAGCGCGTTGCACCGAAAGCAGTGTGGACTCACTGCATAATACACAGGGAGGCACTCGCGTCAAAGCAGCTGAGTCCAGAGTTGAATGACGTTTTGTCTCATGTTATCACCACCGTCAATTACATAAAAACAAGACCACTGAAAGCTCGCATTTTTTCCGCTTTGTGCGAGGAGATGGGCTCCGAGCACACAGCCGTGCTATTTCACAGCGAGTCGCGTTGGCTCTCTCGCGGAAAGGTGCTGTCCAGGGTGCTATCGCTGAAAGATGAGATCCGAATCTACTTGGAGGAGGAAGGGAACGAACTTGCCAGCAAGTTTAATGATGAAGACTTCCTCATGAAATTGGCCTACCTAAGCGACATGTTTGAGAAGCTCAATGAATTGAATCTACAGTTGCAGGGCAACAACACACACCTTCCACATCTGGCAGACAGGATACAATCTTTCACACGGAAACTGGACATGTGGGGCAGGAGACTTGAACAGGGGGACATCGACTCATTTGGGAATCTGAAGGCATTCATCGAGACCAATGAGCTGCAGAGCACAGTGGTTCCATGTATGAGAGAGCACATCTCAGCCCTGAAACAAAGCTTCCAGAAATACTTCTCTGTGGATGACAGTGCCAAATACGACTGGATTAGAGATCCATTTGTTGCACCACCACCTGCCATGTTCAGCACTGCGGAAGAGGAACAGTACATCGACATGACTTCAGAGTCAACCATGAGGCTGCAGTTCACATCCACGACTTTGGCTGGGTTTTGGATTGGAGTGGAGAAGGACTACCCTCTCATTGGACAGAAAGCTGTGGGAATACTGCTGCCTTTTGAACATCGTACCTGTGTGAGATAGGCTTTTCTGCTGTTGCTGCTATCAAAAGCAAATACAGGTCGAAGTTGAACATTGAGAATGAACTGAGAGTGGCAGTCTCAAAACAACAACCCCGCTTTGAGAAGATTTGCAAGGCAAAGCAAGCACACACAAGTCATTGATCGTAATTGTGATAGAAATGTGAGGAGTAAGAATAGTGATGCAGTAGAAATTAGTTAATGTTGATATGTTGAATATTTCAGTGGCACAGGATCATTTGCCAAGCACTTATGTTCCTTTTCAAACCATAATAAAATATAAAACTATAGTTGGATATACTGTATGTGTCTTGTTATTATTAGAAGAGAAAATGTAATGTTTTTACAACTTTATACAATTAATTATATCAATCTAGGTGGGAACCGGGTTAGGGGGGGCTCGAAAATATTTCCAATTACCCAAGGGGGGCCTGATTGAAAAAGTTTGGGAACCACTGGCTTAGTTAATGGTTTCTCTTAGTTTGCGGCATTATAGACCAGTTTCCCAGACCAGTCCTAGACTGAAAGGCTACAATAATGGAGAGTCTCCACTGAAAGTAGAAGTCAGTCCATGTCTTAAATCACCCTGAAATGTATGTGACAATGTGACAAATGTGACAAAGCAAGTATTGCACTAGACACACTATACTTAGACATCTATTTTTTATACACATTATACATTTTGAGAGGGAGATCACTGGCCCATTCAGTCTTATAGGCTATTCATGGGTCTTTCATTGACAGTTACAATATACAGTATGTTGAGAATGCTGCATATTCTTGGCTACTCACGATCTCTTGAGCTGGGAGAGGGACTTCTTCTCGACCTGCTGGGCGGACTTTATGTTCTTGATCATGCTGGCTCTGAACAGCTCAAAGCCCCTATCAGAGGACAGTGTTTAACATGACTGCAGTCCAACACAATGGGGCATGCATACAGTACTAATTCTAACAAATTGTATTCATTAATGTATCTATATACAGCACTACCTATTTCTTGAATCACTCAATTAATTAATGTATTCAACATGGACCATGTACAATCAAAACATCATACAGTAAACTCACCATATTTAGCTTTACAGCTAAAAACATCTAATGTCACTGATACATAAACACATGAACAGACATGGAAAACTGTTGTTCCACGGCTTCTGTCATACAGGACTGTGGTTATATATATATATATATATATATATATATATATATATATATATATATATGAGCTAGAACAGAGGGGGTCTCCGACATTTCTTACACAGGTCCATTCCTCTTAAATCCATGTGGGAGAGGGAGGGAACACTGTGGTTGAAGTCTAGGGTTAACCACTCTGCAGATTTTGGCTCTTTAGAGATGAGGTTTAAGAAATAAAGTGTTGTTACACCACATTATGGATAATGGAATTATTTATTGCTTGCAAGCAAGAGACAGGGCCCAGTCTAAGTCTGAGAATCGATTCAGCAAAATCCAAAGATGCAGCTCCAGTTCTTTTAGGGGAAAACATTTCAGGTCACAAACAGTTCAAACAACAGGTTGTGTGGTTGGGCCTGTGGTAGTCATGTGGTGGGGATATGAGGCGCCAGACAATTAAACTAGAGGCAAGGTTTCTGGGAAACTACTCACTACCCCTTTCTCGCGTGTTAGACGCCCTTGCTTATCTCCTTTGCACCTGCACATATCTTACAAAGCATGTCTGGCTCCATGTCTGGATTTTGTGCCCCCACCCGACAATAAATCTACTCAGTAACAATGGCCCTATCAAATGGCCTTGAATCAATACATACCATGTGAGCGCAATCAAGACATGCTGGCAATATTCCTCTGAACAGTTCTATCAATGTCTTTTCTATAACAACACTCTGCACCATTGAGGGGTCAGGTAGAGACTGCAGCCCAGGGGTGCATCTCAAAACTCTTAAGTGCTTCCAGTTAATTTCCTCTCCCATCTTCTGCATAGACGTGGCACGGATGTGGCACAGGAAACAAAATGGCAAATACCCTCATCAGCTTCAGTGTTGTGAACTCAGTGCGTGTGAGGGAAAGGAGACAAGGAAAAGATGCCACATTAGACCATTAAGATTGAGCCCAGGACCCTCATGGCTATCTGAGTCTGAGGGGCTTTACACACTACAGAGCCGGCCTGAACCGTGCTGCGCTACCTCCGATAATTTTCTTTCACATTGTCCTTTCCAGCGCTGTTTCAGCAACTATGGTGGAATAGTTGGCCAGGTTAGGATAGCTTGTTTGGATCTTTGTAGTGTCATGTACTGTGGTTCTCTAAGGGCCCTGTAGAGGGCGAGTGCTCACCTTGAGGCTTGACGGGCGGAGGCCTGCAGGTCAGCTGTCACATGGATGAAGTAGCAGCTGAGGAAGACTCTCCTCTGCAGCAGGAGGAAGAAAAAGCAGATACTGTCCCAGATGATCCCTGCCTCCTCCACAGGCAGAGTACACGCCTTATCACTCACCGTCTTAGCTGTGAGAGACACATATACACATATACACACACACACACACACACACACAGACAAACCGACAGATTATTGATTCATTATTGATTATTGAATATCTCCTAAAGCTTAGATCAGTAACGTCAGTGTTGTTCTGCCAAACTGGAGGTTGACACAGGTGCTCAGTACTCACGGTCATAGTAGCCCTTGACTGTGCAGACCAGACTGAAGAGCTGAATGACCCAACAGAAGCCTCTCTGCATCTCCTCCACAAACACACAGGCCAGGATCTAAGGAAACAGCACACACTAGGACTATGACACACACACGCACACTTTCTGACAATACACTATCCTGTCCTGTCTGATGATACTGTTAGAAATAGATATTCTTAAACTATACTGTCTTATTTTATAATTGTATTGTATGTATTATATTGTGAGAAGAGGAGCCCTAATGGACTAAACTGAACTTAATGGTCAGGTGACAACCACTCACAGACAGCATGTTCTTGGAGATGATGACAGCTATGTTGTACATGATGAGGCAGTCCCACAGCACCAGGCGTGCCCGGGAGCGCTTGACCAGCAGCTCGGTACCGAAGAGCAGGAAGAAGAAGCAGGCCATCAGGTAGCCCAGGCCGAACACACTGATCCTGGTCGCCCCCGTCACAAACACCACCGACAGCACGAACCAGAACATGTAGCGGAACACTAGCACCTTGGCCATGTCCAGATAAGACCTGGTGGCAGAGGGGTAGAGAGGTGGGGGTGGGGGTGGTGGTGGTGGTGGTGGGGGGTGGGGTTTGATACAGGGATGATTAGGTTAGTTCTACTGTAGGAGTCCAGTCATTCCTGGGGTTGACACGGTTAGCTCTAGGTGTTAGTCATACCTGTAAGTCATGAGATTGTCATGAGATTCAGGAAACAAGCTTGGTTGGTTCTAGGTGCCAGTTGAAGTTAGCTATAAATGTCTAATTATTTTAGTACCTGCAGTTGACCAGCTTTGTTTAGGTGTCCAATCATACCTGCAGTTGATAAAGTTGGGGGCGGGGTTGAAGGGTCGTCCGTCCATAGGGTTGGGGTGGTCTGTGTTCTCCCCGGCCAGCACCATCCAGTCCTCCCTCTTCTCGTCCTCAAACACCTTCCACTGCTGCGAGGCACACATCAGGAGGACGAAGTCCGCTATAGAGACGAGATACAGAGATCATCATCACACTCAGTCGCACATCAGTAGTGCAACTTCATTATCAAACCACTAATGAACCATGTTGGTGTGGTCAGCAGAGGCTAATCTGTGTGAATAGGCCCTGTTGTGCCCTGCTTGTGTGTGTGTGTGTGTGTGTGTGTGTGTGTGTGTGTGTGTGTATGTGTGTGTGTGTGTGTGTGTTTCCATCTTTGAAATATCAGGGCTCAGTTATTTTGCAGTATTTTATGTTTGTGATTTGCAATTCAAATGTTGTATAATATGTGTGTTTTGCTGATTGGTGTGCTTTTGTTGATTGTTCTAAAATAAGAAAATGCCAATAAATATAATAATAATAAAAAAAGAAATATCAGGGCTCAGATGGAGGTGAGGGCTCACCCATGAGATTCTTGGAGTTGGGGATGGTGTAGAAGTCTGGTAGGTAGATCCACTTGATGAGAGCTGAGTTGATCATGACAGGGGTGTTCCAACGCCAGGGGTAGTCTAAAGAAGCAGAGAGTAGAGAGACGCAGTCAGCAAGTTGAGGTGCTTACTGCTTATATAATACCTATCGAATCCTTCCAGATTGGTAGTGCCTATGGGGTAGGGGAAGGGGGAAGGGCCCATTTTGAGCTCAGCAACTAGACTGTCTGCTGTGAGGTAGATGCTGACAACACACTCACCTATACAACTAGACTGTCTGCTGTGAGATAGATGGTGACAACACACTCACCTATACAACTAGACTGTCTGCTGTGAGATAGATGCTGACAACACACTCACCTATACAGAGTGCAGGAGGTATGCCCACGCACAGGAAGTACTGGTAGATCATGAAGACGGCCAGGAACAGGCAGTACTTGGACCAGATCTGGGCAATGGCTGCCCGTCGTCGTCGCACCATGATGGCAACCAGCCAACAGCCGTGGATTATGACCAGGAAGTTCATTCTCTGGCCAATCACATTCACCGTCATCAGGAGGCAGATCTTTGAATGACAAAATAATGAGAGGAAGGAATGAACGAAATACATGCAAAGGATCTTGAATAGCAGACCTGGGTCGAAAAATAAGATTTGCCATTACACTGAGGAAGCGAAATTAAGCGAAATTAAAACAAACACATTTCAACCCAGGCCTGTTGAACAGTGACGTTGCTTGACGTTGTGAGAAGCTTACCTCCAGGCCAAACTTATAGAAGCTGTAGTTAAGAAGGTACTTGATGCAGGTTAGCAGGCCCTGGTCCAGCGTGTCTCTGGTGGCCTGGGGGAAGATGGCGGGGATGGGGGGAGGGGACCTCTGCTGCTGCCGGTAGTGGTGAGCCTGGTGGCGGTACACGGTGGCCTCGAACACCAGCAGTAACAGCACCAGCAGGTGGTTCTGGAAGGGAACAGGCCTCAATGAGCTGGAACTTATTATCATGTTCTTATTCACATTCATATTCATATGAAAAAACTTTTTGTCAACAAACCACACTGGGTCATATCCTACACACATACAGTGCAAGACATATTCATTGAAAAGACAAATTATGAAAGGAATAGACAATATAACTAGACTAATCTGTGCTGTCCAATCTCTTTATTTCTATCCAAATAAGTGATATTCTTCAAGATCATAATTGTCAGAGTGATAAAAAGGTCACTTTGAGGGAGGTCCATAGCCCTGGGTGGAACGCAGGTCTTACCTTGCTATAGCCCAGCGCAGTGGCATCTTTCCTGAAGCCAAACCAGTTAGCTGGATCCACAGGCTCTCTGTAGAGAGTGGAGTTCAGGATCTCCTTTTCACCCAGGTTAGTTTCATTAGCAAAGGGCTAGAGAGAGAGAGAGAGAGAGAGAGAGAGAGAGAACATGAGAGAACAACTCATAGAACATGGGGTCTAGACATCTCTTCCATTAAATAAACTCATTAGGAAAATTAGGTCATAATGTTGAGGTATAAATTAATTAAATACTGCAGTGTTATTCTGCTGAGGTAAGGCCAGCATGTTTACACATCACGGAAAACAGTCAACAAAAGGCTGTTTTCTTCTAAACAACCATAAAGCCAGACACTAAACTAAACAGAATTCACACACCATACCACTTGTAATTATAACTATATTAACATAATTATGAACTATTAGAGCCACACCAGGGGTAATTTTGGCATATGCTCTGTATGCTTTCATCTCCAACTGTGTGTGTGTGTGTGTGTGTGTGTGTGTATGGACTGTAAAATATATTTCAGTAGCCCAGGAGTTTATTTGCTTTTACCACAGAGCACACCCGGCGAGTATTGGAGACAAGCTATTATGGGATAGAGGCTATTATTGGAGACCGGTGGTTATTCTTTTCAACCCCCACCACTGTTGTCAAACTGCTGCTCAAACCCACAATATGACAGAGCTGAATATTATACAATACTGAACAAATATATATACAGAACAAAGATATATATCAGCATTATTATTTGACAATAAATCAGTCAAAATCTTCTTCGGTCATTTATTATTGGTTCCATACAAAGCTGCGACTGTCAAATTAAAAACACGTTGGTGATCTTGCCACGGTTGCCCAGAATCAAATGCGTCACTTTAATCATCAGCTATCAACAAAGAATACATAGCGTTAAACTATCTATTTTGACACTGGTGTGTGTTAGAGACCGGTGTTTATTTACTTCAATGTCATGTGTGGCCCGGCTATTATTGGAGGAGTTTGTTGGAGATTTTACAGTATGTACTGTATGTATGTGTGTGTTGTCTCACCCGAGTGCAGTTGTTGGAGTACTCAATGGGGTTGACAATGCTGAGCTGGTAGAGCATCTTGCAGACAATGATGACGCAGACCCAGACGGTGGAGAGACAGGAGGCCATGTGACGGAAGCGGGAGTAGGGCATCGCGAACGCCCACAGCACCACTAGAACCAGGTTCATCACCGATGGCTGGAGGAGAGAGAGAGAGAGAGAGAGAGAGAGAGGAAAGACAGAGAGAGAGAGAGAAAGAGAATGAGAGAGAGAGAGAGAGAGAGAGAGAGAGAAGAATGAAATAGAGAAAGGAATAAAAAGCACATTTCAGTTTCAATTCCTTTAGTTGACAACAGATGTGACCGGTGTCAGGTGACTGCGGGCGGCCTACTGACTACTGACCTCTCTCAGTGACACCCAGACCACGAAGAAGGCCACCGTCTTGAGGATGTGCAGCTCCAGCACCCTCCAGATGAACACCTGCACCCAGGTCAGGACGTCCGAGAACTTCCTGCACAGGACCAGCAGCCTGTCCATCACCAGCCCCCACTTACTGGGCATCATCTCTACACAGCGGATACAGACAGTCAGACAGACAGACAGACAGACAGACAGACACATGGACGGACAGACAGACAGAATGGATATCATGACAAACGTGACATTCATAGAGTAGGAGGGAATGAGAGAAAAAGATTTCACTTGGCAATGCCCACCTTCATCCTCTGATTCATCATCCTCCAGATCTGTCACAAGATCATCCTCTTCAAATACCGCCCCGTCTGACTTCGGCTTCTGGCTGCTTCTCTTCCTGAGAAGGGCAAGAATACAAAAAGGCTATCGGGGAATGCACTGTGCCTGTGTCTTATATAGCATTGAGATGCGCAGAGTAGCATGCCTGTGTCTGGTACGCAAACCGACCTCAGATACATATACTTTCAAATACTTGAGTAGTGCTTGACTTGGTGAAATAGACCAAACATGAAAACCCCAAGGAAATTCAGGTGCATGTAGGTTTATGTACGTATATATATGCCTGTTTTTTTTTTATTTTTTAGATTAGATTAGATTCAACTATTGTCATTGACAGAATACAAGTGCTAAGACAACGAAATGCAGTTCATCATCTAACCAGATAGTAGTGCATAGTTCAAAAGCCATGAATGTATGGTCATTGCATGGTGGGACTGTATAGTCTATAAGAGTAAATACATATAAAGTCAGTATACGTGCAATGAATATGAATGTAAAAAGTCAATATATTTGCATGAATATCAATATGATATGTACAGTAAAGATATATGTACAGTGTGACAGATATGTGCAGTGTGTACATATTTTGTGTGCACTCCAGGGAACTCTTCATATATAATATGTGAGAGGTAATATTTCGATTTATTTTACACAATGGTATCAATTTCAAAGTGTTTCTCGAGTTTCATCCTTCCGCCATCTGAGTTACAGTTGCTCATTTCTCCAGTTTCTGTGCGTACGCATGGGTCAGAGTTTGCGTGGAAAACCGCACGTTTTCATGCCAAGTCGTTTTTTTAATAAATCCCAGAATTTGCGTCAAAGTTGCGTACCATGCTTTTTTGCGTACGCTACATTTCTAAATGATGCCCCAGGTCTGCTGCTATGACAGTGTATGCATACATGCCTGTGGATGGGTGTGACATGGTCCAGGTCTGTGATCCTCATGAAGGGTCTGTGGAAGTAGTGCAGCTGCAGGATACAGGCCAGCAGGAAAAAGCCTGGGATCAGGATGCTGGTGAACAGCTCAGACAGCTTGAATGTCTCCAGCCCGATATCAGCCAACCTGCAGGGGGCAGCAGTACAGGAATCAACACAAGTTTACAGGACTTTTTTTTTTAACCTATTCTGTCATATTTTGTTCCCGAGTCAGTCAGTCTGTCTGTCTGTCGGTACATTATCTATCTATCTAACTAACTATCTATCTATTAATATCTAGCGAACCATTATGTCAAGGCCACACAGAGAGAGGGGAGGAACCTACTGTTCTTCCGTGAAGCCAGTGAAGTTCTTCCAGTAAGCAGGGAAGTCCTCAAACTGGAAGGTGTAGATGGTGATGAGGACCAGCATGGTGTAGGCCACCACCAGCCACCAGAAGGCCTTCAGCAGCCTCCTCCACAGAGAGTAGTACACCTAGGGGACAGGGACACAGTCACAGGCTGGACATACAGTACGGTAGGAGGGGACATTCATTTTAGATGAAGACATATAGCTAGATCTACAAAATAGATGGTGTGGGATATGTACTCATCTTGACAATAGAATACTTTTGACAGACTTTGTAGGGAACTGTCCCATTTATCCTAAAGTATAAAGCATAGTTTCCCCCTTTATGACTCTGCCCTGATCAGATCAGCTGAACCAGTTAAATGTGTAACAGGTAAACCACTAGGGATTCATTTTACTGGAATAGTCTTAATTTAGTGTCCCTCCCCTTGTCTTAACCTGGTTTCCTCCCCATGTCTCCTTTCCCTTATTTGTCTATATGGAAAAACTAGGCCGGTAAAAGGCAAATATCTAGTAGGCATCCACCATATTGCTTTAATGGTGGAACTTTAACCTATTCCATGTTTTCCTGGATCAGCACAGACAAAAGGGAGGAGACAAGCACAGGAACAGGAAGCATTTTTGTTTTTATTATTGAGGTACTGACAACAGAATTGAATAGAACATTGAATTGAAAAAATTGAATTGGGAATGAATTGGTAGCTAACTGCATACCTGGTAGAGACACATGCAGAGCAGGAACAGGAGCATGTAGACAATCTTGTAGCCCACCAGCTTGCCTGCAAAGCTGACCATGATGAACATCCCTCCGCATACGTAGATCCAGTACTTGGCGTAGCAGCTCATCACCATGCCGCCTAGAACCTTGAGAACCGACTCGTTCCTTCCGCTCTCCTCTGTAGAATCGCGGGGTAGAGAACCTCGTTGTTACGTCCGTAGTGTGTGGAGTTCTGTGTTTTGTTTGTTTATTGTGTTCTCTCCCAGGTGATTGTCCTTCCTCCTACCAATTACCATGGTGATGGCCTGATTGAGCACAGGTGTGCTCAATCATCAATCAAGGGTGGAGGGAGGATAAAAGCCTGGGAGAGACACAGTGATGGGGCCAGTGGGCCAGACTACAACTTGAGAGTTGTTTTGTGTTGGTTTAGTTAGTGCAGCTGCAGTTTTGTATTGTGTAGCTTTGTAGGTTGTGTTTGTGTCACTTTAGTCTTATTTGTATTTGATGTCTGGTAGTTGTCTACCACTTGGCCAGTTAGATACTTTATTCTTTATTATTAATATTATAGATTAATTAGCTCTTTGTTTTATAGAGTAGTTCTGAGTTCAAGAGTTTCACGGAAACCAGTTTTTGTTATATTCTACAATAAATCTTTACATTGCCGTTTCTCCTCTAATTCTTGTCCCCCCGGTTTATTTAATTGTTACCCCCCCCTAATCCCTAGAGTCCATCTAGGGGGTCGTAACACTCGTAAATAACCCAATTGAACTGACAGCACTTCCATACTGCCAGGTTCACATGTTCCCCAGTGGGAGAGAATGTTGTTGCATGACCATATCATACATTAGGTAACTTCATACACACGTATAGCAATTGATTATTGAAGAATATAAGAATATAAAGAATATAAATGCCTCAGAAACTTAGTTAAACTGTCTTAGCCCATCAGAACCAAACATACAGTATACGTAACAGGGTAAAGCGCAGAGGTCAGTAAAGTGGCATCTCTCACCTCCGGTGGTGACCTCCTGCAGCGGAGCGGCCATGCTTCTCTTCTTGCTGAAGTTGTCCTTCACCGACTGACGGAGGAGCAGCCAGAAGGTCAGAGTGAACAGCAGCTGAGGGGGTACACAGAACAGAGAGGGAGGGGGAGGGGGCAAAATGAGGCATTCATCATCATCAATCCTTACATTTAAGAGAGTTACAGCTTTAAATCCTTATGGAAGGTATGAACATAAAAGATTTGTTGAGTGGGTGAGCTCATGCGGTAAATTACCTCAGGGAGATGTTTATGATAGCACTGGATTCTCTAGCATATAAACTACAGTACCATGCACTGTATATCTCTAGTAGGAGGTTGAAGAGTCTGCATTCATTGACATTTCCCAGAGCCCCTTCCCTGCGTTGACCCCGTGCCCTCAACCCCCCTTTTACCACCACCACCTCCCTCCTCTACCCATCCCCTTCTCCACCCCATTCCTCCATCCTCCTCCCCCCCTGCCCCTCCTCCCCCCCCGCCCCTCCTCACCATGGCCCCCAGGCGCAGGCAGGGGTACTGAGCACGGTCCAGGCCCAGCTGCCGGAGGCTCATGGTGCCCATGTGGGAGGGCAGCTCCGTCCGCAGCTCCATGGCCCAGACGTACTGCAGGCCGCAGAGCGCCAGGCCGTAGAGCAGGATGAACGGGGAGCAGAGCATGGCGAAGTGGCGGCGCGCCCGCAGCATCCAGATCAGGCACGCCCACAGCAGCAGCACGAAGGTCAGCCAGCTGTGGTAGGTGATGCTCCACACCTGGGGGAGGCCAGGTCACATGACAGAGGAAGCTTCACGGACGTTTCCAGATGAAGTTTCAGAATCAGAATCAGAAGTTTCAGAAGTTTCAAGTTGATATTTTTTTGGGGGCCAATTTTACGTAGAATCAGAACACACTTTACAAACCAAAAAAGAGGATACAAATAAGAGTTATTAAGATAACCAGTGACAAGTGTATTTTTCCTCACTGTAGCTGTACTGTATGTCTGACAACTACTGACTTTGACTAGACAAAACCTCTCAGTAAACGTGTACTACAGCCCAACTTGAATGACAAGAGCAAGAGTAAAGAGCACATGAGTTAAACAAACTTTATAGACATAGAGTCCTGAGTGGAATGGGAGGATGTCAATAATACCATCATGGCGATGAGAGCGCACACGTAGCTCTGCTGCATGACCACTCTGCCCAGGATGAAGAGAGGGTTGTCCCCATGCTGTCCACCGGGGGCACTAGTGAGCCCAGGGTCTAGAAAACACGCACAAACAACAATGTCACACAAACTATATGGAGTGAATTTCCCAGAAAGCTTCACAGTGCTAAACACACATTTTTGTAAAAGGTGGTAAACACAACTCACCATAAAAAAAGGTTAACGGCATATACCTGCATTTACCCTCCACTTCATCAACAGTCATTGTACTCCTGCTGATTGTAAATACAACTAGTAACTCACCCAAGTCCTTTCCTAGGTCCTGCTGACTGGAATCATCAGTGACAGGATGTGTGCTGCTCTCTGACTCCCCCATAGAGAGAAGCATTTGCTGAAACACAGATACAGTGCAACTTTACAAACACTGGAATGCGATACACCTTTACAAACAACTGCAACCTAACACAGATAATACACCCTCGGAAGAGAACTACATGAGTACAATTTCAGAATGGTGTCTTTAGGCTTGAGCATTGCATTGGACAGCATGGGGTGTGTAGAGCGTGTTTTTGAGGTGTGTGCAAGATGACTCTGGTGTTCAGCATGGTCTTGGAGTGTATACAACGTGGTATTGAGGTGTACTGCGTGGGATCAGGAGTGTATGGTGCCAGTGTGTCCGCTGTCGGGGGTAACATGCCCACCTCAGTGTCGTCCTCACTGTTCTGTCTCTGAGAGGCCCAGGACCGGAGCTCTACCTCCTCTCCTCCTCCTCCTCCTCCTCCTCCTCCTTCTCTAGCCTCTGTCCCAGCCTCTGTCCCTGTGACCGGCTGGGCCCCCTCCTCCCCCTTTCCAAAGGAGGAGAGAAAACACGTCAGAGATGTAGTCAGCAAAGTGAAACGTTCAGAATGTTAGCTGACAGAAAGGTCGTTCATAGAGCTGCCATGACACCCGCAGCCACATGACAGACACTCATACCTGACCAGATCTATGCAAATCTCAATCCAGACAGATAGTTCATTCTAAAATGAAATTCCTATGATTAACCACATAATCTCTACTCCAGTCAATACACAGACATGTTAAGAGACCATATTCGGGTTACTTAGCAGTTTGCAGAAATCATTAATTTGACCCCGTCCACTTCTACAGGCAAGCAGTTTTGCATTTCCCTATATAATGGAGGTAGATGGGTTCTAATTTGTGGCTTCTGCAAGTTCACTATCCCGTTAACAAATGACGGCATGATGCAACATTTAGCCGAAAGGGAGTGTTGATTGGGCACTGGGTACCTTGTCAGGTGAACTACGGCTGCCCATCTTCAGAACGGTCGCCACGGTAACGTAGAGGAGAAGCAGGATCCCAGGGTTGACATACACCGGCCAATCGTGCTCCGTGTTGAGGATGAGGTCATAAGAGGAGGAGCAGTTGGCAGGTTTGATGATATCTTTGAGGCCAAAGAGTCTGGGGGATGAGAAGGGGGTGAGGGCAGAAATGAATTTTTGAAGACTCGCAAGAGTCGCAGCCTCTGTCACCGAAGTGGGTATTCTAACCAAGGTCTCCCGCGTGGAAGATCACTAAAGTAAAACTCACTACGGTAAAGCTTACGCATTATTTCTGGAAACTAATGACTTACTAAATGTGGTTTCAGGCTTATGTTACTCATCACATAAACACAGCCGCTAAATCACTAAACACTCGAGTCAGACCGTCTTGTTTCACTACCCTGAGTATCAGGACAGATGGTGAAACTATTACTCCAATCACACTCCGGAGCCAAACCAAGGTGAGCCAAAGTGTATTTTGCTGGCGTTGTTACGCCTCCACCACAACTGCTTAAACAGTGCGAAAGGCAAATATCTCAGCCAGTATACGTGAGTGTGTGACTGCCAAAAAGGGAGATCAAATTCAATCTGGTTCCAGGATAACGGAGTTGAGTTAATGCTACGTTTCTCTGAAAAACGTCAGGTTGTGATCTACAGCTCATCGTACACCTAATCCCGAATTTCACCCTGACTTGACACCCATCGATCACGGTCACGGTGATAGGCCAAAGGTCAGATTAGATTTGTGGGCCGTGAGGTATGTTGCATCTTGGCACTGTCCTCCAGTGTTGATGGTGATGGCTGAGGGTGGCAAAGAGCCAGAGAGAGAGAGAGAGAGAGAGAGAGAGAGAGAGAGAGAGAGAGAGAGAGAGAGAGAGCGTGCACACACAGATACAGTGTGTCAATCAACTGTCACTACATCCCAGATCTCTCTATTTCCCCCTCCGCCCCACTCTTCTCTCTCCCTCCCTCCAGTATCCTATGCCAAAATCCTCCAGACAGCCCAGGCCCTAGATGGAATGCTACAGGGTAACTACCAGAGCCACATCCCAGGTGCGAGACGGCATTTGTAGACCTTCAAGACCTTGTTACTTTTCCTCATAGGTGTGACAAGGTGTTTACAGGGGTTATTGTTTCATTATTATCACTTATCATTTGGGTTCCTAAATATGTATTCTTTATTTTTAATTTTTTAATGTAATTAAGTATGTAAATACGATATTTGACTTTTGGGTATGCAGTATTTGTATATATAATGAGATTGTATTAATTTGAACGGGAAATATCTTTATGATTTACGGAGAAGGGGTGGGATTGAATAAGTACTTCTTCTCACTCCTTTTAGAATAATGTGAATATGTGAATATCGAATATAGTTTTGTTTTTTTGTTTTCCGTTATTTGAATTATTGTTGCTGTATCTTGTTTTGCACATATTTGAAAGAAACATTTCAGTCAATCAATTAATCAATCAATCACCGTGCACTTACAACACACAGCTAACAGAGGAGATTGAATGACAGCTGATAATGAGGCATAACGTGACGTGAAGCTGTGAACCACGTCCACTTCTCAGCTCCAAGTCAGTTGAAGAGAACGTTGGCGCTCGTACCTGGCCCACAGGCTGGCGGGGGGGAAGATGCCCTGGGCGAAGGGGCTCTGGTAGACGTACAGACACACCAGGTGGCCCGCCGTGAAGAAGCCCACCATCACGCACAGCGCGTTGAAACCCAGTTGGCTGATGGGAAAGTGGCAGGCCCACCACGTGCACACGCCGATGAAGAGTAGGAAGTAGATGGCGGAGAAGGCGGAGGGCAAGGTGACGCCTGGAGAACAGAGGTATGGAGGAGTGAATCTATGAACACAATGCAACAATAACACTGACACAATAACACAATCACACACAGGGTTCCCACACCTTGTGAAACATCAAATTCAAGCACCTTTCAAGGACTTTCAAGACTCAATTCCCTCAAATTCAAGGACCCAACACGGCATAGTTTGAGGCAGATCTAGATGAGAATTTATATAATAGGAACCATCTGCTCACAGACAACCATTAAAAAGAGAGGCTTGAATGTGTGAACACTAGATGGTCTATTGCCCTCTCTACCACAGCACAGCAAAACAATATATTGTGAAATATGTGTAAAGTTAAGGAATACAGAGACTTATTTACTAGTTGATGAGCTAAGTAAAACATTTTTGAATATATATATATTTTTTATATATTAAAAAAATTCAAGCACTTTCAATGACCCATCTCTATTTTCAAAAACTTTTAAGACCTTGATTTTTTTTCTCTCAAATTCACAAACTTTCAAGGATTTCAAGGACCCGTGGGAACCCTTCACACAGACAGACAGACAGACAGATGCACACACGCACGCACCCTCCCACGCACGCACCCACACATGCACGCAGCATGCACATGACCTATGCCTATAGAAGGGTAGTTAACATGGCTCCACTGTGCCCTCTCTACACCAGCCTTACCAGCCAGTGCCAGCAGCGTGATGGCCAGGACGCGACCCAGGTCTCTCAGGACCTTCTGGGCCGTGGCTCGGAGCCGCTCCTTCAGCTGCTTGGCGCGGGTCGCCATGGAAACGTCCTCCTCCGGGTCACTGGGTGAAGACCTGCCTTCCTCATCTCCCTCTTCTTCCTCTTCGTCCTCCTCGTCCTCCTCATCCACCTCCTCTTCCGTTCTCTCTGGCCCATCCTCAACCTGAAACAAAAAACACAGATTAAGTCAAATGGAGACCGCGACCAACCCCAATCTCTAACCTGTGTGGGAGCATGGGTGCGTGCGTGCATCTGTCTGTCTGTCTGTCTGTCTGTCTGTATGATTGTGTCAGTGTTATTGTTGCATTGTGTTCATATATTCACTCTAGAGGCACTTTCAAGAAAACAATAAAAGAGCACTTAATACAATTAACTCTGAATGAATGAACAGTAGATGATTTATCTCGTTTGCTGATCTGTTCAGTTTAACAAAATGTGTTCCTTTCTTTTGTTATTATAATGTATGTATGTATGTATGTATGTATACACTGTTTACAATTGTCTGCATGTATATAATGTTGACAATTGTTCAAATATGATTTTTGTGTCGGACCAATAATAAACAAACAAACAACCTAAACCTCGGATTAAAGTCTATCTATATTTGGTTATCAAGATCATTTATCTTATATGACAAGAGACTATGGCCATGAGGCATATCTATGAGTCATACATAATGCTATGCATGTTGTCTGTAGTTACGTACAGTACGATACATCAACACTTAAGAAGGTCACACAAACTTGGCACATGACGCACACATACTGTAGATCATACTAATGATACAGATAGAGCTCTCCCTTTCTACAGCTATATGTTTATATTCCCACTACGGACCTTGGCCAAGCATATCTGCCCAAGCTAGACAGTAACCCATACCCCACAAAGTGGCACCCATAGTTAAAGATAATAAACATGATTACAGAAGTAATAACAGATGGCGTACGAAAGCGTGGTCTCAATCATAGAACGAATGAACATAGACTTATCTGGTCACGTTAGTCACAATGTTGGTTTTTACAGTATATCATCCAATTAAAGTGCATTTAACAAACACGTTTTTAAGCTACGTGCCAGACCAACCAACCTCACAGAGACATCATATTGATGTGTGCATAGAGAAACATACAGCTACTGTCTCTATGGATGTGACCATAGTGACAGAGCCCCACCAGGTAGGCTACGTCAAGGTGGGAAGTCTTATTCAACTAACACGTGACCGTGGCCTGGGGTGGTCCAGTGGTCTAGCACCGCGGTCTACAGTGCACACATATGCCCATGTCGGCATGGGTTCGAATCCGGCCCATGCCCTGCTGACATGCCCTCTCTCCTTACTTTCCTGTCTGTCTTCACTGAATCTGTCCAATACATTGAAAAATATGAGTGGGACTGCCCCACTCAGAAAAAACAACAACAAAACAAACTAACACGTGACCCCGGTTTACAAGGTTCCCTGTTGTTCCCACGGTGACTGAATACACTGAATACTGTCTATCTTTTCTGCTCTGGTAGGGCTTGATACGCTTCCCAAGAGTGGAAGCATCTAGGCTTCTGTAATAAACAATGATGTCATTGAGAGGATGAGTAAACAGCTGGAACCAGCAAGCCCTGGCACATTGTCACGGTAACCTTTGATGTTGTGGTAGACAGTGACGTGGGGTGTGGAGGAAACCACCAGGAAGTCTCTGTTGTTGTGTGTGTGTGTGTGTGTGTGTGTGTGTGTGTGTGTGTGTGTGTGTGTGTGTGTGTGTGAAAGAGAGAGAGAGAGAGAAAGAGAGAGAAAGAGAGAGAGAGAGAGAGAACGCTCTCATCTATTCCTACTAGGGACTCAGAGTGGTCGATGAGGGTTGTGCATTCACAGATTCTGGGTCCGGATGCGTTTTCACTGAATAGCTGACAGCACACGTCTACCTATCAGGAGGAGAGGAGATTTAATCATAGCCCTCATTTGACATGATGTTATTACCGCCGTTTACTTTGAATCACATTATCTGCCCTTAGAGTGTGTGTGTGTGTGTGTGTGCACATTTAATTTGAGCAATGCCTCACACTGCTACTAAATGGGTGCTTGTGTTGTAAGACCACCTATTATTAAAACATTCCCCTGGTACATACTGTGGAGAAATATGGAACACGAAAATGATACGACTGCGCAACACACCACGACTGCACAACACACCACGACTGCACAACACACCACGACTGCACAACACACCACGACTGCACAACACACCACGACTGCACAACACACCACGACTGCACAACACACCACGACTGCACAACACACCACGACTGCACAATACTGAGAATACAACACCCCTCCCAGATCAGCACCCCAGGCCCAGGGGACAACATCACAGTGGGTGGCCTGATATTCAGATGAGGCTTGATATCTCGGCAAACATGCCAGGCATTTGTCGTTGACGTGCTAAGAACAGTTGGCCCAACCCGCCACCAGGCTGTTCTCACACCAGTGTTCCTCAGCTGGAGTCACATTAGTCACATCCTGGGGTTCATACTGTACAACGCACTGCACTGTGTCCACCTGATAGACACACAGCAGGGATCTGGCATTCTGGCTGTCAACACCTCTATGCCTCAGAGTGTGTGCGTGCGTGTGCGTATGTGTGCGTGTGTGTGTGTGTGACAGTATTACAGTTTATCTGTCTCTCTTCAGTTTATAAGTCCCAGCTAACACTCACACAACTCTCTCTCTCTCTCTCTCTTCAGCTACAGGTCTCCTCTCCTCTCCTCTTCTCTGCTCTGCTCTGCTCTGCTCTGCTCTGCTCTGCTCTGCTCTGCTCTGCTCTGCTCTGCTCTGCTCTCCTCTCCTCTCCTCTGGTCTCCTCTCCTCTCCTCTCCTCTGCTCTCCTCTGCTCTCCTCTCCTCTCCTCTCCTCTCCTCTCCTCTCCTCTCCTCTGGTCTGCTCTCCTCTCCTCTCCTCTGCTCTCCTCTCCTCTCCTCTCCTCTGCTCTCCTGTCCTCTCCTCTCCTCTCCTCTCCTCTGCTCTCCTCTCCTCTCCTCTCCTCTCCTCTCCTCTCCTCTCCTCTCCTCTCCTCTCCTCTGCTCTGCTCTGCTCTGCTCTCCTCTCCTCTCCCCTCCTCTCCTCTGGCTGTGTCCTCCTTATTGAATCCTGGCCTTCTCTCAGCTTGACCTGTTCCAGAGGAGTCATCATTAGCCCCTGGTGAGGGAAGCCAACTGCTGATTCAGTCTCATGACTTAGGAATCTCTGGTCTATCTGTGCTTACATGGGTGAAGGGGGAGGAATTCTCTCTCTCTCTCTCTCTCTCTCACACACACACACACACATATACACACACACAAACAAACAAAAAATATGGAATTTGTGCTTACTTTAGGGGAAAGTGTGGAAAATTGGGACACAGAGGGAGGTGTTTGAGAAAGGATGTGCCAACTACAAAGAGAGTTTGTTCTTCCCCATGTGAACACCATCAGACCCTGCATGCAGCCCTGACTCCCCGCCACATCAAAGACCATTGTCTCCCGGGAGGCCTTTCTCTGCCACACACAGGGATACCCACAGAACGTTTTACTTGTATTACAACAATATTACAACAACACAGCACTAACCGCAATTCCTCTGCCTCCGTCCTCCTCTATAAGGAACTTGATGTCTATATGGCCACCAAGTTTTATAGTCTAGCTTTAGTCTAGCCCAGTTTAACATTAGATGTACCTGGTATTTACTAAGTAACTACAATATTTGGTAAAAAAAAAAAAAAAGGAAAGTACCTGGTACTAAAAGGTACCTAGTGGTGCTTGTCTTATTGAATGTCAATGAAACCAAAGTGGAATTAATATACAATCAGGCAATAACAGTTTTGCCATGTACTAATACCAAATACCTGAAAAAATAGTGTAAAAATGTTCAAATGTGTTGTGGGTCTGGACTCAGATATTGGAGCGTTCTTCAAGAGCCCTTCTGTATCACACTGCACCAATTGGCAGAACTCAGACCTGGTGGGTGTCTGAATGGTGCATTGTCTGAGTGGGAGAGTGGCACCCAGTCAACACATGGCAATCATCAGAGTGCTCATTCAATCAGCACTTCTGACCACCCCCCCCCCCCCCCCCCAGTCAAGACTGTTGAGAGGGTTCTTAATTGTAGGTAACAAAGCTACAAAGCCATGTCAGAAAGTGGGCATAAAGAGGCTAGAGAGCATAGTTTGGTTTCTGTTTGTTAATTGATCCAGCAATAGTTTTTTTTTTCTTCGAACTTCTCTGACCCGGGCAGGCTGTGTTTGTTTGGTTGGTTGCCCTAGCGACGGGAGTAGGAAGCTGTTGCGCTGCAGGGCAGCTGTGCAGAGCATGTGCTGGAATGGTGTGCCGAGGCAAGAGAGAGAAAAGAAAGGGAGAAAGAAAGGAGAGGGAAAGTTGAGGGAAAACAACATTGGGTGGAGAGTGAGCAGCAGTCAAGTCTGTCAGTAACCACGAGAAGGAGGAAAACCTCAGTGAGAGTGGACGAGAGGCCCAACAAGGGGGGAATCTCCAAGGCCAATAGGCACTTTCACACCGACACTTTCACAATTGGGTTTCAACCCCGACAGTTTTCACACTTGTATCTGGCTATGTAGGCTTCTAATACAATGTCAGCCATTTGGGCCGTACCAGCCGGCCAAACGACGGAGGTTATGGATATGTCCAGACTCCATTCTATGTATTATATTTCTTCTGTGAGCAGCACCTCTGTGAGCAGCTCCAGACTAGGTCTGGGGACCCCCTTACAGAGGCCGGGTCTGGGCTAGCTTCCCACATTGTGCTGCGGGAAACCAACTCAACTGGTAGAACAATGGATACCTCTGTCACCAGCCCTGAGGGAACCTCCCTATGACATCACTCAGACGTCTCTAGCCTGGTAACACCACAACAAACACCAACAAACACACTCACACAGGGCAGAAGAAGTTAAACTAACATCAACATTACCATAGCACACTTTGAAGCCTCAAATAAAAATAATGATTTCCACCACACCGACACAAGCTCACAGGAGTGTCAAATTGTCAGTTATTCTCTGTAACATCATACTTCTGTCCTTCACTGTCACAACATTCCTTTGTGAGGGATGACGCTATCTTTTTCCTGGCAGAAGGGATTTCACAACAACACTGTTGGCAGCGCAGTGGCTAAATCACAACAAAGATATTCTTTCATGATACCATGTGATGTCTTGTGAGATCTTGTGTATGTTGTGATACTATTCCAAATGTGATGTCATCATATTCTAACAACGACAGTCTGGATGTAACACATTAAACACGATAGCTTATCAAACAGACATTCTCTCCACAAGCACTGGAGTTTGGCCTAACAATCAGCCATGCTAAGTCTGGATTAGTTTCATCTTAATTTCATCCCTTAATATCCTATCTTGGGAACTCCACCCAAAACATAAATATCATTTTGCAACTTCTTGTACTTCATCAAAGGGAGACTGGATGAGGCAGACAGCGCCAGTTCAGACAAAGCCAAAACCTCCTCTGCAGTCACATAAGGGTGCCATAGAACATTCCAGTTTATTGGCCTTGCAGCAGTGACTCAGCCACTTCCATTTCCTGAGTGAGAAGGGACCATGCCTTTTGTGACTCACAGTGGTTCCATACCAAAGCATTACCATGTAAATTGTTTCTTCACTTCTGTAGCTCTGTGTGTGTGTGTGTGTGTGTGTGTGTGTGTGTGTGTGTGTGTGCGTGTGTCTGTGTGTGTGTGGTTCTGTGCGTGGGTGTGGGTGTGCGTGGGTGTGCGTGGGTGTGGGTGTGGGTGTGTGTGTGTGTGTGTGTGTGTGCGTGTGTGTGTGCGTGTGTGGTTCTGTGCGTGGGTGTGGGTGTGCGTGTGTGTGTGTGTGTGTGTGTATGTGTCTGTGCGTGTGTGGTTCTGTGCGTGGGTGTGGGTGTGCGTGGGTGTGCGTGGGTGTGGGTGTGCGTGGGTGCGTGTGGGTTGTGTTTGAAAGAGTTTAATGACACACAGAGAGGAGAGCACTCACTATTTCCACACGCTCTCCCACTGGAGCCATAATACTGTACAATGTGTACTGATTGTTTCAAAGGATGGTTTAACTCTTTCATTCCCTTTCAGATATGATATCACAAATACATGGGTTGAATCTCAAATCTTACCTTGCTTCCTTGTGTCCTCTCTCCTGAGGGGAGAACCCTCAGACCTCCTTTAATTAATTAATTAATTAATTATTAAAATTAATTGTAATTTAATTAATTTAACACTAGAACAGCCATGAGGGTAAATGTGAGTAAATAACATTTTTATATCTTTGCACTCGATCAAATCTCAGGACCCTCCTTTCATGACTTTTCCTAGACATGTGCGTTCTACCACCCAGTATCCTTACATTTTTAAATTTACAAGCGGCCAACTAGTGGTCAACTAGCAGCTTAGCCTTGTGAAAGAGGCTGTTCTTTTAGTAGGTAAAAAGGCACGGCTGTTGGACTTGGGCTGTAGCAGCCTAGCAGTGAGGCAGGCCCGTTGTGTTTAGAACAGAGGGCATCACTCACCTCCTGTGTGGAGTCTTTGGACAAGGGGGCAACCTCATCTCCCTTCTTGACCAGACAGCTACACACCACCAGAGTGACCAGTGAGATAACGAACACGCCTATGTCGGGGGTGAGGAGCCGCAGCACACTCCAGAGGTCATCCAGGGGCAGTCTGGAAGACACAGACACAATATAGGGGTGAAAGGTCAACAAAGATGACGTCATCAAAGGTCGTCGAAGATCTCTGGAGATAAGAAAAACATGCTGCCTAGTGCCGACTTACAATAAAAAAACAAAAAAAATATTCTCACACTCGCACAGTAAAATGGACAGAGTAAGCTCATAATTGATCAAACGTAGCTCTTAAACAAGTGTGCCAAAGCAGTACAGATTAAAAAAAAGGATACTACAGTATAATAACACTTCAGCACTGTGCAGAGTTTAGTTAATGATCTACACATCTGGTTCAGCGAGGGGAATTCTCTTCACTGACAAGATCATTCCGGACATACCTGGACACTCCGACATGCCTCGATAGTGCTTCCCAGGAGCTGCCTGTGAAGAGTGAGAGTGTTAGGACTGACATCATTCTCTGCATTTTATTATTCCTTTACTTATTATATTATAATATTAACTTATATATCATTAGTATATTATTATATAACTTATAATATTACTAGTATTCATTTACTTATTAACCTTTACTATACATAATCCAGGAAGTCCCATTGAGGTGAGATACCGGCTTTTTAAAGAGAGACCTAGCCAGGAAAGTAGCTCCAAAATAAAACACACAATCAGACAGTCAAGAAATATACTGTACAATACATAGAAGTAATAAATATACCCACCACGTAAACATATTCACTGAAACTACCAATGAGCAGTAGGAAATCCTGCAGCTAGAAAACGCTTCCTACATGTCTGACCATGGCTATGTTCCTGTTACACCCAGTTTCTGAACAAAGGCGTACGTATGTTACACATGAAGAACATACTGAAGATGTCAACTACAACCCCCCCCCCCCCCCCCTGAAATAATGGCTCCAGCCTATGATTTATCTTGACACTCTAAGTCCAGCTCTGCTCCGCTCTGTCCTCCACTCTGTCATTAGCCACGATGACGATCCTGGAACGCTATCAGGGCTGTCCTGCTTACGACCGTCCGACTCCAGAATGTGGATTTTGTTTGTGGTCTGGACTTATTTTGGCCTGCTTCTGTAAATGTGTCCTCAAGGAGTTTTATTTAAAAGCTGCAGCAGTCCCCTTTGAAGTTGTATTTTCCTCTCTGGACCACGTGAGTTGCCATTGCTGACTCCTTCAATTTGCTGATCCTTCAAAACCCATTTGAGTCCAGACGAGGTGGTTTGAGGCCAGAGCTAGGGCCTCGTGGTTTGGTCTCTGGACTAAATGACCCCTCTGCTCCTGCACCCCCATGGTTGCAGTGATTTATATGCTTCAGGAGATGTGTTATTGTTTGTAGTCATAAATGGCTCCATGATTACTGGTGTACTACTAATTGTCAATGGAGACTTTGTACAATTGATGTAAAATGTATGTAAAAAAATAAATTGTAATAAAGAGTAAGTGTAACCAGGGAGTAGCTGAAAAGGACTGTATAATTTAGGAAGGGGCTGGTTATCTAACTAATGGAGCTAAATAGGCAGTATAGGAGGATACAGGCAGGGGGCGCCAGCAAACCGTTAGACTAGCAGTTAATGTCGTTAGCATTAGCAAGGGAACTAGCATTAGCATTAGCCTTCAAACAACTAGCATTAGCATTGGAGCTACAAACAACTAGCATTAGCATTGGAGCTACAAACAACTAGCATTAGCATTGGAGCTACAAACAACTAACACACGGTATTACATATGAACAACACATTTATTACACATGACGGTTGTATACATCCCCATATATACATTCCCTCCCGGCCGGCCACACACACACACTCAATCACTCACTGATAGTCTCTGGCCTGAACAGGCTGATAGTCCAGGGCTGTGGTGCGCGTTGAGGCCTGGTTGAATGGCATGTGCGTCGATGAAGGTTAGCCGACGAAAGGGGGGGACGTAGCAACACGGAGGGAAAGGGCCGTCTTCGTGGTCTACCACGAGGTGAAGGGCCCAAGTCCCGTGGTCCGCGTCGAAGCTCCGCTGGAGTCAGTGTTTGGTCGCAGTCCGCTCGTGGAGGCGACGATGATGTCCAGCTGGCGTCTCGCTTGGTCCAACGTTGAACAGCCGGCGGCTGGCAAGGCGGTCCAACGGGAACACAACTAAACGGGCTACCGTGGTACACTCAATAATCGCTTTGGTGGTCCGCTTCAGCACGGGGTGCGTGTTACGGAATCCGCCATCTTCGATTGACTTCGTTGCTTTCTCTCGTTCTGCTTCTCTCTCGTTCTGCTTCTCCTCACACACTGACTCGCGGACTACTTCCGTTTCTTATATAGGCACCACCGAACGTAGCATCCGGGTCACGGACACACCCCGGATACTACGTCATCAAACATATGCATAAACATTACAAGAATAATACATACACTTCCTAAAACGTACAGAAATAGTATAGAAAATAACAAAGAAATAACTGGGGCAAAAGGGCTGATTTCGGGGAAACTAAAACTGGCTCTAAAACTGTGGGCCTTCACAACAGCCGCCCCATGAAACCCTCGGTTTCAGTTAACTAAGAAGGCACACTGGCTAGGCTGCTCTAGCAGCGTGAAGTAGGAGGTGATAGTGTCGACCACTCTGCCTGTCTGCCAGGCGGCGCGCGGAAGGGACTGGTCCATCACCAGTACCACGGCACCTTCGGACATCTTGTCTCTCTCCCTCAGCAGAATCTTCTGCTTCTCCTCCTTCTCCAGGGCGCGGATGTGCTCCTCGAAGCAGATCAGAGCGTCTTCCTTGGCCATGTTCTCCAGCTCCTCGTACTCAGCGAAGGTGGGGTCGTCCAGCAGGTACTGCTGGGCCTCGGACCAGGTGGTGCGGTAGGTGACGCTGGCCATGTTGTCCAGAATGCTCTTCAGCGCCTCCCAGTTCCTCTTCCTGAGCTGCTTGGCTTGTTCCTTCTCCTTCTTAGCCTTGTAGGCCTTAAACGCTTGCTTCTTCTCACTCAGCTTGGGCAGGGCGCTGTAGCGTGGGTCGTTGATGATCATTCTCATGGTTTGCTCCCATGACGCGTCGGATGAACCACCATCCTCCTCCAGAAGCTCTTTGAAGGCCTGCTTGGCCTCCTCTTTTGGGTTCCACTTGTACGTTTTCTTCGCCAACTCCGGCCTTTCCTCCTTGGAGGCGTCTACAATACTGGCTGAGACTTTCATGGCTGACGTGTACTCGACGGAGTTGACGGGTGCGTCAATGCTGACCTCGGCCACGTGAGGGTGCATGGCCACCTGCAGGTGTTCCTCGGCAACAGCTGTTGCCGCCATGGCACGGTAGCGCCACCACCGGGACTCCTTAGTCTGGGAGTTGTAGTAGTAAGGCTTCCCATCCAGAGACTTATGCTCTGTCCACAGAGACTTCTTCTTCGGTTGGTCATCCTGTGGTGAACCATTTGTGGTACTAACTGTTCCAGGTGCACTGGCAGCAATAGATTCCACTCCAGGCGGTCCGGTTGGTTGGTTTGCTTCTTCGGTTCGGACATGGAGGGATGACGTAGCTCTCCCGTCTCTATCTCTCCCCTTGGTAGCGCCTTGGAGGGCCCACCCAAGCGCAGTCTTAACAGCCATCGGGCAGCCTCGTGGTCCTCTCAGCGGAGGACGGAGCGACACGATCAGTTCAGCGTTGTCCGAGCCGATGAGAAGGGTTGGCTCCGCTCCTTCTATCGGATGTAGGTCTACTCGCCGTAGGTGGGGATATCTTGCGCGTAACCTCTCCAGGGGGTAGTCGTAGCGGGAGAGCGCTAGCTGGTCGGCGGTGAAGACATTCTGAAGCCGATGTCTATCCGACGGCCGCCCCGCCGGGGAGATAGAGAAGTTGATTCTCGCCCCGGTGACCTCTTTAAGGTCGCGACGTATCGTGCGCAGAGTCAGCTTCTCCGCAGTCCCTTGGAGCCCCAACTGGCGCACTGCCCCCTGGAGAAGGATGGTCCGTTCCGACCCGTCGTCTAGAACGGCGTACGTGTCGTACACAGCGTTGTTGTGGTGAAGTCGGACCTTCACCACCTTCAGTAGAACCTTGGAGCCGCTGCTCTGTGGCGAGTCTAGGTAGTAGACAGGGGTTTCCTCTTCCGGTGCGCGACCGGACCTAGGGCTTCTGGTGCCCTCCGTGGACCTGGCGAGGGAGACCTCGTGTAGAATGTTGAGGTGGACCTCCTCACAGCGATTGCACTTCCTCCTCAAGGTGCAGTTCTTAGCCAGATGGTCGCGCCCACAGTTCCAGCACCTCTGGTTCTCCTCGAGCCACCTCTGCTTGTCCTCGGTACTCAGGTTGTTGAAGTCACTGCACTCATTGAACCAGTGCTCGCTGGTGCAGTACGGACATGGCGGTGGACCTCTCCGTCCCTTTTGAGGGGGTTGAGAGGAATCCTTTCCCTCAGGTCGGGCTTTCCTCTCTCTCCGAGGCTCCTCCTCCGTGTGCAGCACTCCTACTGGGCGTCCTCTGTTCGAGCTCGGCCGGTCCCAGCGGTCTCCCTTCTCCCTCTCCTTCTTCGGCTCAGCGTAACCCATGGCGTCTACGTTGGTGTCATGCACTTCCTCCAGTAGGAACTCCGCGAAGGCAGCCATGCTCAGACCCAACTTCCCGGGGTTACGAACGCGCTGCTGTCGCCGGAACCTCTCCTGCCGGAAGCGTGGGATCTTGCGGAGCAGCCGCTCTACGTTGGAGGTGCTGTTGATCTCGCTGGCGCCAGCTGGGCCCTGCGTCTTCAGCATTCCAACCAAGGTGTGCACGCGGAGCGCGAAGTCATCCAGCGCCCGGTCATCCTTGATGGGGGCCTGCTGTTCGAGGGCTTGCAGTTCAGCAAGGGCGTGGTTCCAGGGACGACCGTAGCGGGCATCCAAGTCAGCGAGCGCTCTGGTGTAAGGTGTCGGTGCGGAGGCATGGGCCAGTACCATGTTGTGGGCTCTGGGGTTCCTCACATGCTGAAGGAGAATCGCATATTTGTAGGACTCTGAGCAGGAGTTGTCCAAGAGCGTGTCTAGGCAGATGCGTAGCTCCACATACTGGCTCCTGTCCTCGTCCTTGAAGAAGGGGAACTTGGGTCCCTCCACCTGGGGGAACATCCTGTAGTGGATCATCGGTGCTGGAGTGACGGTCTGGGTGTCCGGCCTGCATGCATTTTGGTGCACTGGAGGACCTAGGGGTGTGCTACGCTCTTGGGGGATGGCTCCCCTCCCGGGCAGCGACGCTGGCTCCCTCTGGGCCGCGTAGCGGTCGGGTCCCTGGTCCTCTTCCTTCCAGGTGGTCAGCTGGGCCGGCAGTTGGACAGTCATGGCGGGGGTCATGGAGCCATCGGCGGGGGGTTCAGGAGATGGCACTCGAGAGGGCCGTGCGGATGATGCTCTGGAGCTACGGGCCGACGGACCTCTGCTGATGCACACGTCGCGCATGGTCTGCATCACTTCCTCCATCTTCTCCGCGTGCAGTTGCTCTCTCTCCATCTGGAGGCGGTCGCGCTCCATCTGGAAGCGTTCACGTTCTAGCGCCTCCTGGCGCTGTCTCTCCGCCTGGAGGCGGTCGCGCTCCATCTGGAAGCGTTCACGTTCTAGCGCCTCCTGGCGCTGTCTCTCCGCCTCGCGTTCCGCTCCGTTCATCTGGAAGCGTTCACGTTCTAGCGCCTCCTGGCGCTGTCTCTCCGCCGCGCGTTCCGCTCCGTCCATCTGGAAGCGTTCACGTTCTAGCGCCTCCTGGCGCTGTCTCCCCGCCGCCTCCATCTGGAGGCGCTCGCGTTCTAGATGGATGCGTTCCCTCTCTAGCGCCATCTCGGCCTGTTGGCGCTCCCGCTCTAACGCCATCTCGGCCTGTTGGCGCATATATTCTGACAGCGCGGCACTACTCCCTCTGGAGTGCAGGCTATCCGCCCCAGAGGCATAACTGCCCACGGAAGCCCTGGACCGGTAGGAAGCCACTGAGCGGCAGGAGCTAGGTCTCGAGCGCGCCGTACTGGGAGGCAGATCGTTAAGGCTGAGGCCCTCCCTCTTCCGCCCGCAGGCGCTGTCGGACCGGGCCTCTCCTTCCTGTTCTTCCGTTTCCACGGCAAAACCCTGCGGTTCTGCCATCTCATCCTCAGGCTGGTGCTCTTTGAGGGCTGTCTCAGTGCTAGCCACCCGCGCACCGGCGGACACCTCGGCCTCTCCGACCACTGTATCCCGTGGAGTGCGCTCCTCGCTACCACTCAGTGAGCTTTCGAGCTCGAGCTCATACTCCTGTGACCTCGGAGGCAACCGCGGGACTCTCTATGGTCGTGGCTCTGGCTCAGGGGGCGGAGAAGGGGGGGTAACTGTCTGGTCTGGTTGGCTGCGCTCAGCCATGCTATCACTACACTACCAATCCGGCTCGAAGGACCAATTGTAACCAGGGAGTAGCTGAAAAGGACTGTATAATTTAGGAAGGGGCTGGTTATCTAACTAATGGAGCTAAATAGGCAGTATAGGAGGATACAGGCAGGGGGCGCCAGCAAACCGTTAGACTAGCAGTTAATGTCGTTAGCATTAGCAAGGGAACTAGCATTAGCATTAGCCTTCAAACAACTAGCATTAGCATTGGAGCTACAAACAACTAGCATTAGCATTGGAGCTACAAACAACTAGCATTAGCATTGGAGCTACAAACAACTAACACACGGTATTACATATGAACAACACATTTATTACACATGACGGTTGTATACATCCCCATATATACATTCCCTCCCGGCCGGCCACACACACACACTCAATCACTCACTGATAGTCTCTGGCCTGAACAGGCTGATAGTCCAGGGCTGTGGTGCGCGTTGAGGCCTGGTTGAATGGCATGTGCGTCGATGAAGGTTAGCCGACGAAAGGGGGGGACGTAGCAACACGGAGGGAAAGGGCCGTCTTCGTGGTCTACCACGAGGTGAAGGGCCCAAGTCCCGTGGTCCGCGTCGAAGCTCCGCTGGAGTCAGTGTTTGGTCGCAGTCCGCTCGTGGAGGCGACGATGATGTCCAGCTGGCGTCTCGCTTGGTCCAACGTTGAACAGCCGGCGGCTGGCAAGGCGGTCCAACGGGAACACAACTAAACGGGCTACCGTGGTACACTCAATAATCGCTTTGGTGGTCCGCTTCAGCACGGGGTG